>NC_092001.1:6717500-7017500 GCF_044704955.1 Pristiophorus japonicus
ATGGGGAGAGAGCGCGGCAGTGGGATTAGTTTGGGGATTGATACAGGACTATGGGGCGAGAGCAGGGCAGGGGGATTAGTTTAGGGATTGATACAGGTCTATGGGGATAGAGCGGGGCAATGGGATTAGTTTGGGGATTGATACAGGACTATGGGAAAGAGCGGGGCAGTGGGATTAGTTTGGGGATTGATACAGGACTATGGGGAGAGAGCTGGGCAATGGGATTAGTTTGGGGATTGATACAGGACTATGGGAAAGAGCGGGGCAGTGGGATTAGTTTGGGGATTGATACAGGACTATGGGGAGAGAGCGGGGCAGTGGGATTAGTTTGTGTGAGATAGATACAGGACAATGGGGTGAGAGTGGGGCAGTGGGATTAGTTTGGGGATTGCTACAGGACTATGAGGAGAGAGCGGGGCAGTGGGATTAGTTTGGGGATTCTTACAGGACTATGGGGAGAGAGCGGGGCAGTGGGATTAGTTTGGGGATTGATACAGGACGATGGGGAGAGAGCGCGGCAGTGGGATTAGTTTGGGGATTGATACAGGACTATGGGGCGAGAGCAGGGCAGGGGGATTAGTTTAGGGATTGATACAGGTCTATGGGGATAGACCGGTGCAATGGGATTAGTTTGGGGATTGATACAGGACTATGGGAAAGAGCGGGGCAGTGGGATTAGTTTGGGGATTGATACAGGACTATGGGGAGAGAGCGGGGCAATGGGATTAGTTTGGGGATTGATACAGGACTATGGGAAAGAGCGGGGCAGTGGGATTAGTTTGGGGATTGATACAGGACTATGGGGAGAGAGCGGGGCAGTGGGATTAGTTTGTGTGAGATAGATACAGGACAATGGGTTGAGAGTGGGGCAGTGGGATTAGTTTGGGGATTGCTACAGGACTATGAGGAGAGAGCGGGGCAGTGGGATTAGTTTGGGGATTCTTACAGGACTATGGGGAGAGAGCGGGGCAATGGGATTAGTTTGGGGATTGATACAGGACTATGGGAAAGAGCGGGGCGGTGGGATTAGTTTGGGGATTGATACAGGACTATGGGGAGAGAGCGGGGCTGTGGAATTAGTTTGGGGATTCATACAGGGCTATGGGGAGAGAGCGGGGCAGTGTGATTAGGGGGATTGATACAGGACTATGGGGAGAGAGCGGCACAGTGGGATTTGTTTGGGGATTGATACACGACTATGGGGAGAGAGCGGGGCATTGGGATTAGTTTGGAGATTGATACAGGACTATGGGGACAGAGCGGGGCAGTGGGATTAGTTTTGGATTGATACAGGACTATGGGGCGAGAGCAGGGCAGTGGGATTAGTTTAGGGATTGATACAGGACTATGGGGCGAGAGCAGGGCAGTGGGATTAGTTTAGGGATTGATACAGGACTATGGGGAGAGAGCGTGGCAATGGGATTAGTTTCGGGATTGATACAGGACTATGGTAAAGAGCGGGGCCGTGGGATTAGTTTTGGGATTGATACAGGACTATGGGGAGAGAGCGGGGCAATGGGATTAGTTTGGGGATTGATACAGGACTATGGGAAAGAGCGGGGCAGTGGGATTAGTTTGGGGATTGCTACAGGACTATGGGGAGAGAGCGGGGCAGTGGGATTAGTTTGGGGATTGATACAGGACTATGGGGAGAAAGCGGGGCAGTGGGATTAGTTTGTGTGAGTTTGATACAGGACTATGGGGAGAGAGCTTGACAGTTGGATTAGTTTGGGGATTGATACAGGACAATGAGGAGAGAGCGGGGCAGTGGGATTAGTTTGGGGATTGATACAGGACAATGAGGAGAGAGCGGGGCAGTGGGATTAGTTTGTGTGAGATTGATACAGGACTATGGGGAGATAGCGGGGCAGTGGGATTAGTTTGGGGATTGATACAGGACTATGGGGAGAGAGTGGGGCAGTGGGATTAGTTTGGGGATTGATACAGGACTATGGGTAGAGAGCGGGGCAGTGGGATTAGTTTATGGGTTGATACAGGACTATGGGGGACAGCGGGGCAGTGGCATTAGTTTGGGGATTGATACAGGACTATGGGGAGAGAGTGGGGCAGTGGGATTAGTTTGGGGATTGATACAGGAGTATGGGGAGAGAGCGGGACAGTGGGATTAGTTTGGAGATTGATACAGGACTATGGGGAGAGAGCGGGGCAGTGGAATTAGTTTCGGGATTGATACAGACCTATGGAGACAGAGCAGGGCAGTGGGATTAGTTTGGGGATTGAAACAGGACTATGAGGAGTGAGCGGGGCAGTGGGATTAGTTTGGAGATAGATACAGGACTATGGGGAGAGAGCGGGGTAGTGGGATTAGTTTGGAGATTGATACAATGCTATGGGGAGAGAGCGGGGCAGTGGGATTAGTTTGGGGATTGATACAGGACTATGGGGAGAGAGCGGGGCAGTGGGATTAGTTTGGGGATTGATACAGGAGTATGGGGAGAGAGCGAGGCAGTGCGATAAGTTAGGAATTGATACAGGACTGTGGGGATAGGGCGGGGCAGTGGGATTAGTTTGGAGATTGATACAGGACTATGGGGAGAAAGCGGGGCACAAGGGATTAGTTTGTGTGAGATTGATACAGGAATATGGGGAGAGAGCGGGACAGTTGGATTAGTTTGGGGATTGATACAGGACTATGAGGAGAGAGCGGGGCAGTGGGATTAGTTTGGGGATTGATACAGGACTATGGGGAGAAAGCGGGGCACAAGGGATTAGTTTGTGTGAGATTGATACAGGAATATGGGGACAGAGCGGGGCAGTGGGATTAGTTTTGGATTGATACAGGCCTATGGGCGAGAGCAGGGCAGTGGGATTAGTTTAGGGATTGATAAAGGACTATAGGGCGAGAGCAGGGCAGTGGGATTAGTTTAGGGATTGATACAGGACTATGGGGAGAGAGCGGGGCAATGGTATTAGTTTGGGGATTGATACAGGACTATGGGAAAGAGCGGGGCAGTGGGATTAGTTTGGGGATTGATACAGGACTATGGGGAGAGAGCGGGGCAATGGGATTAGTTTCGGGATTGATACAGGACTATGGGAAAGAGCGGGGCAGTGGGATTAGTTTGGGGATTGATACAGGACTATGGGGAGAGAGCGGGGCAGTGGTATTAGTTTGGTGATTGATCCAGAACTATGAGGAGAGAGCGGGGCAGTGGGATTAGTTTGTGTGAGATTGATACAGGACTATGGGGAGAGAGCGGGGCAGTGGGATTTGTTTTGGGGATTGATACAGGACTATGGGGAGAGAGCCGGGCAGTGGGATTAGTTTGGGGATTGCTACAGGACTATGGGGAGAGAGCGGGGCATTGGGATTAGTTTGGAGATTGATACAGGACTATGGGGAGAGAGCGGTGTAGTGGGATTAGTTTGGGGATTGATACAGGACTGTGGGGAGAGAGCGGGGCAGTGGGATTAGTTTGGGGATTGAAACAGGACTATGGGGAGAGAGCGGGGCAGTGGGATTAGTTTGGGGATTGATACAGGACGATGGGGAGAGAGCGGGGCAGTGGGATTAGTTTGGGGATTGATACAGGACTATGGGGCGAGAGCAGGGCGGGGGGATTAGTTTAGGTTTTGATACAGGTGTATGGGGATAGAGCGGGGCAATGGGATTAGTTTGGGGATTGATACAGGACTATGGGAAAGCGCGGGGCAGTGGGATTAGTTTGGCGATTGATACAGGACTATTGGGAGAGAGCGGGGCAGTGGGATTAGTTTGGGGATTGATACAGGACTATGGGAAAGAGCGGGGCAGTGGGATTAGTTTGTGTGAGATTGATACAGGACAATGGGTTGAGAGTGGGGCAGTGGGATTAGTTTGGGGATTGCTACAGGACTAAGAGGAGGGAGCGGGGCAGTGGGATTAGTTTGGGGATTGTTACAGGAATATGAGGAGAGAGCGGGCATATGGGATTAGTTTGTGTGAGATTGAAAAAGGACTATGGGGAGAGAGCGGGACAGTGGGATTAGTTTGTGTGAGATTGATACAGGACTATGGGGAGATAGCGGGACAGTGGGATTAGTTTGGGGACTGATACAGGACTATGGGGAGAGAGCGGGGCAGTGTGACTAGTTTGGGGATTGATACAGGACTGTGGGGAGAGAGCGGGGCAGTGGGATTAGTTTGGGGATTGATACAGGACTATGGGGAGAAAGCGTATAAGTGGGATTAGTTTATGGATTGATACAGGACTATGGGGGAGAGCGGAGCAGTGGCATTAGTTTGGGGATTGATACAGGACTATGGGGAGAGAGTGGGGCAGTGGGCTTAGTTTGGGGATTGATACAGGACGATGGGGAGAGAGCGGCACAGTCGGATTAGTTTGGAGATTGATACAGGACTATGGGGAGAGAGCGGGGCAGTGGGATTAGTTTCGGGATTTATACAGATCGATGGAGACAGCGCAGGGCAGTGGGATTAGTTTGGGGATTGAAACAGGACTATGAGGAGAGAGCGGGGCAGTGGGATTAGTTTGGAGATAGATACAGGACTATGGGGAGAGAGCGGGAAAGTGGGATTAGTTTGGAGATTGATACAGGGCTATGGGGAGAGAGCGGGGCAGTGGGATTAGTTTGTGTGAGATTGATACAGGAGAATGGGGAGATAGCGGGACAGTGGGATTAGTTTGGGGACTGATAGAGGACTATGGGGAGAGAGCGGGGCAGTGTGATTAGTTTGGGGATTGATACAGGACTGTGGGGAGAGAGCGAGGCAGTGGGATTAGTTTGGGGATTGATACAGGACTATGGGGAGAGAGTGGGGCAGTGGGATTAGTTTGGGGTTTGATACAGGACTATGGGTAGAGAGCGGGGAAGTGGGATTAGTTTGGAGATTGATGCAGGACTTTGGGGAGAGAGCGGGGCAGTGGGATTAGTTTGGGATTAATACAGGGCTATGGGGAGAGAGCGGGGCAGTGGGATTAGTTTGGGGATTGATACAGGGCTATGGGGAGAGAGCGGATAAGTGGGATTAGATTATGGATTGATACAGGACTATGGGGGAGAGCGGAGCAGTGGCATTAGTTTGGGGATTGATACAGGACTATGGGGAGAGAGTGGGGCAGTGGGATTAATTTGGGGATTGATACAGGACTATGGAGAGAGAGCGGCACAGTGGGATTAGTTTGGAGATTGATACAGGACTATGGGGAGAGAGCGGGGCAGTGGGATTAGTTTCGGTTTTATACAGATCTATGGAGACAGAGCAGGGCAGTGGGATTAGTTTGGGGATTGAAACAGGACTATGAGGAAAGAGCGGGGCAGTGGGATTAGTTTGGAGATAGATACTGGACTATGGGGAGAGAGCGGGGCAGTGGGATTAGTTTGGAGATTGATACAGGGCTATGGGGAGAGAGCGGGGCAGTAGGATTAGTTTGGGGATTGATACAGGACTATGGGGAGAGAGCAGGGCATTGGGATTAGTTTGCGGATTGATACAGGATTTTGGGGAGAGAGAGGGGCAGTGGGATTAGTTTGGGGATTGATACAGGACAATAGGGAGAGAGCGGGGCAGTGGGATTAGTTTGGGGATTGATACAGGACTATGGGGAGAGAGCGGGGCTGTGGAATTAGTTTGGGGATTCATACAGGGCTATGGGGAGAGAGCGGGGCAGTGGGATTAGGGGGATTGATACAGGACTATGGGGAGAGAGCGGCACAGTGGGATTTGTTTGGGGATTGATACAGGACTATGGGGAGAGAGCGGGGCAGTGGGTTTAGTTTGGGGATTGATACAGGTCTATGGGGATAGAGCGGGGCAATGAGATTAGTTTGGGGATTAATACAGGACTATGGGAAAGAGCGGGGCAGTGGGATTAGTTTGGGGATTGATACAGGACTATGGGGAGAGAGCTGGGCAATGGGATTAGTTTGGGGATTGATACAGGACTATGGGAAAGAGCGGGGCAGTGGGATTAGTTTGGGGATTGATACAGGACTATGGGGAGAGAGCGGGCAGTGGGATTAGTTTGTGTGAGATTGATACAGGAGAATGGGGTGAGAGTGGGGCAGTGGGATTAGTTTGGGGATTGCTACAGGTCTATGAGCAGAGAGCGGGGCAGTGGGATTAGTTTGGGGATTGTTACAGGAATATGAGGAGTGAGCGGGCATCTGGGATTAGTTTGTGTGAGATTGATAAAGGACTATGGGGAGAGAGCGGGACAGTGGGATTAGTTTGTGTGAGATTGATACAGGACTATGGGGAGAGAGCGGGGCAGTGTGATTAGTTTGGGGATTGATACAGGACTGTGGGGAGAGAGCGGGGCAGTGGGATTAGTTTGGGGATTGATACAGGACTATGGGGAGAGAGTGGGGCAGTGGGATTAGTTTGGGGTTTGATACAGGACTATGGGTAGAGAGCGGGGCAGTGGGATTAGTTTGGAGGTTGACGCAGGACTTTGGGGAGAGAGCGGGGCAGTGGGATTAGTTTGGGATTAATACAGGGCGATGGGGAGAGAGCAGGGCAGTGGGATTAGTTTGGGGATTGATACAGGGCTATGGGGAGAGAGCGGATAAGTGGGATTAGTTTATGGATTGATACAGGACTATGGGGGAGAGCGGAGCAGTGGCATTAGATTGGGGATTGATACAGGACTATGGGGAGAGAGTGGGGCAGTGGGATTAGTTTGGGGATTGATACAGGACTATGGGGAGAGAGCGGCACAGTGGGATTAGTTTGGAGTTTGATACAGGACTATGGGGAGAGAGCGGGGCAGTGGGATTAGTTTCGGGATTTATACAGATCTATGGAGACAGAGCAGGGCAGTGGGATTAGTTTGGGGATTGAAACAGGACTATGAGGAGAGAGCGGGGCAGTGGGATTAGTTTGGAGATAGATACTGGACTAGAGGGAGAGAGCGGGGCAGTGGGATTAGTTTGGAGATTGATACAGGGCTATGGGGAGAGAGCAGGGCATTGGGATTAGTTTGCGGATTGATACAGGATTGTGGGGAGAGAGAGGGGCAGTGGGATTAGTTTGGGGATTGATACAGGACAATAGGGAGAGAGCGGGGCAGTGGGATTAGTTTGGGGATTGATACAGGGCTATGGGGAGAGACCGATGCAGTGGGATTAGGGGGATTGATACAGGACTATGGGGATTGAGCGGCACAGTGGGATTTGTTTGGGGATTGATACAGGACTATGGGGAGAGAGCGGGGCAGTGGGATTAGTTTGGGGATTGAAACAAGACTATGGTGAGAGAGCGGGTCAGTGGGATTAGTTTGGGGATTGATACAGGACAATGGGGAGAGAGCGGGGCAGTGGGATTAGTTTGGGGATTGATACAGGACTATGGGGAGAGAGCGGGGCATTGGGATTAGTTTGGAGATTGATACAGGACTATGGGGAGAGAGCGGGGCAGTGGGATTAGTTTGGGGATTGATACAGGACTGTGGGGAGAGAGCGGGGCAGTGGGATTAGATTGGGGTTTGATACAGGACTATGGGGAGAGAGCGAGGCAGTGCGATTAGTTAGGAATTGATACAGGACTATGGGGACAGAGCGGGGCAGTGGGATTAGTTTTGGATTGATACAGGACTATGGGGCGAGAGCAGGGCAGTGGGATTAGTTTGGAGGTTGACGCAGGACTTTGGGGAGAGAGCGGGGCAGTGGGATTAGTTTGGGATTAATACAGGGCGATGGGGAGAGAGCAGGGCAGTGGGATTAGTTTGGGGATTGATACAGGGCTATGGGGAGAGAGCGGATAAGTGGGATTAGTTTATGGATTGATACAGGACTATGGGGGAGAGCGGAGCAGTGGCATTAGATTGGGGATTGATACAGGACTATGGGGAGAGAGTGGGGCAGTGGGATTAGTTTGGGGATTGATACAGGACTATGGGGAGAGAGCGGCACAGTGGGATTAGTTTGGAGTTTGATACAGGACTATGGGGAGAGAGCGGGGCAGTGGGATTAGTTTCGGGATTTATACAGATCTATGGAGACAGAGCAGGGCAGTGGGATTAGTTTGGGGATTGAAACAGGACTATGAGGAGAGAGCGGGGCAGTGGGATTAGTTTGGAGATAGATACTGGACTAGAGGGAGAGAGCGGGGCAGTGGGATTAGTTTGGAGATTGATACAGGGCTATGGGGAGAGAGCAGGGCATTGGGATTAGTTTGCGGATTGATACAGGATTGTGGGGAGAGAGAGGGGCAGTGGGATTAGTTTGGGGATTGATACAGGACAATAGGGAGAGAGCGGGGCAGTGGGATTAGTTTGGGGATTGATACAGGACTATGGGGAGAGAGCGGGGCTGTGGAATTAGTTTGGGGATTCATACAGGGCTATGGGGAGAGACCGATGCAGTGGGATTAGGGGGATTGATACAGGACTATGGGGATTGAGCGGCACAGTGGGATTTGTTTGGGGATTGATACAGGACTATGGGGAGAGAGCGGGGCAGTGGGATTAGTTTGGGGATTGAAACAAGACTATGGTGAGAGAGCGGGTCAGTGGGATTAGTTTGGGGATTGATACAGGACAATGGGGAGAGAGCGGGGCAGTGGGATTAGTTTGGGGATTGATACAGGACTATGGGGAGAGAGCGGGGCATTGGGATTAGTTTGGAGATTGATACAGGACTATGGGGAGAGAGCGGGGCAGTGGGATTAGTTTGGGGATTGATACAGGACTGTGGGGAGAGAGCGGGGCAGTGGGATTAGATTGGGGTTTGATACAGGACTATGGGGAGAGAGCGAGGCAGTGCGATTAGTTAGGAATTGATACAGGACTATGGGGACAGAGCGGGGCAGTGGGATTAGTTTTGGATTGATACAGGACTATGGGGCGAGAGCAGGGCAGTGGGATTAGTTTAGGGATTGATACAGGACAATAGGGAGAGAGCGGGGCAGTGGGATTAGATTGTGGATTGATACAGGACTATGGGGAGAGAGCGAGGCAGTGCGATTAGTTAGGAATTGATACAGGAATTTGGGGACAGAGCGGGGCAGTGGGATTAGTTTGGGGATTCATACAGGGCTATGGGGAGAGAGCGGGGCAGTGGGATTAGGGGGATTGATACAGGACTATGGGGAGAGAGCGGCACAGTGGGATTTGTTTGGGGATTGATACAGGACTATGGGGAGAGAGCGGGGCAGTGGGTTTAGTTTGGGGATTGATACAGGTCTATGGGGATAGAGCGGGGCAATGAGATTAGTTTGGGGATTAATACAGGACTATGGGAAAGAGCGGGGCAGTGGGATTAGTTTGGGGATTGATACAGGACTATGGGGAGAGAGCGGGGCAATGGGATTAGTTTGGGGATTGATACAGGACTATGGGAAAGAGCGGGGCAGTGGGATTAGTTTGGGGATTGATACAGGACTATGGGGAGAGAGCGGGCAGTGGGATTAGTTTGTGTGAGATTGATACAGGAGAATGGGGTGAGAGTGGGGCAGTGGGATTAGTTTGTGGATTGCTACAGGTCTATGAGGAGAGAGCGGGGCAGTGGGATTAGTTTGGGGATTGTTACAGGAATATGAGGAGTGAGCGGGCATCTGGGATTAGTTTGTGTGAGATTGATAAAGGACTATGGGGAGAGAGCGGGACAGTGGGATTAGTTTGTGTGAGATTGATACAGGACTATGGGGAGAGAGCGGGGCAGTGTGATTAGTTTGGGGATTGATACAGGACTGTGGGGAGAGAGCGGGGCAGTGGGATTAGTTTGGGGATTGATACAGGACTATGGGGAGAGAGTGGGGCAGTGGGATTAGTTTGGGGTTTGATACAGGACTATGGGTAGAGAGCGGGGCAGTGGGATTAGTTTGGAGGTTGATGCAGGACTTTGGGGAGAGAGCGGGGCAGTGGGATTAGTTTGGGATTAATACAGGGCGATGGGGAGAGAGCAGGGCAGTGGGATTAGTTTGGGGATTGATACAGGGCTATGGGGAGAGAGCGGATAAGTGGGATTAGTTTATGGATTGATACAGGACTATGGGGGAGAGCGGAGCAGTGGCATTAGATTGGGGATTGATACAGGACTATGGGGAGAGAGTGGGGCAGTGGGATTAGTTTGGGGATTGATACAGGACTATGGGGAGAGAGCGGCACAGTGGGATTAGTTTGGAGTTTGATACAGGACTATGGGGAGAGAGCGGGGCAGTGGGATTAGTTTCGGGATTTATACAGATCTATGGAGACAGAGCAGGGCAGTGGGATTAGTTTGGGGATTGAAACAGGACTATGAGGAGAGAGCGGGGCAGTGGGATTAGTTTGGAGATAGATACTGGACTAGAGGGAGAGAGCGGGGCAGTGGGATTAGTTTGGAGATTGATACAGGGCTATGGGGAGAGAGCGGGGCAGTGGGATTAGTTTGGGGATTGATACAGGACTATGGGGAGAGAGCAGGGCATTGGGATTAGTTTGCGGATTGATACAGGATTGTGGGGAGAGAGAGGGGCAGTGGGATTAGTTTGGGGATTGATACAGGACAATAGGGAGAGAGCGGGGCAGTGGGATAAGTTTGGGGATTGATACAGGACTATGGGGAGAGAGCGGGGCTGTGGAATTAGTTTGGGGATTCATACAGGGCTATGGGGAGAGACCGATGCAGTGGGATTAGGGGGATTGATACAGGACTATGGGGATTGAGCGGCACAGTGGGATTTGTTTGGGGATTGATACAGGACTATGGGGAGAGAGCGGGGCAGTGGGATTAGTTTGGGGATTGAAACAAGACTATGGTGAGAGAGCGGGTCAGTGGGATTAGTTTGGGGATTGATACAGGACAATGGGGAGAGAGCGGGGCAGTGGGATTAGTTTGGGGATTGATACAGGACTATGGGGAGAGAGCGGGGCATTGGGATTAGTTTGGAGATTGATACAGGACTATGGGGAGAGAGCGGGGCAGTGGGATTAGTTTGGGGATTGATACAGGACTGTGGGGAGAGAGCGGGGCAGTGGGATTAGATTGGGGTTTGATACAGGACTATGGGGAGAGAGCGAGGCAGTGCGATTAGTTAGGAATTGATACAGGACTATGGGGACAGAGCGGGGCAGTGGGATTAATTTTGGATTGATACAGGACTATGGGGCGAGAGCAGGGCAGTGGGATTAGTTTAGGGATTGATACAGGACTATGGGGAGAGAGCGGGGCAATGGGATTAGTTTGGGGATTGATACAGGACTATGGGAAAGAGCGGGGCAGTGGGATTAGTTTGGGGATTGATACAGGACTATGGGGAGAGAGCAGGGCATTGGGATTAGTTTGCGGATTGATACAGGATTGTGGGGAGAGAGCGGGGCAGTGGGATTAGTTTGGGGATTGATACAGGACTGTGGGGAGAGAGCGGGGCAGTGGGATTAGATTGTGGATTGATACAGGACTATGGGGAGAGAGCGAGGCAGTGCGATTAGTTAGGAATTGATACAGGAATTTGGGGACAGAGCGGGGCAGTGGGATTAGTTTTGGATTGATACAGGACTATGGGGCGAGAGCAGGGCAGTGGGATTAGTTTAGGGATTGATACAGGACTATGGGGCGAGAGCAGGGCAGTGGGATTAGTTTAGGGATTGATACAGGACTATGGGGAGAGAGCGGGGCAATGGGATTAGTTTGGGGATTGATACAGGACTATGGGAAAGAGCGGGGCAGTGGGATTAGTTTGGGGATTGATACAGGACTATGGGGAGAGAGCGGCGCAATGGGATTAGTTTGGGGATTGATACAGGACTATGGGAAAGAGCGGGGCAGTGGGATTAGTTTGGGGATTGCTACAGGACTATGGGGAGAGAGCGGGGCAGTGGGATTAGTTTGGGGATTGATACAGGACTATGGGGAGAAAGCGGGGCAGTGGGATTAGTTTGTGTGAGTTTGATACATGACTATGGGGAGAGAGCGGGACAGTTGAATTAGTTTGGGGATTGATACAGGACTATGAGGAGAGAGCGGGGCAGTGGGATTAGTTTGGGGATTGATACAGGACAATGAGGAGAGAGCGGGGCAGTGGGATTAGTTTGTGTGAGATTGATACAGGACTATGGGGAGATAGCGGGACAGTGGGATTAGTTTGGGGATTGATACAGGACTATGGGGAGAGAGCGGGGCAGTGTGATTAGTTTGGGGATTGATACAGGACTGTGGGGAGAGAGCGGGGCAGTGGGATTAGTTTGGGGATTGATACAGGACTATAGGGAGAGAGTGGGGCAGTGGGATTAGTTTGGGGATTGATACAGGACTATGGGTAGAGAGCGGGGCAGTGGGATTAGTTTGGAGATTGATGCAGGGCTATGGGGAGAGAGCGGGGCAATGGGATTAGTTTGAGGATTGATACAGGACTATGGGAAAGAGCGGGGCAGTGGGATTAGTTTGGGGATTGATACAGGACTATGGGGAGAGAGCGGGCAGTGGGATTAGTTTGTGTGAGATTGATACAGGAGAATGGGGTGAGAGTGGGGCAGTGGGATTAGTTTGTGGATTGCTACAGGTCTATGAGGAGAGAGCGGGGCAGTGGGATTAGTTTGGGGATTGTTACAGGAATATGAGGAGTGAGCGGGCATCTGGGATTAGTTTGTGTGAGATTGATAAAGGACTATGGGGAGAGAGCGGGACAGTGGGATTAGTTTGTGTGAGATTGATACAGGACTATGGGGAGAGAGCGGGGCAGTGTGATTAGTTTGGGGATTGATACAGGACTGTGGGGAGAGAGTGGGGCAGTGGGATTAGTTTGGGGATTGATAAAGGACTATGGGGAGAGAGCGGGGCTGTGGAATTAGTTTGGGGATTCATACAGGGCTATGGGGAGAGACCGATGCAGTGGGATTAGGGGGATTGATACAGGACTATGGGGATTGAGCGGCACAGTGGGATTTGTTTGGGGATTGATACAGGACTATGGGGAGAGAGCGGGGCAGTGGGATTAGTTTGGGGATTGAAACAAGACTATGGTGAGAGAGCGGGTCAGTGGGATTAGTTTGGGGATTGATACAGGACAATGGGGAGAGAGCGGGGCAGTGGGATTAGTTTGGGGATTGATACAGGACTATGGGGAGAGAGCGGGGCATTGGGATTAGTTTGGAGATTGATACAGGACTATGGGGAGAGAGCGGGGCAGTGGGATTAGTTTGGGGATTGATACAGGACTGTGGGGAGAGAGCGGGGCAGTGGGATTAGATTGGGGTTTGATACAGGACTATGGGGAGAGAGCGAGGCAGTGCGATTAGTTAGGAATTGATACAGGACTATGGGGACAGAGCGGGGCAGTGGGATTAATTTTGGATTGATACAGGACTATGGGGCGAGAGCAGGGCAGTGGGATTAGTTTAGGGATTGATACAGGACTATGGGGAGAGAGCGGGGCAATGGGATTAGTTTGGGGATTGATACAGGACTATGGGAAAGAGCGGGGCAGTGGGATTAGTTTGGGGATTGATACAGGACTATGGGGAGAGAGCAGGGCATTGGGATTAGTTTGCGGATTGATACATGACTATGGGGAGAGAGCGGGACAGTTGAATTAGTTTGGGGATTGATATAGGACTATGAGGAGAGAGCGGGGCAGTGGGATTAGTTTGGGGATTGATACAGGACAATGAGGAGAGAGCGGGGCAGTGGGATTAGTTTGTGTGAGATTGATACAGGACTATGGGGAGATAGCGGGACAGTGGGATTAGTTTGGGGATTGATACAGGACTATGGGGAGAGAGCGGGGCAGTGTGATTAGTTTGGGGATTGATACAGGACTGTGGGGAGAGAGCGGGGCAGTGGGATTAGTTTGGGGATTGATACAGGACTATAGGGAGAGAGTGGGGCAGTGGGATTAGTTTGGGGATTGATACAGGACTATGGGTAGAGAGCGGGGCAGTGGGATTAGTTTGGAGATTGATGCAGGGCTATGGGGAGAGAGCGGGGCAATGGGATTAGTTTGAGGATTGATACAGGACTATGGGAAAGAGCGGGGCAGTGGGATTAGTTTGGGGATTGATACAGGACTATGGGGAGAGAGCGGGCAGTGGGATTAGTTTGTGTGAGATTGATACAGGAGAATGGGGTGAGAGTGGGGCAGTGGGATTAGTTTGTGGATTGCTACAGGTCTATGAGGAGAGAGCGGGGCAGTGGGATTAGTTTGGGGATTGTTACAGGAATATGAGGAGTGAGCGGGCATCTGGGATTAGTTTGTGTGAGATTGATAAAGGACTATGGGGAGAGAGCGGGACAGTGGGATTAGTTTGTGTGAGATTGATACAGGACTATGGGGAGAGAGCGGGGCAGTGTGATTAGTTTGGGGATTGATACAGGACTGTGGGGAGAGAGCGGGGCAGTGGGATTAGTTTGGGGATTGATACAGGACTATGGGGAGAGAGTGTGGCAGTGGGATTAGTTTGGGGTTTGATACAGGACTATGGGTAGAGAGCGGGGCAGTGGGATTAGTTTGGAGGTTGATGCAGGACTTTGGGGAGAGAGCGGGGCAGTGGGATTAGTTTGGGATTAATACAGGGCGATGGGGAGAGAGCAGGGCAGTGGGATTAGTTTGGGGATTGATACAGGGCTATGGGGAGAGAGCGGATAAGTGGGATTAGTTTATGGATTGATACAGGACTATGGGGGAGAGCGGAGCAGTAGCATTAGATTGGGGATTGATACAGGACTATGGGGAGAGAGTGGGGCAGTGGGATTAGTTTGGGGATTGATACAGGACTATGGGGAGAGAGCGGCACAGTGGGATTAGTTTGGAGTTTGATACAGGACTATGGGGAGAGAGCGGGGCAGTGGGATTAGTTTCGGGATTTATACAGATCTATGGAGACAGAGCAGGGCAGTGGGATTAGTTTGGGGATTGAAACAGGACTATGAGGAGAGAGCGGGGCAGTGGGATTAGTTTGGAGATAGATACTGGACTAGAGGGAGAGAGCGGGGCAGTGGGATTAGTTTGGAGATTGATTCAGGGCTATGGGGAGAGAGCGGGGCAGTGGGATTAGTTTGGGGATTGATACAGGACTATGGGGAGAGAGCAGGGCATTGGGATTAGTTTGCGGATTGATACAGGATTGTGGGGAGAGAGAGGGGCAGTGGGATTAGTTTGGGGATTGATACAGGACAATAGGGAGAGAGCGGGGCAGTGGGATTAGTTTGGGGATTGATACAGGACTATGGGGAGAGAGCGGGGCTGTGGAATTAGTTTGGGGATTCATACAGGGCTATGGGGAGAGACCGATGCAGTGGGATTAGGGGGATTGATACAGGACTATGGGGATTGAGCGGCACAGTGGGATTTGTTTGGGGATTGATACAGGACTATGGGGAGAGAGCGGGGCAGTGGGATTAGTTTGGGGATTGAAACAAGACTATGGTGAGAGAGCGGGTCAGTGGGATTAGTTTGGGGATTGATACAGGACAATGGGGAGAGAGCGGGGCAGTGGGATTAGTTTGGGGATTGATACAGGACTATGGGGAGAGAGCGGGGCATTGGGATTAGTTTGGAGATTGATACAGGACTATGGGGAGAGAGCGGGGCAGTGGGATTAGTTTGGGGATTGATACAGGACTGTGGGGAGAGAGCGGGGCAGTGGGATTAGATTGGGGTTTGATACAGGACTATGGGGAGAGAGCGAGGCAGTGCGATTAGTTAGGAATTGATACAGGACTATGGGGACAGAGCGGGGCAGTGGGATTAATTTTGGATTGATACAGGACTATGGGGCGAGAGCAGGGCAGTGGGATTAGTTTAGGGATTGATACAGGACTATGGGGAGAGAGCGGGGCAATGGGATTAGTTTGGGGATTGATACAGGACTATGGGAAAGAGCGGGGCAGTGGGATTAGTTTGGGGATTGATACAGGACTATGGGGAGAGAGCAGGGCATTGTGATTAGTTTGCGGATTGATACAGGATTGTGGGGAGAGAACGGGGCAGTGGGATTAGTTTGGGGATTGATACAGGACTGTGGGGAGAGAGCGGGGCAGTGGGATTAGATTGTGGATTGATACAGGACTATGGGGAGAGAGCGAGGCAGTGCGATTAGTTAGGAATTGATACAGGAATTTGGGGACAGAGCGGGGCAGTGGGATTAGTTTTGTATTGATACAGGACTATGGGGCGAGAGCAGGGCAGTGGGATTAGTTTAGGGATTGATACAGGACTATGGGGCGAGAGCAGGGCAGTGGGATTAGTTTAGGGATTGATACAGGACTATGGGGAGAGAGCGGGGCAATGGGATTAGTTTGGGGATTGATACAGGACTATGGGAAAGAGCGGGGCAGTGGGATTAGTTTGGGGATTGATACAGGACTATGGGGAGAGAGCGGGGCAATGGGATTAGTTTGGGGATTGATACAGGACTATGGGAAAGAGCGGGGCAGTGGGATTAGTTTGGGGATTGCTACAGGACTATGGGGAGAGAGCGGGGCAGTGGGATTAGTTTGGGGATTGATACAGGACTATGGGGAGAAAGCGGGGCAGTGGGATTAGTTTGTGTGAGTTTGATACATGACTATGGGGAGAGAGCGGGACAGTTGAATTAGTTTGGGGATTGATACAGGACTATGAGGAGAGAGCGGGGCAGTGGGATTAGTTTGGGGATTGATACAGGACAATGAGGAGAGAGCGGGGCAGTGGGATTAGTTTGTGTGAGATTGATACAGGACTATGGGGAGATAGCGGGACAGTGCGATTAGTTTGGGGATTGATACAGGACTATGGGGAGAGAGCGGGGCAGTGTGATTAGTTTGGGGATTGATACAGGACTGTGGGGAGAGAGCGGGGCAGTGGGATTAGTTTGGGGATTGATACAGGACTATAGGGAGAGAGTGGGGCAGTGGGATTAGTTTGGGGATTGATACAGGACTATGGGTAGAGAGCGGGGCAGTGGGATTAGTTTGGAGATTGATGCAGGGCTATGGGGAGAGAGCGGGGCAGTGGGATTAGTTTGGGGATTAATCCATGGCTATGGGGAGAGAGCGGGGCAGTGGGATTAGTTTGGGGATTGGTACAGGGCTATGGTGAGAGAGCGGATATGTGGGATTAGTTTATGGATTGATACATGACTATGGGGGACAGCGGGGCAGGGGCATTAGTTTGGGGATTGATACAGGACTATGGGGAGAGAGTGGGGCAGTGGGATTAGTTTGGGGATTGATACAAGACTATGGGGAGAGAGCGGGACAGTGGGATTAGTTTGGAGATTGATACAGGACTATGGGGAGAGAGCGGGGCAGTGGAATTAGTTTCGGGATTGATACACATCTATGGAGACAGAGCAGGGCAGTGGGATTAGTTTGGGGATTGAAACAGGACTATGAGGAGTGAGCGGGGCAGTGGGATTAGTTTGGAGATAGATACAGGACTATGGGGAGAGAGCGAGGCAGTGCGATTAGTTAGGAATTGATACAGGACTATGGGGATAGGGCGGGGCAGTGGGATTAGTTTGGAGATTGATACAGGACTATGGGGAGAAAGCGGAACACAAGGGATTAGTTTGTGTGAGATTGATACAGGAATATGGGGAGAGAGCGGGACAGTTGGATTAGTTTGGGGATTGATACAGGACTATGAGGAGAGTGCGGGGCAGTGGGATTAGTTTGGGGATTGATACAGGACTATGGGGAGAAAGCGGGGCACAAGGGATTAGTTTGTGTGAGATTGATACAGGATTATTGGGGACAGAGCGGGGCAGTGGGATTAGTTTTGGATTGATACAGGACTATGGGGCGAGAGCAGGGCAGTGGGATTACTTTAGCGATTGATACAGGACTATGGGGCGAGAGCAGGGCAGTGGGATTAGTTTAGGGATTGATACAGAACTATGGGGAGAGAGCGGGGCAATGGGATTAGTTTGGGGATTGATACAGGACTATGGGAAAGAGCGGGGCAGTGGGATTAGTTTGGGGATTGATACAGGACTATGGGGAGAGAGCGGGGCAATGGGATTAGTTTGGGGATTGATACAGGACTATGGGAAATAGCGGGGCAGTGGGATTAGTTTGGGGATTGATACAGGACTATGAGGAGAGAGCGGGGCAGTGGTATTAGTTTGGGGATTGATCCAGAACTATGAGGAGAGAGCGGGGAAGTGGGATTAGTTTGTGTGAGATTGATACAGGACTTTGGGGAGAGAGCGGGGCAGTGGGATTTGTTTTGGGATTGATACAGGACTATGGTGAGAGAGCCGGGCAGTGGGATTAGTTTGGGGATTGATACAGGACTATGGGGAGAGAGCGGGGCATTGGGATTAGTTTGGAGATTGATACAGGACTATGGGGAGAGAGCGGTGTAGTGGGATTAGTTTGGGGATTGATACAGGACTGTGGGGAGAGAGCGGGGCAGTGGGATTAGTTTGGGGATTGAAACAGGACTATGGGGAGAGAGCGGGGCAGTGGGATTAGTTTGGGGATTGATACAGGACGATGGGGATAGAGCGCGGCAGTGGGATTAGTTTGGGGATTGATACAGGACTATGGGGCGAGAGCAGGGCAGGGGGATTAGTTTAGGGATTGATACAGGTCTATGGGGATAGAGCGGGGCAATGGGATTAGTTTGGGGATTGATACAGGACTATGGGAAAGAGCGGGACAGTGGGATTAGTTTGGGGATTGATACAGGACAATGGGGAGAGAGCGGGGCAATGGGAATAGTTTGGGGATTGATACAGGACTATGGGAAAGAGCGGGGCAGTGGGATTAGTTTGGGGATTGATACAGGACTATGTGGAGAGAGCGGGGCAGTGGGATTAGTTTGTGTGAGATTGATACAGGACAATGGGGTGAGAGTGGGGCAGTGGGATTAGTTTGGGGATTGCTACAGGACTGTGAGGAGAGAGCGGGGCAGTGGGATTAGTTTGGGGATTCTTACAGGACTATGGGGAGAGAGCGGGGCAATGGGATTAGTTTGGGGATTGATACAGGACTATGGGAAAGAGCGGGGCAGTGGGATTAGTTTGGGGATTGATACAGGACTATGAGGAGAGAGCAGGGCATTGGGATTAGTTTGCGGATTGATACAGGATTGTGGGGAGAGAGCTGGGCAGTGGGATTAGTTTGGGGATTGATACAGGACAATGGGAAGAGAGCGGGGCAGTGGGATTAGTTTGGGGATTGATACAGGACTATGGGGAGAGAGCGGGGCTGTGGAATTAGTTTGGGGATTCATACAGGGCTATGGGGAGAGAGCGGGGCAGTGTGATTAGGGGGATTGATACAGGACTATGGGGAGAGAGCGGCACAGTGGGATTTGTTTGGGGATTGATACACGACTATGGGGAGATAGCGGGGCAGTGGGATTAGTTTGGGGATTGAAACAAGACTATGGTGAGAGAGCGGGGCAGTGGGATTAGTTTGGGGATTGATACAGGACGATGGGGAGAGAGCGGGGCAGTGGGATTAGTTTGGGGATTGATACAGGACTATGGGGAGAAAGCGGGGCAGTGGGATTAGTTTGTGTGAGTTTGATACAGGACTATGGGGAGAGAGCGGGACAGTTGGATTAGTTTGGGGATTGATACAGGACTATGAGGAGAGAGCGGGGCAGTGGGATTAGTTTGGGGATTGATACAGGACCATGAGGAGAGAGCGGGGCAGTGGGATTAGTTTGTGTGAGATTGATACAGGACTATGGGGAGATAGCGGGACAGTGGGGTTAGTTTGGGGATTGATACAGGACTATGGGGAGAGAGCGGGGCAGTATGATTAGTTTGGGGATTGATACAGGACTGTGGGGAGAGAGCGGGGCAGTGGGATTAGTTTGGGGATTGATACAGGACTATGGGGAGAGAGTGGGGCAGTGGGATTAGTTTGGGGATTGATACAGGACTATGGGTAGAGAGCGGGGCAGTGGGATTAGTTTGGAGATTGATGCAGGACTATGGGGAGAGAGCGGGGCAGTGGGATTAGTTTAGTGATTAATACATGGCTATGGGGAGAGAGCGGGGCAGTGGGATTAGTTTGGGGATTGATACAGGGCTATGGGGAGAGAGCGGATAAGTGGGATTAGTTTATGGATTGATACAGGACTAGGGGGGACAGCGGGGCAGTGGCATTAGTTTGGGGATTGATACAGGACTATGGGGAGAGAGTGGGGCAGTGGGATTAGTTTGGGGATTGATACAGGACTATGGGGAGAGAGCGGAACAGTGGGATTAGTTTGGAGATTGATAAGGACTATGGGGAGAGAGCGGGGCAGTGGAATTAGTTTCGGGATTGATACAGACCTATGGAGACAGAGCAGGGCAGTGGGATCAGTTTGGGGATTGAAACAGGACTATGAGGAGTGAGCGGGGCAGTGGGATTAGTTTGGAGATAGATACAGGACTATGGGGAGAGAGCGGGGCAGTGGGATTAGTTTGGAGATTGATACAGTGCTATGGGGAGAGAGCGGGGCAGTGGGATTAGTTTGGGGATTGATACAGGACTATGGGGAGAGAGCGGGGCAGTGGGATTAGTTTGGGGATTGATACAGGACTATGGGGAGAGAGCGAGGCAGTGCGATTAGTTAGGAATTGATACAGGACGATGGGGATAGGGCGGGGCAGTGGGATTAGTTTGGAGACTGATACAGGACTATGGGGAGAAAGCGGGGCACAAGGGAATAGTTTGTGTGAGATTGAAACAGGAATATGGGGAGAGAGCGGGACAGTTGGATTAGTTTGGGGATTGATACAGGACTATGAGGAGAGAGCGGGGCCGTGGGATTAGTTTGGGGATTGATACAGGACTATGGGGAGAAAGCGGGGCACAAGGGATTAGTTTGTGTGAGATTGATACAGGAATATGGGGACAGAGCGGGGCAGTGGGATTAGTTTTGGATTGATACAGGCCTATGGGCGAGAGCAGGGCAGTGGGATTAGTTTAGGGATTGATAAAGGACTATGGGGCGAGAGCAGGGCAGTAGGATTAGTTTAGGGATTGATACAGGACTATGGGGAGAGAGCGGGGCAATGGGATTAGTTTGGGGATTGATACAGGACTATGGGAAAGAGCGGGGCAGTGGGATTAGTTTGGGGATTGATACAGGACTATGGGGAGAGAGCGGGGCAATGGGATTAGTTTCGGGATTGATACAGGACTATGGGAAAGAGCGGGGCAGTGGGATTAGTTTGGGGATTGATACAGGACTATGGGGAGAGAGCGGGGCAGTGGTATTAGTTTGGGGATTGATCCAGAACTATGAGGAGAGAGCGGGGCAGTGGGATTAGTTTGTGTGAGATTGATACAGGACTATGGGGAGAGAGCGGGGCAGTGGGATTTGTTTTGGGGATTGATACAGGACTATGGGGAGAGAGCCGGGCAGTGGGATTAGTTTGGGGATTGATAAAGGACTATGGGGAGAGAGCGGGGCATTGGGATTAGTTTGGAGATTGATACAGGACTATGGGGAGAGAGCGGTGTAGTGGGATTAGTTTGGGGATTGATACAGGACTGTGGGGAGAGAGCGGGGCAGTGGGATTAATTTGGGGATTGAAACAGGACTATGGGGAGAGAGCGGGGCAGTGGGATTAGTTTGGGGATTGATACAGGACGATGGGGAGAGAGCGCGGCAGTGGGATTAGTTTGGGGATTGATACAGGACTATGGGAAAGAGCGGGGCAGTGGGATTAGTTTGGCGATTGATACAGGACTATGGGGAGAGAGCGGGGCAATGGGATTAGTTTGGGGATTGATACAGGACTATGGGAAAGAGCGGGGCAGTGGGATTAGTTTGGGGATTGATACAGGACTATGGGGAGAGTGCGGGGCAGTGGGATTAGTTTGTGTGAGATTGATACAGGACAATGGGGTGAGAGTGGGGCAGTGGGATTAGTTTGGGGATTGCTACAGGACTAAGAGGAGAGAGCGGGGCAGTGGGATTAGTTTGGGGATTGTTACAGGAATATGAGGAGAGAGCGGGCATATGGGATTAGTTTGTGTGAGATTGATAAAGGACTATGGGGAGAGAGCGGGACAGTGGGATTATTTGTGTGAGATTGATACAGGACTATGGGGAGATAGCGGGACAGTGGGATTAGTTTGGGGACTGATACAGGACTATGGGGAGAGAGCGGGGCAGTGTGATTAGTTTGGGGATTGATACAGGACTGTGGGGAGAGAGCGGGGCAGTGGGATTAGTTTGGGGATTGATACAGGGCTATGGGGAGAAAGCGTATAAGTGGGATTAGTTTATGGATTGATACAGGACTATGGGGGAGAGCGGAGCAGTGGCATTAGTTTGGGGATTGATACAGGACTATGGGGAGAGAGTGGGGCAGTGGGATTAGTTTGGGGACTGATACAGGACTATGGGGAGAGAGCGGCACAGTCGGATTAGTTTGGAGATTGATACAGGACTATGGGGAGAGAGCGGGGCAGTGGGATTAGTTTCGGGATTTATACAGATCTATGGAGACAGAGCAGGGCAGTGGGATTAGTTTGGGGATTGAAACAGGACTATGAGGAGAGAGCGGGGCAGTGGGATTAGTTTGGAGATAGATACAGGACTATGGGGAGAGAGCGGGGCAGTGGGATTAGTTTGGAGATTGATACAGGGCTATGGGGAGAGAGCGGGGCAGTGGGATTAGTTTGGGGATTGATACAGGACTATGGGGAGAGAGCAGGGCATTGGGATTAGTTTGCGGATTGATACAGGATTGTGGGGAGAGAGCGGGGCAGTGGGATTAGTTTGGGGATTGATACAGGACAATAGGGAGAGAGCGGGGCTGTGGAATTAGTTTGGGGATTCATACAGGGCTATGGGGAGAGAGCGGGGCAGTGGGATTAGGGGGATTGATACAGGACTATGGGGAGAGAGCGGCACAGTGGGATTTGTTTGGGGATTGATACAGGACTATGGGGAGAGAGCGGGGCAGTGGGATTAGTTTGGGGATTGAAACAAGACTATGGTGAGAGAGCGGGGCAGTGGGATTAGTTTCGGGATTGATACAGGACAATGGGGAGAGAGCGGGGCAGTGGGATTAGTTTGGGGATTGCTACAGGACTATGGGGAGAGAGCGGGGCATTGGGATTAGATTGTAGATTGATACAGGACTATGGGGAGAGAGCGGGGCAGTGGGATTAGTTTGGGGATTGATACAGGACTGTGGGGAGAGAGCGGGGCAGTGGGATTAGATTGGGTCATTGATACAGGACTATGGGGAGAGAGCGAGGCTGTGCGATTAGTTAGGAATTGATACAGGACTATGGGGACAGAGCGGGGCAGTGGGATTAGTTTTGGATTGATACAGGACTATGGGGCGAGAGCGGATAAGTGGGATTAGTTTATGGATTGATACAGGACTAGGGGGGACAGCGGGGCAGTGGCATTAGTTTGGGGATTGATACAGGACTATGGGGAGAGAGTGGGGCAGTGGGATTAGTTTGGGGTTTGATACAGGACTATGGGGAGAGAGCGGAACAGTGGGATTAGTTTGGAGATTGATACAGGATTATGGGGAGAGAGCGGGGCAGTGGGATTAGTTTCGGGATTTATACAGATCTATGGAGACAGAGCAGGGCAGTGGGATTAGTTTGGGGATTGAAACAGGACTATGAGGAGAGAGCGGGGCAGTGGGATTAGTTTGGAGATAGATACTGGACTAGAGGGAGAGAGCGGGGCAGTGGGATTAGTTTGGAGATTGATTCAGGGCTATGGGGAGAGAGCGGGGCAGTGGGATTAGTTTGGGGATTGATACAGGACTATGGGGAGAGAGCAGGGCATTGGGATTAGTTTGCGGATTGATACAGGATTGTGGGGAGAGAGAGGGGCAGTGGGATTAGTTTGGGGATTGATACAGGACAATAGGGAGAGAGCGGGGCAGTGGGATTAGTTTGGGGATTGATACAGGACTATGGGGAGAGAGCGGGGCTGTGGAATTAGTTTGGGGATTCATACAGGGCTATGGGGAGAGACCGATGCAGTGGGATTAGGGGGATTGATACAGGACTATGGGGATTGAGCGGCACAGTGGGATTTGTTTGGGGATTGATACAGGACTATGGGGAGAGAGCGGGGCAGTGGGATTAGTTTGGGGATTGAAACAAGACTATGGTGAGAGAGCGGGTCAGTGGGATTAGTTTGGGGATTGATACAGGACAATGGGGAGAGAGCGGGGCAGTGGGATTAGTTTGGGGATTGATACAGGACTATGGGGAGAGAGCGGGGCATTGGGATTAGTTTGGAGATTGATACAGGACTATGGGGAGAGAGCGGGGCAGTGGGATTAGTTTGGGGATTGATACAGGACTGTGGGGAGAGAGCGGGGCAGTGGGATTAGATTGGGGTTTGATACAGGACTATGGGGAGAGAGCGAGGCAGTGCGATTAGTTAGGAATTGATACAGGACTATGGGGACAGAGCGGGGCAGTGGGATTAATTTTGGATTGATACAGGACTATGGGGCGAGAGCAGGGCAGTGGGATTAGTTTAGGGATTGATACAGGACTATGGGGAGAGAGCGGGGCAATGGGATTAGTTTGGGGATTGATACAGGACTATGGGAAAGAGCGGGGCAGTGGGATTAGTTTGGGGATTGATACAGGACTATGGGGAGAGAGCAGGGCATTGTGATTAGTTTGCGGATTGATACAGGATTGTGGGGAGAGAACGGGGCAGTGGGATTAGTTTGGGGATTGATACAGGACTGTGGGGAGAGAGCGGGGCAGTGGGATTAGATTGTGGATTGATACAGGACTATGGGGAGAGAGCGAGGCAGTGCGATTAGTTAGGAATTGATACAGGAATTTGGGGACAGAGCGGGGCAGTGGGATTAGTTTTGTATTGATACAGGACTATGGGGCGAGAGCAGGGCAGTGGGATTAGTTTAGGGATTGATACAGGACTATGGGGCGAGAGCAGGGCAGTGGGATTAGTTTAGGGATTGATACAGGACTATGGGGAGAGAGCGGGGCAATGGGATTAGTTTGGGGATTGATACAGGACTATGGGAAAGAGCGGGGCAGTGGGATTAGTTTGGGGATTGATACAGGACTATGGGGAGAGAGCGGGGCAATGGGATTAGTTTGGGGATTGATACAGGACTATGGGAAAGAGCGGGGCAGTGGGATTAGTTTGGGGATTGCTACAGGACTATGGGGAGAGAGCGGGGCAGTGGGATTAGTTTGGGGATTGATACAGGACTATGGGGAGAAAGCGGGGCAGTGGGATTAGTTTGTGTGAGTTTGATACATGACTATGGGGAGAGAGCGGGACAGTTGAATTAGTTTGGGGATTGATACAGGACTATGAGGAGAGAGCGGGGCAGTGGGATTAGTTTGGGGATTGATACAGGACAATGAGGAGAGAGCGGGGCAGTGGGATTAGTTTGTGTGAGATTGATACAGGACTATGGGGAGATAGCGGGACAGTGCGATTAGTTTGGGGATTGATACAGGACTATGGGGAGAGAGCGGGGCAGTGTGATTAGTTTGGGGATTGATACAGGACTGTGGGGAGAGAGCGGGGCAGTGGGATTAGTTTGGGGATTGATACAGGACTATAGGGAGAGAGTGGGGCAGTGGGATTAGTTTGGGGATTGATACAGGACTATGGGTAGAGAGCGGGGCAGTGGGATTAGTTTGGAGATTGATGCAGGGCTATGGGGAGAGAGCGGGGCAGTGGGATTAGTTTGGGGATTAATCCATGGCTATGGGGAGAGAGCGGGGCAGTGGGATTAGTTTGGGGATTGGTACAGGGCTATGGTGAGAGAGCGGATATGTGGGATTAGTTTATGGATTGATACATGACTATGGGGGACAGCGGGGCAGGGGCATTAGTTTGGGGATTGATACAGGACTATGGGGAGAGAGTGGGGCAGTGGGATTAGTTTGGGGATTGATACAAGACTATGGGGAGAGAGCGGGACAGTGGGATTAGTTTGGAGATTGATACAGGACTATGGGGAGAGAGCGGGGCAGTGGAATTAGTTTCGGGATTGATACACATCTATGGAGACAGAGCAGGGCAGTGGGATTAGTTTGGGGATTGAAACAGGACTATGAGGAGTGAGCGGGGCAGTGGGATTAGTTTGGAGATAGATACAGGACTATGGGGAGAGAGCGAGGCAGTGCGATTAGTTAGGAATTGATACAGGACTATGGGGATAGGGCGGGGCAGTGGGATTAGTTTGGAGATTGATACAGGACTATGGGGAGAAAGCGGAACACAAGGGATTAGTTTGTGTGAGATTGATACAGGAATATGGGGAGAGAGCGGGACAGTTGGATTAGTTTGGGGATTGATACAGGACTATGAGGAGAGTGCGGGGCAGTGGGATTAGTTTGGGGATTGATACAGGACTATGGGGAGAAAGCGGGGCACAAGGGATTAGTTTGTGTGAGATTGATACAGGATTATTGGGGACAGAGCGGGGCAGTGGGATTAGTTTTGGATTGATACAGGACTATGGGGCGAGAGCAGGGCAGTGGGATTACTTTAGCGATTGATACAGGACTATGGGGCGAGAGCAGGGCAGTGGGATTAGTTTAGGGATTGATACAGAACTATGGGGAGAGAGCGGGGCAATGGGATTAGTTTGGGGATTGATACAGGACTATGGGAAAGAGCGGGGCAGTGGGATTAGTTTGGGGATTGATACAGGACTATGGGGAGAGAGCGGGGCAATGGGATTAGTTTGGGGATTGATACAGGACTATGGGAAATAGCGGGGCAGTGGGATTAGTTTGGGGATTGATACAGGACTATGAGGAGAGAGCGGGGCAGTGGTATTAGTTTGGGGATTGATCCAGAACTATGAGGAGAGAGCGGGGAAGTGGGATTAGTTTGTGTGAGATTGATACAGGACTTTGGGGAGAGAGCGGGGCAGTGGGATTTGTTTTGGGATTGATACAGGACTATGGTGAGAGAGCCGGGCAGTGGGATTAGTTTGGGGATTGATACAGGACTATGGGGAGAGAGCGGGGCATTGGGATTAGTTTGGAGATTGATACAGGACTATGGGGAGAGAGCGGTGTAGTGGGATTAGTTTGGGGATTGATACAGGACTGTGGGGAGAGAGCGGGGCAGTGGGATTAGTTTGGGGATTGAAACAGGACTATGGGGAGAGAGCGGGGCAGTGGGATTAGTTTGGGGATTGATACAGGACGATGGGGATAGAGCGCGGCAGTGGGATTAGTTTGGGGATTGATACAGGACTATGGGGCGAGAGCAGGGCAGGGGGATTAGTTTAGGGATTGATACAGGTCTATGGGGATAGAGCGGGGCAATGGGATTAGTTTGGGGATTGATACAGGACTATGGGAAAGAGCGGGACAGTGGGATTAGTTTGGGGATTGATACAGGACAATGGGGAGAGAGCGGGGCAATGGGAATAGTTTGGGGATTGATACAGGACTATGGGAAAGAGCGGGGCAGTGGGATTAGTTTGGGGATTGATACAGGACTATGTGGAGAGAGCGGGGCAGTGGGATTAGTTTGTGTGAGATTGATACAGGACAATGGGGTGAGAGTGGGGCAGTGGGATTAGTTTGGGGATTGCTACAGGACTGTGAGGAGAGAGCGGGGCAGTGGGATTAGTTTGGGGATTCTTACAGGACTATGGGGAGAGAGCGGGGCAATGGGATTAGTTTGGGGATTGATACAGGACTATGGGAAAGAGCGGGGCAGTGGGATTAGTTTGGGGATTGATACAGGACTATGAGGAGAGAGCAGGGCATTGGGATTAGTTTGCGGATTGATACAGGATTGTGGGGAGAGAGCTGGGCAGTGGGATTAGTTTGGGGATTGATACAGGACAATGGGAAGAGAGCGGGGCAGTGGGATTAGTTTGGGGATTGATACAGGACTATGGGGAGAGAGCGGGGCTGTGGAATTAGTTTGGGGATTCATACAGGGCTATGGGGAGAGAGCGGGGCAGTGTGATTAGGGGGATTGATACAGGACTATGGGGAGAGAGCGGCACAGTGGGATTTGTTTGGGGATTGATACACGACTATGGGGAGATAGCGGGGCAGTGGGATTAGTTTGGGGATTGAAACAAGACTATGGTGAGAGAGCGGGGCAGTGGGATTAGTTTGGGGATTGATACAGGACGATGGGGAGAGAGCGGGGCAGTGGGATTAGTTTGGGGATTGATACAGGACTATGGGGAGAAAGCGGGGCAGTGGGATTAGTTTGTGTGAGTTTGATACAGGACTATGGGGAGAGAGCGGGACAGTTGGATTAGTTTGGGGATTGATACAGGACTATGAGGAGAGAGCGGGGCAGTGGGATTAGTTTGGGGATTGATACAGGACCATGAGGAGAGAGCGGGGCAGTGGGATTAGTTTGTGTGAGATTGATACAGGACTATGGGGAGATAGCGGGACAGTGGGGTTAGTTTGGGGATTGATACAGGACTATGGGGAGAGAGCGGGGCAGTATGATTAGTTTGGGGATTGATACAGGACTGTGGGGAGAGAGCGGGGCAGTGGGATTAGTTTGGGGATTGATACAGGACTATGGGGAGAGAGTGGGGCAGTGGGATTAGTTTGGGGATTGATACAGGACTATGGGTAGAGAGCGGGGCAGTGGGATTAGTTTGGAGATTGATGCAGGACTATGGGGAGAGAGCGGGGCAGTGGGATTAGTTTAGTGATTAATACATGGCTATGGGGAGAGAGCGGGGCAGTGGGATTAGTTTGGGGATTGATACAGGGCTATGGGGAGAGAGCGGATAAGTGGGATTAGTTTATGGATTGATACAGGACTAGGGGGGACAGCGGGGCAGTGGCATTAGTTTGGGGATTGATACAGGACTATGGGGAGAGAGTGGGGCAGTGGGATTAGTTTGGGGATTGATACAGGACTATGGGGAGAGAGCGGAACAGTGGGATTAGTTTGGAGATTGATAAGGACTATGGGGAGAGAGCGGGGCAGTGGAATTAGTTTCGGGATTGATACAGACCTATGGAGACAGAGCAGGGCAGTGGGATCAGTTTGGGGATTGAAACAGGACTATGAGGAGTGAGCGGGGCAGTGGGATTAGTTTGGAGATAGATACAGGACTATGGGGAGAGAGCGGGGCAGTGGGATTAGTTTGGAGATTGATACAGTGCTATGGGGAGAGAGCGGGGCAGTGGGATTAGTTTGGGGATTGATACAGGACTATGGGGAGAGAGCGGGGCAGTGGGATTAGTTTGGGGATTGATACAGGACTATGGGGAGAGAGCGAGGCAGTGCGATTAGTTAGGAATTGATACAGGACGATGGGGATAGGGCGGGGCAGTGGGATTAGTTTGGAGACTGATACAGGACTATGGGGAGAAAGCGGGGCACAAGGGAATAGTTTGTGTGAGATTGAAACAGGAATATGGGGAGAGAGCGGGACAGTTGGATTAGTTTGGGGATTGATACAGGACTATGAGGAGAGAGCGGGGCCGTGGGATTAGTTTGGGGATTGATACAGGACTATGGGGAGAAAGCGGGGCACAAGGGATTAGTTTGTGTGAGATTGATACAGGAATATGGGGACAGAGCGGGGCAGTGGGATTAGTTTTGGATTGATACAGGCCTATGGGCGAGAGCAGGGCAGTGGGATTAGTTTAGGGATTGATAAAGGACTATGGGGCGAGAGCAGGGCAGTAGGATTAGTTTAGGGATTGATACAGGACTATGGGGAGAGAGCGGGGCAATGGGATTAGTTTGGGGATTGATACAGGACTATGGGAAAGAGCGGGGCAGTGGGATTAGTTTGGGGATTGATACAGGACTATGGGGAGAGAGCGGGGCAATGGGATTAGTTTCGGGATTGATACAGGACTATGGGAAAGAGCGGGGCAGTGGGATTAGTTTGGGGATTGATACAGGACTATGGGGAGAGAGCGGGGCAGTGGTATTAGTTTGGGGATTGATCCAGAACTATGAGGAGAGAGCGGGGCAGTGGGATTAGTTTGTGTGAGATTGATACAGGACTATGGGGAGAGAGCGGGGCAGTGGGATTTGTTTTGGGGATTGATACAGGACTATGGGGAGAGAGCCGGGCAGTGGGATTAGTTTGGGGATTGATAAAGGACTATGGGGAGAGAGCGGGGCATTGGGATTAGTTTGGAGATTGATACAGGACTATGGGGAGAGAGCGGTGTAGTGGGATTAGTTTGGGGATTGATACAGGACTGTGGGGAGAGAGCGGGGCAGTGGGATTAATTTGGGGATTGAAACAGGACTATGGGGAGAGAGCGGGGCAGTGGGATTAGTTTGGGGATTGATACAGGACGATGGGGAGAGAGCGCGGCAGTGGGATTAGTTTGGGGATTGATACAGGACTATGGGAAAGAGCGGGGCAGTGGGATTAGTTTGGCGATTGATACAGGACTATGGGGAGAGAGCGGGGCAATGGGATTAGTTTGGGGATTGATACAGGACTATGGGAAAGAGCGGGGCAGTGGGATTAGTTTGGGGATTGATACAGGACTATGGGGAGAGTGCGGGGCAGTGGGATTAGTTTGTGTGAGATTGATACAGGACAATGGGGTGAGAGTGGGGCAGTGGGATTAGTTTGGGGATTGCTACAGGACTAAGAGGAGAGAGCGGGGCAGTGGGATTAGTTTGGGGATTGTTACAGGAATATGAGGAGAGAGCGGGCATATGGGATTAGTTTGTGTGAGATTGATAAAGGACTATGGGGAGAGAGCGGGACAGTGGGATTATTTGTGTGAGATTGATACAGGACTATGGGGAGATAGCGGGACAGTGGGATTAGTTTGGGGACTGATACAGGACTATGGGGAGAGAGCGGGGCAGTGTGATTAGTTTGGGGATTGATACAGGACTGTGGGGAGAGAGCGGGGCAGTGGGATTAGTTTGGGGATTGATACAGGGCTATGGGGAGAAAGCGTATAAGTGGGATTAGTTTATGGATTGATACAGGACTATGGGGGAGAGCGGAGCAGTGGCATTAGTTTGGGGATTGATACAGGACTATGGGGAGAGAGTGGGGCAGTGGGATTAGTTTGGGGACTGATACAGGACTATGGGGAGAGAGCGGCACAGTCGGATTAGTTTGGAGATTGATACAGGACTATGGGGAGAGAGCGGGGCAGTGGGATTAGTTTCGGGATTTATACAGATCTATGGAGACAGAGCAGGGCAGTGGGATTAGTTTGGGGATTGAAACAGGACTATGAGGAGAGAGCGGGGCAGTGGGATTAGTTTGGAGATAGATACAGGACTATGGGGAGAGAGCGGGGCAGTGGGATTAGTTTGGAGATTGATACAGGGCTATGGGGAGAGAGCGGGGCAGTGGGATTAGTTTGGGGATTGATACAGGACTATGGGGAGAGAGCAGGGCATTGGGATTAGTTTGCGGATTGATACAGGATTGTGGGGAGAGAGCGGGGCAGTGGGATTAGTTTGGGGATTGATACAGGACAATAGGGAGAGAGCGGGGCTGTGGAATTAGTTTGGGGATTCATACAGGGCTATGGGGAGAGAGCGGGGCAGTGGGATTAGGGGGATTGATACAGGACTATGGGGAGAGAGCGGCACAGTGGGATTTGTTTGGGGATTGATACAGGACTATGGGGAGAGAGCGGGGCAGTGGGATTAGTTTGGGGATTGAAACAAGACTATGGTGAGAGAGCGGGGCAGTGGGATTAGTTTCGGGATTGATACAGGACAATGGGGAGAGAGCGGGGCAGTGGGATTAGTTTGGGGATTGCTACAGGACTATGGGGAGAGAGCGGGGCATTGGGATTAGATTGTAGATTGATACAGGACTATGGGGAGAGAGCGGGGCAGTGGGATTAGTTTGGGGATTGATACAGGACTGTGGGGAGAGAGCGGGGCAGTGGGATTAGATTGGGTCATTGATACAGGACTATGGGGAGAGAGCGAGGCTGTGCGATTAGTTAGGAATTGATACAGGACTATGGGGACAGAGCGGGGCAGTGGGATTAGTTTTGGATTGATACAGGACTATGGGGCGAGAGCGGATAAGTGGGATTAGTTTATGGATTGATACAGGACTAGGGGGGACAGCGGGGCAGTGGCATTAGTTTGGGGATTGATACAGGACTATGGGGAGAGAGTGGGGCAGTGGGATTAGTTTGGGGTTTGATACAGGACTATGGGGAGAGAGCGGAACAGTGGGATTAGTTTGGAGATTGATACAGGATTATGGGGAGAGAGCGGGGCAGTGGAATTAGTTTCGGGATTGATACAGACCTATGGAGACAGAGCAGGGCAGTGGGATTAGTTTGGGGATTGAAACAGGACTATGAGGAGTGAGCGGGGCAGTGGGATTAGTTTGGAGATAGATACAGGACTATGGGGAGAGAGCGGGGCAGTGGGATTAGTTTGGAGATTGATACAGTGCTATGGGGAGAGAGCAGGGCAGTGGGATTAGTTTGGGGATTGATACAGGCCTATGGGGAGAGAGCGGGGCAGTGGGATTAGTTTGGGAATTGATACAGGACTATGGGGAGAGAGCGAGGCAGTGCGATTAGTTAGGAATTGATACAGGACTATGGGGATAGGGCGGGGCAGTGGGATTAGTTTGGAGACTGATACAGGACTATGGGGAGAAAGCGGGGCACAAGGGATTAGTTTGTGTGAGATTGATACAGGAATATGGGGAGAGAGCGGGACAGTTGGATTAGTTTGGGGATTGATACAGGACTATGAGGAGAGAGCGGGGCAGTGGGATTAGTTTGGGGATTGATACAGGACTATGGGGCGAGAGCAGGGCAGTGGGATTAGTTTAGGGATTGATACAGGACTATGGGGAGAGAGCGGGGCAATGGGATTAGTTTGGGGATTGATACAGGACTATGGGAAAGAGCGGGGCAGTGGGATTAGTTTGGGGATTGATACAGGACGATGGGGAGAGAGCGGGGCAGTGGGATTAGTTTGGGGATTGATACAGGACTATGGGGCGAGAGCAGGGCAGGGGGATTAGTTTAGGGATTGATACAAGTCTATGGGGATAGAGCGGGGCAATGGGATTAGTTTGGGGATTGATACAGGACTATGGGAAAGAGCGGGGCAGTGGGATTAGTTTGGCGATTGATACAGGACTATGGGGAGAGAGCGGGGCAATGGGATTAGTTTGGGGATTGATACAGGACTATGGGAAAGAGCGGGGCAGTGGGATTAGTATGGGGATTGATACAGGACTATGGGGAGAGAGCGGGGCAGTGGGATTAGTTTGTGTGAGATTGATACAGGACAATGGGGTGAGAGTGGGGCAGTGGGATTAGTTTGGGGATTGCTACAGGACTAAGAGGAGAGAGCGGGGCAGTGGGATTAGTTTGGGGATTGATACAGGACTATGGGGAGATAGCGGGACAGTGGGATTAGTTTGGGGACTGATACAGGACTATGGGGAGAGAGCGGGGCAGTGTGATTAGTTTGGGGATTGATACAGGACTGTGGGGAGAGAGCGGGGCAGTGGGATTAGTTTGGGGATTGATACAGGGCTATGGGGAGAAAGCGTATAATTGGGATTAGTTTATGGATTGATACAGGGCTATGGGGGAGAGCGGAGCAGTGGCATTAGTTTGGGGAGTGATACAGGACTATGGGGAGAGAGTGGGCAGTGGGATTAGTTTGGGGATTGATACAGGACTATGGGGAGAGAGCGGCACAGTCGGATTAGTTTGGAGATTGATACAGGACTATGGGGAGAGAGCGGGGCAGTGGGATTAGTTTCGGGATTTATACATATCTATGGAGACAGAGCAGGGCAGTGGGATTAGTTTGGGGATTGAAACAGGACTATGAGGAGAGAGCGGGGCAGTGGGATTAGTTTGGAGATAGATACAGGACTATGGGGAGAGAGCGGGGCAGTGGGATTAGTTTGGAGATTGATACAGGGCTATGGGGAGAGAGCGGGGCTGTGGGATTAGTTTGGGGATTGATACAGGACTATGGGGAGAGAGCAGGGCATTGGGATTAGTTTGCGGATTGATACAGGATTGTGGGGAGAGAGCGGGGCAGTGGGATTAGTTTGGGGATTGATACAGGACAATAGGGAGAGAGCGGGGCTGTGGAATTAGTTTGGGGATTCATACAGGGCTATGGGGAGAGAGCGGGGCAGTGGGATTAGGGGGATTGATACAGGACTATGGGGAGAGAGCGGCACAGTGGGAATTGTTTGGGGATTGATACAGGACTATGGGGAGAGAGCGGGGCAGTGGGATTAGTTTGGGGATTGAAACAAGACTATGGTGAGAGAGCGGGGCAGTGGGATTAGTTTGGGGATTGATACAGGACAATGGGGAGAGAGCGGGGCAGTGGGATTAGTTTGGGGATTGCTACAGGACTATGGGGAGAGAGCGGGGCATTGGGATTAGTTTGTAGATTGATACAGGACTATGGGGAGAGAGCGGGGCAGTGGGATTAGTTTAGGGATTGATACAGGACTGTGGGGAGAGAGCGGGGCAGTGGGATTAGATTGGGTCATTGATACAGGACTATGGGGAGAGAGCGAGGCTGTGCGATTAGTTAGGAATTGATACAGGACTATGGGGACAGAGCGGGGCAGTGGGATTAGTTTTGGATTGATACAGGACTATGGAGCGAGAGCAGGGCAGTGGGATTAGTTTAGGGATTGATACAGGACTATGGGGCGAGAGCAGGGCAGTGGGATTCGTTTAGGGATTGATACAGGACTATGGGGAGAGAGCGGGGGAATGGGATTAGTTTTGGGATTGATACAGGACTATGGGAAAGAGCGGGGCAGTGGGATTAGTTTGGGGATTGATACAGGACTATGGGCAGAGAGCGGGGCAATGGGATTAGTTTGGGGATTGATACAGGACTATGGGAAAGAGCGGGGCAGTGGGATTAGTTTGGGGATTGATACAGGACTATGGGGAGAGAGCGGGGCAGTGGTATTAGTTTGGGGATTGATCCAGAACTATGAGGAGAGAGCGGGGCAGTGGGATTAGTTTGGAGACTGATACAGGACTATGGGGAGAAAGCGGGGCACAAGGGATTAGTTTGTGTGAGATTGATACAGGAATATGGGGAGAGAGCGGGACAGTTGGATTAGTTTGGGGATTGATACAGGACTATGAGGAGAGAGCGGGGCAGTGGGATTAGTTTGGGGATTGATACAGGACTATGGGGAGAAAGCGGGGCACAAGGGATTAGTTTGTGTGAGATTGATACAGGAATATGGGGACAGAGCGGGGCAGTGGGATTAGTTTTGGATTGATACAGGCCTATGGGGCGAGAGCAGGGCATTGGGATTAGTTTAGGGATTGATAAAGGACTATGGGGCGAGAGCAGGGCAGTGGGATTAGTTTAGGGATTGATACAGGACTATGGGGAGAGAGCGGGGCAATGGGATTAGTTTGGGGATTGATACAGGACTATGGGAAAGAGCGGGGCAGTGGGATTAGTTTGGGGATTGATACAGGACGATGGGGAGAGAGCGGGGCAGTGGGATTAGTTTGGGGATTGATACAGGACTATGGGGCGAGAGCAGGGCAGGGGGATTAGTTTAGGGATTGATACAAGTCTATGGGGATAGAGCGGGGCAATGGGATTAGTTTGGGGATTGATACAGGACTATGGGAAAGAGCGGGGCAGTGGGATTAGTTTGGCGATTGATACAGGACTATGGGGAGAGAGCGGGGCAATGGGATTAGTTTGGGGATTGATACGGGACTATGGGAAAGAGCGGGGCAGTGGGATTAGTATGGGGATTGATACAGGACTAAGGGGAGAGAGCGGGGCAGTGGGATTAGTTTGTGTGAGATTGATACAGGACAATGGGGTGAGAGTGGGGCAGTGGGATTAGTTTGGGGATTGCTACAGGACTAAGAGGAGAGAGTGGGGCAGTGGGATTAGTTTGGGGATTGATACAGGACTATGGGGAGATAGCGGGACAGTGGGATTAGTTTGGGGACTGATACAGGACTATGGGGAGAGAGCGGGGCAGTGTGATTAGTTTGGGGATTGATACAGGACTGTGGGGAGAGAGTGGGGCAGTGGGATTAGTTTGGGGATTGATACAGGGCTATGGGGAGAAAGCGTATAATTGGGATTAGTTTATGGATTGATACAGGGCTATGGGGGAGAGCGGAGCAGTGGCATTAGTTTGGGGATTGATACAGGACTATGGGGAGAGAGTGGGGCAGTGGGATTAGTTTGGGGATTGATACAGGACTATGGGGAGAGAGCGGCACAGTCGGATTAGTTTGGAGATTGATACAGGACTATGGGGAGAGAGCGGGGCAGTGGGATTAGTTTCGGGATTTATACATATCTATGGAGACAGAGCAGGGCAGTGGGATTAGTTTGGGGATTGAAACAGGACTATGAGGAGAGAGCGGGGCAGTGGGATTAGTTTGGAGATAGATACAGGACTATGGGGAGAGAGCGGGGCAGTGGGATTAGTTTGGAGATTGATACAGGGCTATGGGGAGAGAGCGGGGCTGTGGGATTAGTTTGGGGATTGATACAGGACTATGGGGAGAGAGCAGGGCATTGGGATTAGTTTGCGGATTGATACAGGATTGTGGGGAGAGAGCGGGGCAGTGGGATTAGTTTGGGGATTGATACAGGACAATAGGGAGAGAGCGGGGCTGTGGAATTAGTTTGGGGATTCATACAGGGCTATGGGGAGAGAGCGGGGCAGTGGGATTAGGGGGATTGATACAGGACTATGGGGAGAGAGCGGCACAGTGGGAATTGTTTGGGGATTGATACAGGACTATGGGGAGAGAGCGGGGCAGTGGGATTAGTTTGGGGATTGAAACAAGAGTATGGTGAGAGAGCGGGGCAGTGGGATTAGTTTGGGGATTGATACAGGACAATGGGGAGAGAGCGGGGCAGTGGGATTAGTTTGGGGATTGCTACAGGACTATGGGGAGAGAGCGGGGCATTGGGATTAGTTTGTAGATTGATACAGGACTATGGGGAGAGAGCGGGGCAGTGGGATTAGTTTGGGGATTGATACAGGACTGTGGGGAGAGAGCGGGGCAGTGGGATTAGATTGGGTCATTGATACAGGACTATGGGGAGAGAGCGAGGCTGTGCGATTAGTTAGGAATTGATACAGGACTATGGGGACAGAGCGGGGCAGTGGGATTAGTTTTGGATTGATACAGGACTATGGAGCGAGAGCAGGGCAGTGGGATTAGTTTAGGGATTGATACAGGACTATGGGGCGAGAGCAGGGCAGTGGGATTCGTTTAGGGATTGATACAGGACTATGGGGAGAGAGCGGGGGAATGGGATTAGTTTTGGGATTGATACAGGACTATGGGAAAGAGCGGGGCAGTGGGATTAGTTTGGGGATTGATACAGGACTATGGGCAGAGAGCGGGGCAATGGGATTAGTTTGGGGATTGATACAGGACTATGGGAAAGAGCGGGGCAGTGGGATTAGTTTGGGGATTGATACAGGACTATGGGGAGAGAGCGGGGCAGTGGTATTAGTTTGGGGATTGATCCAGAACTATGAGGAGAGAGCGGGGCAGTGGGATTAGTTTGTGTGAGATTGATACAGGACTATGGGGAGAGAGCGGGGCAGTGGGATTTGTTTTGGGGATTGATGCAGGACTATGGGGAGAGAGCGGGGCAGTGGGATTAGTTTGGGGATTGATACAGGCCTATGGGGAGAGAGCAGGGCATTGGGATTAGTTTGGAGATTGGTACAGGACTATGGGGAGAGAGCGGTGTAGTGGGATTAGTTTGGGGATTGATACAGGACTGTGGGGAGAAAGCGGTGCAGTGGGATTAGTTTGGGGATTGAAACAGGACTATGGGGAGAGAGCGGGGCACTGGGATTACTTTAGGGATTGATAGAGGACGATGGGGAGAGAGCGGGGCAGTGGGATTAGTTTGGGGATTGATACAGGACTATGGGGCGAGAGCAGGGCAGTGGGATTAGTTTGGGGATTGAAACAAGACTATGGTGTGAGAGCGGGGCAGTGGGATTAGTTTGGGGATTGATACAGGACTATGGGGAGAGAGCCGGGCATTGGGATTAGTTAGGAGATTGATACAGGACTATGGGGAGAGAGCGGGGCAGTGGGATTAGTTTGGGGATTGATACAGGACTGTGGGGAGAGTGCGGGGCAGTGGGATTAAATTGGGGATTGATACAGGACTATGGGGAGAGAGCGAGGCAGTGCGATTAGTTAGGAATTGATACAGGACTATGGGGACAGAGCGGGGCAGTGGGATTAGTTTTGGATTGTTACAGGACTATGGGGCGAGAGCAGGGCAGTGGGATTAGTTTAGGGATTGATACAGGACTATGGGGCGAGAGCAGAGCAGTGGGATTAGTTTTGGGATTGATACAGGACTATGGGGAGAGAGCGGGGCAATGGGATTAGTTTGGGGATTGATAAAGGACTATGGTAAAGAGCGGGGCCGTGGGATTAGTTTGGGGATTGATACAGGACTATGGGGAGAGAGCGGGGCAATGGGATTAGTTTGGGGATTGATACAGGACTATGGGAAAGAGCGGGGCAGTGGGATTAGTTTGGAGATTGATACAGGACTATGGGGAGAGAGCGGGGCAGTGGGATTAGTTTGTGTGAGATTGATACAGGACAATGGGGTGAGAGTGGGGCAGTGGGATTAGTTTGGGGATTGCTACAGGACTATGAGGAGAGAGCGGGGCAGTGGGATTAGTTTGGGGATTGTTACAGGAATATGAGGAGAGAGCGGGCATCTGGGATTAGTTTGTGTGAGATTGATAAAGGACTATGGGGAGAGAGCGGGACAGTGGGATTAGTTTGTGTGAGATTGATACAGGACTATGGGGAGATAGCGGGACAGTGGGAATAGTTTGGGGACTGATACAGGACTATGGGGTGAGAGCGGGGCAGTGTGATTAGTTTGGGGATTGATACAGGACTGTGGGGAGAGAGCGGGGCAGTGGGATTAGTTTGGGGATTGATACAGGACTATGGGGAGAGAGTGGGGCAGTGGGATTAGTTTGGGGTTTGATACAGGACTATGGGTAGAGAGCGGGGCAGTGGGATTAGTTTGGAGGTTGATGCAGGACTTTGGGGAGAGAGCGGGGCAGTGGGATTAGTTTGGGATTAATACAGGGCTATGGGGAGAGAGCAGGGCAGTGGGATTAGTTTGGGGATTGATACAGGGCTATGGGGAGAGAGCGGATAAGTGGGATTAGTTTATGGATTGATACACGACTATGGGGGAGAGCGGAGCAGTGGCATTAGTTTGGGGATTGATACAGGACTATGGGGAGAGAGCGGGGCAGTGGGATTAGTTTCGGGATTTATACAGATCTATGGAGACAGAGCAGGGCAGTGGAATTAGTTTGGGGATTGAAACAGGACTATGAGGAGAGAGCGGGGCAATGGGATTAGTTTGGAGATAGATACTGGACTATGGGGAGAGAGCGGGGCAGTGGGATTAGATTGGGGATTGATCCAGGACTATGGGGAGAGAGCGAGGCAATGCGATTAGTTAGGAATTGATACAGGACTCTGGGGACAGAGCGGGGCAGTGGGATTAGTTTTGGATTGATACAGGACTATGGGGCGAGAGCGGATAAGTGGGATTAGTTTATGGATTGATACAGGACTAGGGGGGACAGCGGGGCAGTGGCATTAGTTTGGGGATTGATACAGGACTATGGGGAGAGAGTGGGGCAGTGGGATTAGTTTGGGGATTGATACAGGACTATGGGGAGAGAGCGGAACAGTGGGATTAGTTTGGAGATTGATACAGGACTTTGGGGAGAGAGCGGGGCAGTGGAATTAGTTTCGGGACTGATACAGACCTATGGAGACAGAGCAGGGCAGTGGGATTAGTTTGGGGATTGAAACAGGACTATGAGGAGTGAGCGGGGCAGTGGGATTAGTTTGGAGATAGATACAGGACTATGGGGAGAGAGCGGGGCAGTGGGATTAGTTTGGAGATTGATACAGTGCTATGGGGAGAGAGCGGGGCAGTGGGATTAGTTTGGGGATTGATACAGGACTATGGGGAGAGAGCGGGGCAGTGGGATTAGTTTGGGGATTGATACAGGACTATGGGGAGAGAGCGAGGCAGTGCGATTAGTTAGGAATTGATACAGGACTATGGGGATAGGGCGGGGCAGTGGGATTAGTTTGGAGACTGATACAGGACTATGGGGAGAAAGCGGGGCACAAGGGATTAGTTTGTGTGAGATTGATACAGGAATATGGGGAGAGAGCGGGACAGTTGGATTAGTTTGGGGATTGATACAGGACTATGAGGAGAGAGCGGGGCAGTGGGATTAGTTTGGGGATTGATACAGGACTATGGGGAGAAAGCGGGGCACAAGGGATTAGTTTGTGTGAGATTGATACAGGAATATGGGGACAGAGCGGGGCAGTGGGATTAGTTTTGGATTGATACGGGCCTATAGGGCGAGAGCAGGGCAGTGGGATTAGTTTAGGGATTGATTAAGGACTATGGGGCGAGAGCAGGGCAGTGGGATTAGTTTAGGGATTGTTACAGGACTATGGGGAGAGAGCGGGGCAATGGGATTAGTTTGGGGATTGATACAGGACTATGGGAAAGAGCGGGGCAGTGGGATTAGTTTGGGGAATGATACAGGACTATGGGGAGAGAGCGGGGCAATGGGATTAGTTTCGGGATTGATACAGGACTATGGGAAAGAGCGGGGCAGTGGGATTAGTTTGGGGATTGATACAGGACTATGGGGAGAGAGCGGGGCAGTGGTATTAGTTTGGGGATTGATCCAGAACTATGAGGAGAGAGCGGGGCAGTGGGATTAGTTTGTGTGAGATTGATACAGGTCTATGGGGAGAGAGCGGGGCAGTGGGATTGTTTTGGGGATTGATACAGGACTATGGGGATAGAGCGGGGGAATGGGATTAGTTTGGGGATTGATACAGGACTATGGGAAAGAGCGGGGCAGTGGGATTAGTTTGGCGATTGGTACAGGACTATGGGGAGAGAGCGTGGCAATGGGATTAGTTTGGGGATTGATACAGGACTATGGGAAAGAGCGGGGCAGTGGGATTAGTTTGGGGATTGATACAGGACTATGGGGAGAGAGCGGGGCAGTGGGATTAGTTTGTGTGAAATTGATACAGGACAATGGGGTGAGAGTGGGGCAGTGGGATTAGTTTGGGGATTGCTACAGGACTAAGAGGAGAGAGCGGGGCAGTGGGATTAGTTTGGGGATTGTTACAGGAATATGAGGAGAGAGCGGGCATATGGGATTAGTTTGTGTGAGATTGATAAAGGACTATGGGCAGAGAGCGGGACAGTGGGATTAGTTTGTGTGAGATTGATACAGGACTATGGGGAGATAGCGGGACAGAGGGATTAGTTTGGGGACTGATACAGGACTATGGGGAGAGAGCGGGGCAGTGTGATTAGTTTGGGGATTGATACAGGACTGTGGCGAGAGAGCGGGGCAGTAAGATTAGTTTGGGGATTGATACAGGGCTATGGGGAGAAAGCGTATAAGTGGGATTAGTTTATGGATTGATACAGGACTATGGGGGAGAGCGGAGCAGTGGCATTAGTTTGGGGATTGATACAGGACTATGGGGAGAGAGTGGGGCAGTGGGATTAGTTTGGGGATTGATACAGGACTATGGGGAGAGAGCGGCACAGTCGGATTAGTTTGGAGATTGATACAGGACTATGGAGAGAGAGCGGGGCAGTGGGATTAGTTTCGGGATTTATACAGGATTGTGGGGAGAGAGCGGGGCAGTGGGATTAGTTTGGGGATTGATACAGGACAATAGGGAGAGAGCGGGGCTGTGGAATTAGTTTGGGGATTCATACAGGGCTATGGGGAGAGAGCGGGGCAGTGGGATTAGGGGGATTGATACAGGACTATGGGGAGAGAGCGGCACAGTGGGATTTGTTTGGGGATTGATACAGGACTATGGGGAGAGAGCGGGGCAGTGGGATTAGTTTGGGGATTGAAACAAGACTATGGTGAGAGAGCGGGGCAGTGGGATTAGTTTGGGGATTGATACAGGACAATGGGGAGAGAGCGGGGCAGTGGGATTAGTTTCGGGATTGCTACAGGACTATGGGGAGAGAGCGGGGCATTGGGATTAGTTTGTAGATTGATACAGGACTATGGGGAGAGAGCGGGGCAGTGGGATTAGTTTGGGGATTGATACAGGACTGTGGGGAGAGAGCGGGGCAGTGGGATTAGATTGGATCATTGATACAGGACTATGGGGAGAGAGCGAGGCTGTGCGATTAGTTAGGAATTGATACAGGACTATGGGGACTGAGCGGGGCAGTGGAATTAGTTTTGGATTGATACAGGACTATGGAGCGAGAGCAGGGCAGTGGGATTAGTTTAGGGATTGATACAGGACTATGGGGCGAGAGCAGGGCAGTGGGATTCGTTTAGGGATTGATACAGGACTATGGGGAGAGAGCGGGGGAATGGGATTAGTTTTGGGATTGATACAGGACTATGGGAAAGAGCGGGGCAGTGGGATTAGTTTGGGGATTGATACAGGACTATGGGCAGAGAGCGGGGCAATGGGATTAGTTTGGGGATTGATACAGGACTATGGGAAAGAGCGGGGCAGTGGGATTAGTTTGGGGATTGATACAGGACTATGGGGAGAGAGCGCGGCAGTGGTATTAGTTTGGGGATTGATCCAGAACTATGAGGAGAGAGCGGGGCAGTGGGATTAGTTTGTGTGAGATTGATACAGGACTATGGGGAGAGAGCGGGGCAGTGGGATTTGTTTTGGGGATTGATACAGGACTATGGGGAGAGAGCGGTGCAGTGGGATTAGTTTGGGGATTGATACAGGCCTATGGGGAGAGAGCGGGGCATTGGGATTAGTTTGGAGATTGATACAGGACTATGGGGAGAGAGCGGTGTAGTGGGATTAGTTTGGGGATTGATACAGGAATGTGGGGAGAGAGCGGTGCAGTGGGATTAGTTTGGGGATTGAAACAGGACTATGGGGAGAGAGCGGGGCACTGGGATTACTTTAGGGATTGATAGAGGACGATGTGGAGAGAGCGGGGCAGTGGGATTAGTTTGGGGATTGATACAAGACTATGGGGCGAGAGCAGGGCAGTGGGATTAGTTTGGGGATTGAAACAAGACTATGGTGTGAGAGCGGGGCAGTGGGATTAGTTTGGGGATTGATACAGGACTATGGGGAGAGAGCGGGGCATTGGGATTAGTTTGGAGATTGATACAGGACTATGGGGAGAGAGCGGGGCAGTGGGATTAGTTTGGGGATTGATACAGGACTGTGGGGAGAGAGCGGGGCAGTGGGATTAGATTGGGGATTGATACAGGACTATGGAGAGAGAGCGAGGCAGTGCGATTAGTTAGGAATTGTACAGGACTATGGGGACAGAGCGGGGCAGTGGGATTAGTTTTGGATTGTTACAGGACTATGGGGCGAGAGCAGGGCAGTGGGATTAGTTTAGGGATTGATACAGGACTATGGGGCGAGAGCAGGGCAGTGGGATTAGTTTAGGGATTGATACAGGACTATGGGGAGAGAGCGGGGCAATGGGATTAGTTTGGGGATTGATAAAGGACTATGGTAAAGATCGGGGCCGTGGGATTAGTTTGGGGATTGATACAGGACTATGGGGAGAGAGCGGGGCAATGGGATTAGTTTGGGGATTGATACAGGACTATGGGAAAGAGCGGGGCAGTGGGATTAGTTTGGGGATTGATACAGGACTATGGGGAGAGAGCGGGGCAGTGGGATTAGTTTGTGTGAGATTGATACAGGACAATGGGGTGAGAGTGGGGCAGTGGGATTAGTTTGGGGATTGCTACAGGACTATGAGGAGAGAGCGGGGCAGTGGGATTAGTTTGGGGATTGTTACAGGAATATGAGGAGAGAGCGGGCATCTGGGATTAGTTTGTGTGAGATTGATAAAGGACTATGGAGAGAGCGGGACAGTGGGATTAGTTTGGGGACTGATACAGGACTATGGGGAGAGAGCGGGGCAGTATGATTAGTTTGGGGATTGATACAGGACTGTGGAGAGAGAGCGGGGCAGTGGGATTAGTTTGGGGATTGATACAGGACTATGGGGAGAGAGTGGGGCAGTGGGATTAGTTTGGGGTTTGATACAGGACTATGGGTAGAGAGCGGGGCAGCGGGATTAGTTTGGAGGTTGATGCAGGACTTTGGGGAGAGAGCGGGGCAGTGGGATTAGTTTGGGATTAATACAGAGCTATGGGGAGAGAGCAGGGCAGTGGGATTAGTTTGGGGATTGATACAGGGCTATGGGGAGAGAGCGGATAAGTGGGATTAGTTTATGGATTGATACAGGACTATGGGGGAGAGCGGAGCAGTGGCATTAGTTTGGGGATTGATACAGGACTATGGGGAGAGAGCGGGGCAGTGGGATTAATTTCGGGATTTATACAGATCTATGGAGACAGAGCAGGGCAGTGGGATTAGTTTGGGGATTGAAACAGGACTATGAGGAGAGAGTGGGGCAGTGGGATTAGTTTGGAGATAGATACTGGACTATGGGGAGAGAGCGGGGCAGTGGGATTAGATTGGAGATAGATACTGGACTATGGGGAGAGAGCGGGGCAGTGGGATTAGTTAGGAATTGATACAGGACTCTGGGGACAGAGCGGGGCAGTGGGATTAGTTTTGGATTGATACAGGACTATGGGGCGAGAGCGGATAATTGGGATTAGTTTATGGATTGATACAGGACTAGGGGGGACAGCGGGGCAGTGGCATTAGTTTGGGGATTGATACAGGACTATGGGGAGAGAGTGGGGCAGTGGGATTAGTTTGGGGATTGATACAGGACTATGGGGAGAGAGCGGAACAGTGGGATTAGTTTGGAGATTGATACAGGACTATGGGGAGAGAGCGGGGCAGTGGAATTAGTTTCGGGATTGATACAGACCTATGGAGACAGAGCAGGGCAGTGGGATTAGTTTGAGGATTGAAACAGGACTATGAGGAGTGAGCGGGGCAGTGGGATTAGTTTGGAGATAGATACAGGACTATGGGGAGAGAGCGGGGCAGTGGGATTAGTTTGGAGATTGATACAGTGCTATGGGGAGAGAGCGGGGCAGTGGGATTAGTTTGGGGATTGATACAGGACTATGGGGAGAGAGCGGGGCAGTGGGATTAGTTTGGGGATTGATACAGGACTATGGGGAGAGAGCGAGGCAGTGCGATTAGTTAGGAATTGATACAGGACTATGGGGATAGGGCGGGGCAGTGGGATTAGTTTGGAGACTGATACAGGACTATGGGGAGAAAGCGGGGCACAAGGGATTAGTTTGTGTGAGATTGATACAGGAATATGGTGAGAGAGCGGGACAGTTGGATTAGTTTGGGGATTGATACAGGACTATGAGGAGAGAGCGGGGCAGTGGGATTAGTTTGGGGATTGATACAGGACTATGGGGAGAAAGCGGGGCACAAGGGATTAGTTTGTGTGAGATTGATACAGGAATATGGGGACAGAGCGGGGCAGTGGGTTTAGTTTTGGATTGATACAGGCCTATGAGGCGAGAGCAGGGCAGTGGGATTAGTTTAGGGATTGATAAAGGACTATGGGGCGAGAGCAGGGCAGTGGGATTAGTTTAGGGATTGATGCAGGACTATGGGGAGAGAGCGGGGCAATGGGATTAGTTTGGGGATTGATACAGGACTATGGGAAAGAGCGGGGCAGTGGGATTAGTTTGGGGATTGATACAGGACTATGGGGAGAGAGCGGGGCAATGGGATTAGTTTCGGGATTGATACAGGACTATGGGAAAGAGCGGGGCAGTGGGATTAGTTTGGGGATTGATACAGGACTATGGGGAGAGAGCGGGGCAGTGGTATTAGTTTGGGAATTGATCCAGAACTATGAGGAGAGAGCGGGGCAGTGGGATTAGTTTGTGTGAGATTGATACAGGACTATGGGGAGAGAGCGGGGCAGTGGGATTTGTTTTGGGGATTGATACAGGACTATGGGGAGAGAGCCGGGCAGTGGGATTAGTTTGGGGATTGATACAGGATTATGGGAAGAGAGCGGGGCATTGGGATTAGTTTGGAGATTGATACAGGACTATGGGGAGAGAGCGGTGTAGTGGGATTAGTTTGGGGATTGATACAGGACTGTGGGGAGAGAGCGGGGCAGTGGGATTAGTTTGGGGATTGAAACAGGACTATGGGGAGAGAGCGGGGCAGTGGGATTAGTTTGGGGATTGATACAGGACGATGGGGAGAGAGCGGGGCAGTGGGATTAGTTTGGGGATTGATACAGGACTATGCGGCGAGAGCAGGGCAGGGGGATTAGATTAGGGATTGATACAAGTCTATGGGGATAGAGCGGGGCAATGGGATTAGTTTGGGGATTGATACAGGACTGTGGGGAGAGAGCGGGGCAGTGGGATTAGATTGGGGATTGATACAGGACTATGGGGAGAGAGCGAGGCAGTGCGATTAGTTAGGAATTGTACAGGACTATGGGGACAGAGCGGGGCAGTGGGATTAGTTTTGGATTGTTACAGGACTATGGGGCGAGAGCAGGGCAGTGGGATTAGTTTAGGGATTGATACAGGACTATGGGGCGAGAGCAGGGCAGTGGGATTAGTTTAGGGATTGATACAGGACTATGGGGAGAGAGCGGGGCAATGGGATTAGTTTGGGGATTGATAAAGGACTATGGTAAAGATCGGGGCCGTGGGATTAGTTTGGGGATTGATACAGGACTATGGGGAGAGAGCGGGGCAATGGGATTAGTTTGGGGATTGATACAGGACTATGGGAAAGAGCGGGGCAGTGGGATTAGTTTGGGGATTGATACAGGACTATGGGGAGAGAGCGGGGCAGTGGGATTAGTTTGTGTGAGATTGATACAGGATAATGGGGTGAGAGTGGGGCAGTGGGATTAGTTTGGGGATTGCTACAGGACTATGAGGAGAGAGCGGGGCAGTGGGATTAGTTTGGGGATTGTTACAGGAATATGAGGAGAGAGCGGGCATCTGGGATTAGTTTGTGTGAGATTGATAAAGGACTATGGAGAGAGCGGGACAGTGGGATTAGTTTGGGGACTGATACAGGACTATGGGGAGAGAGCGGGGCAGTATGATTAGTTTGGGGATTGATACAGGACTGTGGAGAGAGAGCGGGGCAGTGGGATTAGTTTGGGGATTGATACAGGACTATGGGGAGAGAGTGGGGCAGTGGGATTAGTTTGGGGTTTGATACAGGACTATGGGTAGAGAGCGGGGCAGCGGGATTAGTTTGGAGGTTGATGCAGGACTTTGGGGAGAGAGCGGGGCAGTGGGATTAGTTTGGGATTAATACAGAGCTATGGGGAGAGAGCAGGGCAGTGGGATTAGTTTGGGGATTGATACAGGGCTATGGGGAGAGAGCGGATAAGTGGGATTAGTTTATGGATTGATACAGGACTATGGGGGAGAGCGGAGCAGTGGCATTAGTTTGGGGATTGATACAGGACTATGGGGAGAGAGCGGGGCAGTGGGATTAATTTCGGGATTTATACAGATCTATGGAGACAGAGCAGGGCAGTGGGATTAGTTTGGGGATTGAAACAGGACTATGAGGAGAGAGTGGGGCAGTGGGATTAGTTTGGAGATAGATACTGGACTATGGGGAGAGAGCGGGGCAGTGGGATTAGATTGGAGATAGATACTGGACTATGGGGAGAGAGCGGGGCAGTGGGATTAGTTAGGAATTGATACAGGACTCTGGGGACAGAGCGGGGCAGTGGGATTAGTTTTGGATTCATACAGGACTATGGGGCGAGAGCGGATAATTGGGATTAGTTTATGGATTGATACAGGACTAGGGGGGACAGCGGGGCAGTGGCATTAGTTTGGGGATTGATACAGGACTATGGGGAGAGAGTGGGGCAGTGGGATTAGTTTGGGGATTGATACAGGACTATGGGGAGAGAGCGGAACAGTGGGATTAGTTTGGAGATTGATACAGGACTATGGGGAGAGAGCGGGGCAGTGGAATTAGTTTCGATATTGATACAGACCTATGGAGACAGAGCAGGGCAGTGGGATTAGTTTGAGGATTGAAACAGGACTATGAGGAGTGAGCGGGGCAGTGGGATTAGTTTGGAGATAGATACAGGACTATGGGGAGAGAGCGGGGCAGTGGGATTAGTTTGGAGATTGATACAGTGCTATGGGGAGAGAGCGGGGCAGTGGGATTAGTTTGGGGATTGATACAGGACTATGGGGAGAGAGCGGGGCAGTGGGATTAGTTTGGGGATTGATACAGGACTATGGGGAGAGAGCGAGGCAGTGCGATTAGTTAGGAATTGATACAGGACTATGGGGATAGGGCGGGGCAGTGGGATTAGTTTGGAGACTGATACAGGACTATGGGGAGAAAGCGGGGTACAAGGGATTAGTTTGTGTGAGATTGATACAGGAATATGTGGAGAGAGCGGGACAGTTGGATTAGTTTGGGGATTGATACAGGACTATGAGGAGAGAGCGGGGCAGTGGGATTAGTTTGGGGATTGATACAGGACTATGGGGAGAAAGCGGGGCACAAGGGATTAGTTTGTGTGAGATTGATACAGGAATATGGGGACAGAGCGGGGCAGTGGGATTAGTTTTGGATTGATACAGGCCTATGAGGCGAGAGCAGGGCAGTGGGATTAGTTTAGGCATTGATAAAGGACTATGGGGCGAGAGCAGGGCAGTGGGATTAGTTTAGGGATTGATACAGGACTATGGGGAGAGAGCGGGGCAATGGGATTAGTTTGGGGATTGATACAGGACTATGGGAAAGAGCGGGGCAGTGGGATTAGTTTGGGGATTGATACAGGACTATGGGGAGAGAGCGGGGCAATGGGATTAGTTTCGGGATTGATACAGGACTATGGGAAAGAGCGGGGCAGTGGGATTAGTTTGGGGATTGATACAGGACTATGGGGAGAGAGCGGGGCAGTGGTATTAGTTTGGGAATTGATCCAGAACTATGAGGAGAGAGCGGGGCAGTGGGATTAGTTTTTGTGAGATTGATACAGGACTATGGGGAGAGAGCGGGGCAGTGGGATTTGTTTTGGGGATTGATACAGGACTATGGGGAGAGAGCCGGGCAGTGGGATTAGTTTGGGGATTGATACAGGATTATGGGAAGAGAGCGGGGCATTGGGATTAGTTTGGAGATTGATACAGGACTATGGGGAGAGAGCGGTGTAGTGGGATTAGTTTGGGGATTGATACAGGACTGTGGGGAGAGAGCGGGGCAGTGGGATTAGTTTGGGGATTGAAACAGGACTATGGGGAGAGAGCGGGGCAGTGGGATTAGTTTGGGGATTGATACAGGACGATGGGGAGAGAGCGGGGCAGTGGGATTAGTTTGGGGATTGATACAGGACTATGCGGCGAGAGCAGGGCAGGGGGATTAGATTAGGGATTGATACAAGTCTATGGGGATAGAGCGGGGCAATGGGATTAGTTTGGGGATTGATACAGGACTATGGGAAAGAGCGGGGCAGTGGGATTAGTTTGGCGATTGATACAGGACTATGGGGAGAGAGCGGGGCAATGGGATTAGTTTGGGGATTGATACAGGACTATGGGAAAGAGCGGGGCAGTGGGATTAGTTTGGGGATTGATACAGGACTATGGGGAGAGAGCGGGGCAGTGGGATTAGTTTGTGTGAGATTGATACAGGACAATGGGGTGAGAGTGGGGCAGTGGGATTAGTTTGGGTATTGCTACAGGACTAAGAGGAGAGAGCGGGGCAGTGGGATTAGTTTGGGGATTGTTACAGGAATATGAGGAGAGAGCGGGCATATGGGATTAGTTTGTGTGAGATTGATAAAGGACTATGGGGAGAGAGCAGGACAGTGGGATTAGTTTGTGTGAGATTGATACAGGACTATGGGGAGATAGCGGGACAGTGGGATTAGTTTGGGGACTGATACAGGACTATGGGGAGAGAGCGGGCAGTGTGATTAGTTTGGGGATTGATACAGGACTGTGGGGAGAGAGCGGGGCAGTGGGATTAGTTTGGGGATTGATACAGGGCTATGGGGAGAAAGCGTATAAGTGGGATTAGTTTATGGATTGATACAGGACTATTGGGGAGAGCGGAGCAGTGGCATTAGTTTGGGGATTGATACAGGACTATGGGGAGAGAGTGGGGCAGAGGGATTAGTTTGGGGATTGATACAGGACTATGGGGAGAGAGCGGCACAGTCGGATTAGTTTGGAGATTGATACAGGACTATGGGGAGAGAGCGGGGCAGTGGGATTAGTTTCGGGATTTATACAGATCTATGGAGACAGAGCAGGGCAGTGGGATTAGTTTGGGGATTGAAACAGGACTATGAGGAGAGAGCGGGGCAGTGGGATTAGTTTGGAGATAGATACAGGACTATGGGGAGAGAGCGGGGCAGTGGGATTCGTTTGGAGATTGATACAGGGCTATGGGGAGAGAGCGGGGCAGTGGGATTAGTTTGGGGATTGATACAGGACTATGGGGAGAGAGCAGGGCATTGGGATTAGTTTGCGGATTGATACAGGTTTGTGGGGAGAGAGCGGGGCAGTGGGATTAGTTTGGGGATTGATACAGGACAATCGGGAGAGAGCGGGGCTGTGGAATTAGTTTGGGGATTCATACAGGGCTATGGGGAGAGAGCAGGGCAGTGGGATTAGGGGGATTGATACAGGACTATGGGGAGAGAGCGGCACAGTGGGATTTGTTTGGGGATTGATACAGGACTATGGGGAGAGAGCGGGGCAGTGGGATTAGTTTGGGGATTGAAACAAGACTATGGTGAGAGAGCGGGGCAGTGGGATTAGTTTGGGGATTGATACAGGACAATGGGGAGAGAGCGGGGCAGTGGGATTAGTTTGGGGATTGCTACAAGACTATGGGGAGAGAGCGGGGCATTGGGATTAGTTTGTAGATTGATACAGGACTATGGGGAGAGAGCGGGGCAGTGGGATTAGTTTGGGGATTGATACAGGACTGTGGGGAGAGAGCGGGGCAGTGGGATTAGATTGGGTCATTGATAGAGGACTATGGGGAGAGAGCGAGGCTGTGCGATTAGTTAGGAATTGATACAGGACTATGGGGACAGAGCGGGGCAGTGGGATTAGTTTTGGATTGATACAGGACTATGGAGCGAGAGCAGGGCAGTGGGATTAGTTTAGGGATTGATACAGGACTATGGGTCAAGAGCAGGGCAGTGGGATTCGTTTAGGGATTGATACAGGACTATGGGGAGAGAGCGGGGGAATGGGATTAGTTTTGGGATTGATACAGGACTATGGGAAAGAGCGGGGCAGTGGGATTAGTTGGGGATTGATACAGGACTATGGGCAGAGAGCGGGGCAATGGGATTAGTTTGGGGATTGATACAGGACTATGGGAAAGAGCGGGGCAGTGGGATTAGTTTGGGGATTGATACAGGACTATGGGGAGAGAGCGGGGCAGTGGTATTAGTTTAGGGATTGATCCAGAACTATGAGGAGAGAGCGGGGCAGTGGGATTAGTTTGTGTGAGATTGATACAGGACTATGGGGAGAGAGCGGGGCAGTGGGATTTGTTTTGGGGATTGATACAGGACTATGGGGAGAGAGCGGGGCAGTGGGATTAGTTTGGGGATTGATACAGGACTATGGGGAGAGAGCGGGGCATTGGGATTAGTTTGGAGATTGATACAGGACTATGGGGAGAGAGCGGGGCAGTGGGATTAGTTTGGGGATTGATACAGGACTGTGGGGAGAGAGCGGGGCAGTGGGATTAGATTGGGGATTGATACAGGACTATGGGGAGAGCGCGAGGCAGTGCGATTAGTTAGGAATTGATACAGGACTATGGGGACAGAGCGGGGCAGTGGGATTAGTTTTGGATTGTTACAGGACTATGGGGCGAGAGCAGGGCAGTGGGATTAGTTTAGGGATTGATACAGGACTATGGGGCGAGAGCAGGGCAGTGGGATTAGTTTAGGGATTGATACAGGACTATGGGGAGAGAGCGGGGCAGTGGGATTAGTTTCGGGATTTATACAGATCTATGGAGACAGAGCAGGGCAGTGGGATTAGTTTGGGGATTGAAACAGGACTATGAGGAGAGAGCGGGGCAGTGGGATTAGTTTGGGGATTGATACAGGACTATGGGCAGAGAGCGGGGCAATGGGATTAGTTTGGGGATTGATACAGGACTATGGGAAAGAGCGGGGCAGTGGGATTAGTTTGGGGATTGATACAGGACTATGGGGAGAGAGCGGGGCAGTGGTATTAGTTTGGGGATTGATCCAGAACTATGAGGAGAGAGCGGGGCAGTGGGATTAGTTTGTGTGAGATTGATACAGGACTATGGGGAGAGAGCGGGGCAGTGGGATTTGTTTTGGCGATTGATACAGGACTATGGGGAGAGAGCGGGGCAGTGGGATTAGTTTGGGGATTGATACAGGCCTATGGGGAGAGAGCGGGGCATTGGGATTAGTTTGGAGATTGATACAGGACTATGGGGAGAGAGCGGTGTAGTGGGATTAGTTTGGGGATTGATACAGGACTGTGGGGAGAGAGCGGTGCAGTGGGATTAGTTTGGGGATTGAAACAGGACTATGGGGAGAGAGCGGGGCACTGGGATTACTTTAGGGATTGATAGAGGAAGATGGGGAGAGAGCGGGGCAGTGGGATTAGTTTGGGGATTGATACAGGACTATGGGGCGAGAGCAGGGCAGTGGGATTAGTTTGGGGATTGAAACAAGACTATGGTGTGAGAGCGGGGCAGTGGGATTAGTTTGGGGATTGATACAGGACTATGGGGAGAGAGCGGGGCATTGGGATTAGTTTGGAGATTGATACAGGACTATGGGGAGAGAGCGGGGCAGTGGGATTAGTTTGGGGATTGATACAGGACTGTGGGGAGAGAGCGGGGCAGTGGGATTAGATTGGGGATTGATACAGGACTATGGGGAGAGCGCGAGGCAGTGCGATTAGTTAGGAATTGATACAGGACTATGGGGACAGAGCGGGGCAGTGGGATTAGTTTTGGATTGTTACAGGACTATGGGGCGAGAGCAGGGCAGTGGGATTAGTTTAGGGATTGATACAGGACTATGGGGCGAGAGCAGGGCAGTGGGATTAGTTTAGGGATTGATACAGGACTATGGGGAGAGAGCGGGGCAGTGGGATTAGTTTCGGGATTTATACAGATCTATGGAGACAGAGCAGGGCAGTGGGATTAGTTTGGGGATTGAAACAGGACTATGAGGAGAGAGCGGGGCAGTGGGATTAGTTTGGAGATAGATACAGGACTACGGGGAGAGAGCGGGGCAGTGGGATTAGTTTGGAGATTGATACAGGGCTATGGGGAGAGAGCGGGGCAGTGGGATTAGTTTGGGGATTGATACAGGACTATGGGGAGAGAGCAGGGCATTGGGATTAGTTTGCGGATTGATACAGGATTGTGGGGAGAGAGCGGGGCAGTGGGATTAGTTTGGGGATTGATACAGGACAATAGGGAGAGAGCGGGGCTGTGGAATTAGTTTGGGGATTCATACAGGTCTATGGGGAGGGAGCGGGGCAGTGGGATTAGGGGGATTGATACAGGACTATGGGGAGAGAGCGGCACAGTGGGATTTGTTTGGGGATTGATACAGGACTATGGGGAGAGAGCGGGGCAGTGGGATTAGTTTGGGGATTGAAACAAGACTATGGTGAGAGAGCGGGGCAGTGGGATTAGTTTGGGGATTGATACAGGACAATAGGGAGAGAGCGGGGCAGTGGGATTAGTTTGGGGATTGCTACAGGACTATGGGGAGAGAGCGGGGCATTGGGATTAGTTTGTAGATTGATACAGGACTATGGGGAGAGAGCGGGGCAGTGGGATTAGTTTGGGGATTGATACAGGACTATGGGGAGAGAGCGGGGCAGTGGGATTAGTTTGGGGATTGATACAGGACTGTGGGGAGAGAGCGGGGCAGTGGGATTAGATTGGGGATTCATACAGGACTATGGGGAGAGAGCGAGGCAGTGCGATTAGTTAGGAATTGATACAGGACTATGGGGACAGAGCGGGGCAGTGGGATTAGTTTTGGATTGTTACAGGACTATGCGGCGAGAGCAGGGCAGTGGGATTAGTTTAGGGATTGATACAGGACTATGGGGCGAGAGCAGGGCAGTGGGATTGGTTTAGGGATTGATACAGGACTATGGGGAGAGAGTGGGGCAATGGGATTAGGTTGGGGATTGATAAAGGACGATGGTAAAGAGCGGGGCCGTGTGATTAGTTTGGGGATTGATACAGGACTATGGGGAGAGAGCGGGGCAGTGGGATTAGTTTGTGTGAGATTGATCCAGGACAATGGGGTGAGAGTGGGGCAGTGGGATTAGTTTGGGGATTGCTACAGGACAATGAGGAGAGAGCGGGGCAGTGGGATTAGTTTGGGGATTGTTAAAGGAATATTAGGAGAGAGCGGGCATCTGGGATTAGTTTGTGTGAGATTGATAAAGGACTATGGGGAGAGAGCGGGACAGTGGGATTAGTTTGTGTGAGATTGATACAGGACTATGGGGAGATAGCGGGACAGTGGGATTAGTTTGGGGACTGATACAGGACTATGGGGAGAGAGCGGGGCAGTGTGATTAGTTTGGGGATTGATACAGGACTGTGGGGAGAGAGCGGGGCAGTGGGATTAGTTTGTGGATTGATACAGGACTATGGGGAGAGAGTGGGGCAGTGGGATTAGTTTGGGGTTTGATACAGGACTATGGGTAGAGAGCGGGGCAGTGGGATTAGTTTGGAGGTTGATGCAGGACTTTGGGGAGAGAGCGGGGCAGTGGGATTAGTTTGGAATTAATACAGGGCTATGGGGAGAGAGCAGGGCAGTGGGATTAGTTTGGGGATTGATACAGGGCTATGGGGAGAGAGCGGATAAGTGGGATTAGTTTATGGATTGATACAGGACTATGGGGGAGAACGGAGCAGTGGCATTAGTTTGGGGATTGATACAGGACTATGGGGAGAGAGCGGGGCAGTGGGATTAGTTTCGGGATTTATACAGATCTATGGAGACAGAGCAGGGCAGTGGGATTAGTTTGGGGATTGAAACAGGACTATGAGGAGAGAGCGGGGCAGTGGGATTAGTTTGGAGATAGATACTGGACTATGGGGAGAGAGCGGGGCAGTGGGATTAGTTTGGAGATTGATACAGTGCTATGGGGAGAGAGCGGGGCAGTGGGATTAGTTTGGGGATTGATACAGGACTATGGGGAGAGAGCAGGGCATTGGGATTAGTTTGGGGATTAATACAGGGCTATGGGGAGAGAGCGGGGCAGTGGGATTAGTTTGGGGATTGAAACAAGACTATGGTGAGAGAGCGGGGCAGTGGGATTAGTTTGGGGATTGATACAGGACAATGGGGAGAGAGCGGGGCAGTGGGATTAGTTTGGGGATTAATACAGGACTATGGGGAGAGAGCGGGGCATTGGGATTAGTTTGGAGATTGATACAGGACTATGGGGAGAGAGCGGGGCAGTGGGATTAGTTTGGGGATTGATACAGGACTGTGGGGAGAGAGCGGGGCAGTGATATTAGATTGGGGATTGATACAGGACTATGGGGAGAGAGCGAGGCAGTGCGATTAGTTAGGAATTGATACAGGACTATGGGGACAGAGCGGGGCAGTGGGATTAGTTTTGGATTGATACAGGACTATGGGGCGAGAGCAGGGCAGTGGGATTAGTTTAGGGATTGATACAGGACTATGGGGCGAGAGCAGGGCAGTGGGATTAGTTTTGGATTGATACAGGACTATGGGGCGAGAGCAGGGCAGTGGGATTAGTTTAGGGATTGATACAGGACTATGGGGCGAGAGCAGGGCAGTGGGATTAGTTTAGAGATTGATACAGGACTATGGGGAGAGAGCGGGGCAATGGGATTAGTTTGGGGATTGATACAGGACTATGGGAAAGAGCGGGGCAGTGGGATTAGTTTGGGGATTGATACAGGACTATCGGGAGAGAGCAGGGCATTGGGATTAGTTTGCGGATTGATACAGGATTGTGGGGAGAGAGCGGGGCAGTGGGATTAGTTTGGGGATTGATACAGGACTGTGGGGAGAGAGCGGGGCAGTGGGATTAGATTGTGGATTGATACAGGACTATGGGGAGAGAGCGAGGCAGTGCGATTAGTTAGGAATTGATACAGGACTATGGGGACAGACCGGGGCAGTGGGATTAGTTTTGGATTGATACAGGACTATGGGGCGAGAGCAGGGCAGTGGGATTAGTTTAGGGATTGATACAGGACTATGGGGCGAGAGCAGGGCAGTGGGATTAGTTTAGAGATTGATACAGGACTATGCGGAGAGAGCGGGGCAATGGGATTAGTTTGGGGATTGATACAGGACTATGGGAAAGAGCGGGGCAGTGGGATTAGTTTGGGGATTGATACAGGACTATGGGGAGAGAGCGGGGCAATGGGATTAGTTTGGGGATTGATACAGGACTATGGGAAAGTGCGGGGCAGTGGGATTAGTTTGGGGATTGCTACAGGACTATGGGGAGAGAGCGGGGCAGTGGGATTAGTTTGGGGATTGATACAGGACTATGGGGAGAAAGCGGGGCAGTGGGATTAGTTTGTGTGAGTTTGATACATGACTATGGGGAGCGAGCGGGACAGTTGAATTAGTTTGGGGATTGATATAGGACTATGAGGAGAGAGCGGGGCAGTGGGATTAGTTTGGGGATTGATACAGGACAATGAGGACAGAGCGGGGCAGTGGGATTAGTTTGTGTGAGATTGATACAGGACTATGGGGAGATAGCGGGACAGTGGGATTAGTTTGGGGATTGATACAGGACTATGGGGAGAGAGAGGGGCAGTGTGATTAGTTTGGGGATTGATACAGGACTGTGGGGAGAGAGCGGGGCAGTGGGATTAGTTTGCGGATTGATACAGGACTATGGGGAGAGAGTGGGGCAGTGGGATTAGTTTGGGGATTGATACAGGACTATGGGTAGAGAGCGGGGCAGTGGGATTAGTTTGGAGATTGATGCAGGACTATGGGGAGAGAGCGGGGCAGTGGGATTAGTTTGGGCATTAATACATGGCTATGGGGAGAGAGCGGGGCAGTGGGATTAGTTTGGGGATTGGTACAGGGCTATGGGGAGAGAGCGGATATGTGGGATTCGTTTATGGATTGATACAGGACTATGGGGGACAGCGGAGCAGGGGCATTAGTTTGGGGATTGATACAGGACTATGGGGAGAGAGTGGGGCAGTGGGATTAGTTTGGGGATTGATACAGGACTATGGGGAGAGAGCGGGACAGTGGGATTAGTTTGGAGATTGATACAGGACTATGGGGAGAGAGCGGGGCAGTGGAATTAGTTTCGGGATTGATACACATCTATGGAGACAGAGCAGGGCAGTGGGATTAGTTTGGGGATTGAAACAGGACTATGAGGAGTGTGCGGGGCAGTGGGATTAGTTTGGAGATAGATACAGGACTATGGGGAGAGAGCCGGGCAGTGGGATTAGTTTGGAGATTGATACAGTGCTATGGAGAGAGAGCGGGGCAGTGGGATTAGTTTGGGGATTGATACAGGACTATGGGGAGATAGCGGGGCAGTGGGATTAGTTTGGGGATTGAAACAGGACTATGAGGAGTGAGCGGGGCAGTGGGATTAGTTTGGAGATTGATACAGGACTATGGGGAGAAAGCGGAGCACAAGGGATTAGTTTGTGTGAGATTGATACAGGAATATGGGGAGAGAGCGGGACAGTTGGATTAGTTTGGGGATTGATACAAGACTATGAGGAGAGAGCGGGGCAGTGGGATTAGTTTGGGGATTGATACAGGACTATGGGGAGAAAGCGGGGCACAAGGGATTAGTTTGTGTGAGATTGATACAGGAATATGGGGACAGAGCGGGGCAGTGGGATTAGTTTTGGATTGATACAAGACTATGGGGCGAGAGCAGGGCAGTGGGATTAGTTTTGGATTGATACAGGACTATGGGGCGAGAGCAGGGCAGTGGGATTAGTTTAGGGATTGATACAGGACTATGGGGCGAGAGCAGGGCAGTGGGATTTGTTTAGAGATTGATACAGGACTATGGGGAGAGAGCGGGGCAATGGGATTAGTTTGGGGATTGATACAGGACTATGGGAAAGAGCGGGGCAGTGGGATTAGTTTGGGGATTGATACAGGACTATCGGGAGAGAGCAGGGCATTGGGATTAGTTTGCGGATTGATACAGGATTGTGGGGAGAGAGCGGGGCAGTGGGATTAGTTTGGGGATTGATACAGGACTGTGGGGAGAGAGCGGGGCAGTGGGATTAGATTGTGGATTGATACAGGACTATGGGGAGAGAGCGAGGCAGTGCGATTAGTTAGGAATTGATACAGGACTATGGGGACAGACCGGGGCAGTGGGATTAGTTTTGGATTGATACAGGACTATGGGGCGAGAGCAGGGCAGTGGGATTAGTTTAGGGATTGATACAGGACTATGGGGCGAGAGCAGGGCAGTGGGATTAGTTTAGAGATTGATACAGGACTATGCGGAGAGAGCGGGGCAATGGGATTAGTTTGGGGATTGATACAGGACTATGGGAAAGAGCGGGGCAGTGGGATTAGTTTGGGGATTGATACAGGACTATGGGGAGAGAGCGGGGCAATGGGATTAGTTTGGGGATTGATACAGGACTATGGGAAAGTGCGGGGCAGTGGGATTAGTTTGGGGATTGCTACAGGACTATGGGGAGAGAGCGGGGCAGTGGGATTAGTTTGGGGATTGATACAGGACTATGGGGAGAAAGCGGGGCAGTGGGATTAGTTTGTGTGAGTTTGATACATGACTATGGGGAGCGAGCGGGACAGTTGAATTAGTTTGGGGATTGATATAGGACTATGAGGAGAGAGCGGGGCAGTGGGATTAGTTTGGGGATTGATACAGGACAATGAGGACAGAGCGGGGCAGTGGGATTAGTTTGTGTGAGATTGATACAGGACTATGGGGAGATAGCGGGACAGTGGGATTAGTTTGGGGATTGATACAGGACTATGGGGAGAGAGAGGGGCAGTGTGATTAGTTTGGGGATTGATACAGGACTGTGGGGAGAGAGCGGGGCAGTGGGATTAGTTTGGGGATTGATACAGGACTATGGGGAGAGAGTGGGGCAGTGGGATTAGTTTGGGGATTGATACAGGACTATGGGTAGAGAGCGGGGCAGTGGGATTAGTTTGGAGATTGATGCAGGACTATGGGGAGAGAGCGGGGCAGTGGGATTAGTTTGGGCATTAATACATGGCTATGGGGAGAGAGCGGGGCAGTGGGATTAGTTTGGGGATTGGTACAGGGCTATGGGGAGAGAGCGGATATGTGGGATTCGTTTATGGATTGATACAGGACTATGGGGGACAGCGGAGCAGGGGCATTAGTTTGGGGATTGATACAGGACTATGGGGAGAGAGTGGGGCAGTGGGATTAGTTTGGGGATTGATACAGGACTATGGGGAGAGAGCGGGACAGTGGGATTAGTTTGGAGATTGATACAGGACTATGGGGAGAGAGCGGGGCAGTGGAATTAGTTTCGGGATTGATACACATCTATGGAGACAGAGCAGGGCAGTGGGATTAGTTTGGGGATTGAAACAGGACTATGAGGAGTGTGCGGGGCAGTGGGATTAGTTTGGAGATAGATACAGGACTATGGGGAGAGAGCCGGGCAGTGGGATTAGTTTGGAGATTGATACAGTGCTATGGAGAGAGAGCGGGGCAGTGGGATTAGTTTGGGGATTGATACAGGACTATGGGGAGATAGCGGGGCAGTGGGATTAGTTTGGGGATTGAAACAGGACTATGAGGAGTGAGCGGGGCAGTGGGATTAGTTTGGAGATTGATACAGGACTATGGGGAGAAAGCGGAGCACAAGGGATTAGTTTGTGTGAGATTGATACAGGAATATGGGGAGAGAGCGGGACAGTTGGATTAGTTTGGGGATTGATACAAGACTATGAGGAGAGAGCGGGGCAGTGGGATTAGTTTGGGGATTGATACAGGACTATGGGGAGAAAGCGGGGCACAAGGGATTAGTTTGTGTGAGATTGATACAGGAATATGGGGACAGAGCGGGGCAGTGGGATTAGTTTTGGATTGATACAAGACTATGGGGCGAGAGCAGGGCAGTGGGATTAGTTTAGGGATTGATACAGGACTATGGGGCGAGAGCAGGGCAGTGGGATTAGTTTAGGGATTGATACAGGACTATGGGGAGAGAGCGGGGCAATGGGATTAGTTTGGTGATTGTTACAGGACTATGGGAAAGAGCGGGGCAGTGGGATTAGTTTGGGGATTGATACAGGACTATGGGGAGAGAGCGGGGCAATGGGATTAGTTTGGGGATTGATACAGGACTATGGGAAAGCGCAGGGCATAGGGATTAGTTTGGGGATTGATACAGGACTATGGGGAGAGAGCGGGGCAGTGGTATTAGTTTGGGGATTGATCCAGAACTATGAGGAGAGAGCGGGGCAGTGGGATTTGTTTGTGTGAGATTGATACAGGACTATAGGGAGAGAGCGGGGCAGTGGGATTTGTTTTGGGGATTGATACAGGACTATGGTGAGAGAGCCGGGCAGTGGGATTAGTTTGGGGATTGATACAGGACTATGGGGAGAGAGCGGGGCATTGGGATTAGTTTGGAGATTGATACAGGACTATGGGGAGAGAGCGGTGTAGTGGGATTAGGTTGGGGATTGATACAGGACTGTGGGGAGAGAGCGGGGCAGTGGGATTAGTTTGGGGATTGAAACAGGACTATGGGGAGAGAGCGGGGCAGTGGGATTAGTTTGGGGATTGATACAGGACGATGGCTAGAGAGCGCGGCAGTGGGATTAGTTTGGGGATTGATACAGGACTATGGGGCGAGAGCAGGGCAGGGGGATTAGATTAGGGATTGATACAGGTCTGTGGGGATAGAGCGGGGCAATGGGATTAGTTTGGGGATTGATACAGGACTATGGGAAAGAGCGGGACAGTGGGATTCGTTTGGGGATTGATACAGGACTATGGGAAGCGAGCGGGGCAATGGGAATAGTTTGGGGATTGATACAGGACTATGGGAAAGTGCGGGACAGTGGGATTAGTTTGGGGATTGATACAGGACTATGGGGAGAGAGCGGGGCAGTGGGATTAGTTTGTGTGAGATTGATACAGGACAATGGGGTGAGAGTGGGGCAGTGGGATTAGTTTGGGGATTGCTACAGGACTATGAGGAGAGAGCGGGGCAGTGGGATTAGTTTGGGGATTCTTACAGGACTATGGGGAGAGAGCGGGGCAATGGGATTAGTTTGGGGATTGAAACAGGACTATGGGAAAGAGTGGGGCAGTGGGATTAGTTTGGGGATTGATACAGGACTATGGGGAGAGAGCAGGGCATTGGGATTAGTTTGCGGATTGATACAGGATTGTGGGGAGAAAGCGGGGCAGTGGGATTAGTTTGGGGATTGATACAGGACAATGGGAAGAGAGCGGGGCAGTGGGATTAGTTTGGGGATTGATACAGGACTATGGGGAGAGAGCGGGGCTGTGGAATTAGTTTGGGGATTCATACAGGGCTATGGGGAGAGAGCGGGGCAGTGTGATTAGGGGGATTGAGACAGGACTATGGGGAGAGAGCGGCACAGTGGGATTTGTTTGGGGATTGATACACGACTATGGGGAGAGAGCGGGGCAGTGGGATTAGTTTGGGGATTGAAACAAGACTATGGTGAGAGAGCGGGGCAGTGGGATTAGTTTGGGGATTGATACAGGACGATGGGGAGAGAGCGGGGCAGTGGGATTAGTTTGGGGATTGATACAGGACTATGGGGAGAGAGCGGGGCATTGGGATTAGTTTGGAGATTGATACAGGACTATGGTTAGAGAGCGGGGCAGTGGGATTAGTTTGGGGATTGATACAGGACTGTGGGGAAAGAGCGGGGCAGTGGGATTAGTTTGGGGATTGCTACAGGACTATGGGGAGAGAGCGGGGCAGTGGGATTAGTTTGGGGATTGATACAGGACTATGGGGAGAAAGCGGGGCAGTGGGATTAGTTTGTGTGAGTTTGATACAGGACTATGGGGAGAGAGCGGGACAGTTGGATTAGTTTGGGGATTGATACAGGACTATGAGGAGAGAGCGGGGCAGTGGGATTAGTTTGGGTATTGATACAGGACAATGAGGAGAGAGCGGGGCAGTGGGATTAGTTTGTGTGAGATTGATACAGGACTATGGGGAGATAGCGGGACAGTGGGGTTAGTTTGGGGATTGATACAGGACTATGGGGAGAGAGCGGGGCAGTGTGATTAGTTTGGGGATTGATACAGGACTGTGGGGAGAGAGCGGGGCAGTGGGATTAGTTTGGGGATTGATACAGGACTATGGGGAGAGAGTGGGGCAGTGGGATTAGTTTGGGGATTGATACAGGACTATGGGTAGAGAGCGGGGCAGTGGGATTAGTTTGGAGATTGATGCAGGACTATGGGGAGAGAGCGGGGCAGTGGGATTAGTTTAGGGAGCGGGGCAGTGGGATTAGTTTAGGGATTAATACATGGCTATGGGGAGAGAGCGGGGCAGTGGGATTAGTTTGGGGATTGATACAGGGCTATGGGGCGAGAGCGGATAAGTGGGATTAGTTTATGGATTGATACAGGACTAGGGGGGACAGCGGGGCAGTGGCATTAGTTTGGGGATTGATACAGGACTATGGGGAGAGAGTGGGGCAGTGGGATTAGTTTGGGGATTGATACAGGACTATGGGGAGAGAGCGGAACAGTGGGATTAGTTTGGAGATTGATTCAGGACTATGGGGAGAGAGCGGGGCAGTGGAATTAGTTTCGGGATTGATACAGACCTATGGAGACAGAGCAGGGCAGTGGGATTAGTTTGGGGATTGAAGCGGGACTATGAGGAGTGAGCGGGGCAGTGGGATTAGTTTGGAGATAGATACAGGACTATGGGGAGAGAGCGGGGCAGTGGGATTAGTTTGGAGATTGATACAGTGCTATGGGGAGAGAGCGGGGCAGTGGGATTAGTTTGGGGATTGATACAGGACTATGGGGAGAGAGCGGGGCAGTGGGATTAGTTTGGGGATTGATACAGGACTATGGGGAGAGAGCGAGGCAGTGCGATTAGTTAGGAATTGATACAGGACTATGGGGATCGGGCGGGGCAGTGGGCTTAGTTTGGAGACTGATACAGGACTATGGGGAGAAAGCGGGGCACAATAGATTAGTTTGTGTGAGATTGATACAGGAATATGGGGAGAGAGCGGGACAGTTGGATTAGTTTGGGGATTGATACAGGACTATGAGGAGAGAGCGGGGCAGTGGGATTAGTTTGGGGATTGATACAGGACTATGGGGAGAAAGCGGGGCACAAGGGATTAGTTTGTGTGAGATTGATACAGGAATATGGGGACAGAGCGGGGCAGTGGGATTAGTTTTGGATTGATACAGGCCTATGGGGCGAGAGCAGGGCAGTGGGATTAGTTTAGGGATTGATAAAGGACTATGGGGCGAGAGCAGGGCAGTGGGATTAGTTTAGGGATTGATACAGGACTATGGGGAGAGAGCAGGGCAATGGGATTAGTTTGGGGATTGATACAGGACTATGGGAAAGAGCGGGGCAGTGGGATTAGTTTGGGGATTGATACAGGACTATGGGGAGAGAGCGGGGCAATGGGATTAGTTTCGGGATTGATACAGGACTATGGGAAAGAGCGGGGCAGTGGGATTAGTTTGGGGATTGATACAGGACTATGGGGAGAGAGCGGGGCAGTGGTATTAGTTTGGGGATTGATCCAGAACTATGAGGAGAGAGCGGGGCAGTGGGATTAGTTTGTGTGAGATTGATACAGGACTATGGGGAGAGAGCGGGGCAGTGGGATTTGTTTTGGGGATTGATACAGGACTATGGGTAGAGAGCCGGGCAGTGGGATTAGTTTGGGGATTGATACAGGACTATGGGGAGAGAGCGGGGCATTGGGATTAGTTTGGAGATTGATACAGGACTATGGGGAGAGAGCGGTGTAGTGGGATTAGTTTGGGGATTGATACAGGACTGTGGGGAGAGAGCGGGGCAGTGGGATAAGTTTGGGGATTGAAACAGGACTATGGGGAGAGAGCGGGGCAGTGGGATTAGTTTGGCGATTGATACAGGACGATGGGGAGAGAGCGGGGCAGTGGGATTAGTTTGGGGATTGATACAGGACTATGGGGCGAGAGCAGGGCAGGGGGATTAGTTTAGGGATTGATACAAGTCTATGGGGATAGAGCGGGGCAATGGGATTAGTTTGGGGATTTATACAGGACTATGGGAAAGAGCGGGGCTGTGGGATTAGTTTGGCGATTGATACAGGACTATGGGGAGAGAGCGGGGCAATGGGATTAGTTTGGGGATTGATACAGGACTATGGAAAAGAGCGGTGCAGTGGGATTAGTTTGGGGATTGATACAGGACTATGGGGAGAGAGCGGGGCAGTGGGATTAGTTTGTGTAAGATTGATACAGGACAATGGGGTGAGAGTGGGGCAGTGGGATTAGTTTGGGGATTGCTACAGGACTAAGAGGAGAGAGCGGGGCAGTGGGATTAGTTTGGGGATTGTTACAGGAATATGAGGAGAGAGCGGGCATATGGGATTAGTTTGTGTGAGATTGATAAAGGACTATGGGGAGAGAGCGGGACAGCGGGATTAGTTTGTGTGAGATTGATACAGGACTATAGGGAGATAACGGGACAGTGGGATTAGTTTGGGGACTGATACAGGACTATGGGGAGAGAGCGGGGCAGTGTGATTAGTTTGGGGATTGATACAGGACTGTGGGGAGAGAGCGGGGCAGTGGGATTAGTTTGGGGATTGATACAGGGCTATGGGGAGAAAGCGTATTAGTGGGATTAGTTTATGGATTGATACAGGACTATGGGGGAGAGCGCGGCAGTGGCATTAGTTTGGGGATTGATACAGGACTATGGGGAGAGAGTGGGGCAGTGGGATTAGTTTGGGGATTGATACAGGACTATGGGGAGAGAGCGGCACAGTCGGATTAGTTTGGAGATTGATACAGGACTATGGGGAGAGAGCGGCGCAGTGGGATTAGTTTCGGGATTTATACAGATCTATGGAGACAGAGCAGGGCAGTGGGATTAGTTTGGGGATTGAAACAGGACTATGAGGAGAGAGCGGGGCAGTGGGATTAGTTTGGAGATAGATACAGGACTATGGGGAGAGAGCGGGGCAGTGGGATTAGGTTGGACATTGATACAGGTCTATGGGGAGAGAGCGGGGCAGTGGGATTAGTTTGGGGATTGATACAGGACTATGGGGAGAGAGCAGGGCATTGGGATTAGTTTGCAGATTGATACAGGATTGTGGGGAGAGAGCGGGGCAGTGGGATTAGTTTGGGGATTGATACAGGACAATAGGGAGAGAGCGGGGCTGTGGAATTAGTTTGGGGAATCATACAGGGCTATGGGGAGAGAGCGGGGCAGTGGGATTCGGGGGATTGATACAGGAATATGGGGAGAGAGCGGCACAGTGGGATTTGTTTGGGGATTGATACAGGACTATGGGGAGAGAGCGGGGCAGTGGGATTAGTTTGGGGATTGAAACAAGACTATGGTGAGAGAGCGGGGCAGTGGGATTAGTTTGGGGATTGATACAGGACAATGGGGAGAGAGCGGGGCAGTGGGATTAGTTTGGGGATTGCTACAGGACTATGGCGAGAGAGCGGGGCATTGGGATTAGTTTGTAGATTGATACCGGACTATGGGAAAGCGCAGGGCATAGGGATTAGTTTGGGGATTGATACAGGACTATGGGGAGAGAGCGGGGCAGTGGTATTAGTTTGGGGATTGATCCAGAACTATGAGGAGAGAGCGGGGCAGTGGGATTTGTTTGTGTGAGATTGATACAGGACTATAGGGAGAGAGCGGGGCAGTGGGATTTGTTTTGGGGATTGATACAGGACTATGGTGAGAGAGCCGGGCAGTGGGATTAGTTTGGGGATTGATACAGGACTATGGGGAGAGAGCGGGGCATTGGGATTAGTTTGGAGATTGATACAGGACTATGGGGAGAGAGCGGTGTAGTGGGATTAGGTTGGGGATTGATACAGGACTGTGGGGAGAGAGCGGGGCAGTGGGATTAGTTTGGGGATTGAAACAGGACTATGGGGAGAGAGCGGGGCAGTGGGATTAGTTTGGGGATTGATACAGGACGATGGCTAGAGAGCGCGGCAGTGGGATTAGTTTGGGGATTGATACAGGACTATGGGGCGAGAGCAGGGCAGGGGGATTAGATTAGGGATTGATACAGGTCTGTGGGGATAGAGCGGGGCAATGGGATTAGTTTGGGGATTGATACAGGACTATGGGAAAGAGCGGGACAGTGGGATTCGTTTGGGGATTGATACAGGACTATGGGAAGCGAGCGGGGCAATGGGAATAGTTTGGGGATTGATACAGGACTATGGGAAAGTGCGGGACAGTGGGATTAGTTTGGGGATTGATACAGGACTATGGGGAGAGAGCGGGGCAGTGGGATTAGTTTGTGTGAGATTGATACAGGACAATGGGGTGAGAGTGGGGCAGTGGGATTAGTTTGGGGATTGCTACAGGACTATGAGGAGAGAGCGGGGCAGTGGGATTAGTTTGGGGATTCTTACAGGACTATGGGGAGAGAGCGGGGCAATGGGATTAGTTTGGGGATTGAAACAGGACTATGGGAAAGAGTGGGGCAGTGGGATTAGTTTGGGGATTGATACAGGACTATGGGGAGAGAGCAGGGCATTGGGATTAGTTTGCGGATTGATACAGGATTGTGGGGAGAAAGCGGGGCAGTGGGATTAGTTTGGGGATTGATACAGGACAATGGGAAGAGAGCGGGGCAGTGGGATTAGTTTGGGGATTGATACAGGACTATGGGGAGAGAGCGGGGCTGTGGAATTAGTTTGGGGATTCATACAGGGCTATGGGGAGAGAGCGGGGCAGTGTGATTAGGGGGATTGAGACAGGACTATGGGGAGAGAGCGGCACAGTGGGATTTGTTTGGGGATTGATACACGACTATGGGGAGAGAGCGGGGCAGTGGGATTAGTTTGGGGATTGAAACAAGACTATGGTGAGAGAGCGGGGCAGTGGGATTAGTTTGGGGATTGATACAGGACGATGGGGAGAGAGCGGGGCAGTGGGATTAGTTTGGGGATTGATACAGGACTATGGGGAGAGAGCGGGGCATTGGGATTAGTTTGGAGATTGATACAGGACTATGGTTAGAGAGCGGGGCAGTGGGATTAGTTTGGGGATTGATACAGGACTGTGGGGAAAGAGCGGGGCAGTGGGATTAGTTTGGGGATTGCTACAGGACTATGGGGAGAGAGCGGGGCAGTGGGATTAGTTTGGGGATTGATACAGGACTATGGGGAGAAAGCGGGGCAGTGGGATTAGTTTGTGTGAGTTTGATACAGGACTATGGGGAGAGAGCGGGACAGTTGGATTAGTTTGGGGATTGATACAGGACTATGAGGAGAGAGCGGGGCAGTGGGATTAGTTTGGGTATTGATACAGGACAATGAGGAGAGAGCGGGGCAGTGGGATTAGTTTGTGTGAGATTGATACAGGACTATGGGGAGATAGCGGGACAGTGGGGTTAGTTTGGGGATTGATACAGGACTATGGGGAGAGAGCGGGGCAGTGTGATTAGTTTGGGGATTGATACAGGACTGTGGGGAGAGAGCGGGGCAGTGGGATTAGTTTGGGGATTGATACAGGACTATGGGGAGAGAGTGGGGCAGTGGGATTAGTTTGGGGATTGATACAGGACTATGGGTAGAGAGCGGGGCAGTGGGATTAGTTTGGAGATTGATGCAGGACTATGGGGAGAGAGCGGGGCAGTGGGATTAGTTTAGGGAGCGGGGCAGTGGGATTAGTTTAGGGATTAATACATGGCTATGGGGAGAGAGCGGGGCAGTGGGATTAGTTTGGGGATTGATACAGGGCTATGGGGCGAGAGCGGATAAGTGGGATTAGTTTATGGATTGATACAGGACTAGGGGGGACAGCGGGGCAGTGGCATTAGTTTGGGGATTGATACAGGACTATGGGGAGAGAGTGGGGCAGTGGGATTAGTTTGGGGATTGATACAGGACTATGGGGAGAGAGCGGAACAGTGGGATTAGTTTGGAGATTGATACAGGACTATGGGGAGAGAGCGGGGCAGTGGAATTAGTTTCGGGATTGATACAGACCTATGGAGACAGAGCAGGGCAGTGGGATTAGTTTGGGGATTGAAGCGGGACTATGAGGAGTGAGCGGGGCAGTGGGATTAGTTTGGAGATAGATACAGGACTATGGGGAGAGAGCGGGGCAGTGGGATTAGTTTGGAGATTGATACAGTGCTATGGGGAGAGAGCGGGGCAGTGGGATTAGTTTGGGGATTGATACAGGACTATGGGGAGAGAGCGGGGCAGTGGGATTAGTTTGGGGATTGATACAGGACTATGGGGAGAGAGCGAGGCAGTGCGATTAGTTAGGAATTGATACAGGACTATGGGGATCGGGCGGGGCAGTGGGCTTAGTTTGGAGACTGATACAGGACTATGGGGAGAAAGCGGGGCACAATAGATTAGTTTGTGTGAGATTGATACAGGAATATGGGGAGAGAGCGGGACAGTTGGATTAGTTTGGGGATTGATACAGGACTATGAGGAGAGAGCGGGGCAGTGGGATTAGTTTGGGGATTGATACAGGACTATGGGGAGAAAGCGGGGCACAAGGGATTAGTTTGTGTGAGATTGATACAGGAATATGGGGACAGAGCGGGGCAGTGGGATTAGTTTTGGATTGATACAGGCCTATGGGGCGAGAGCAGGGCAGTGGGATTAGTTTAGGGATTGATAAAGGACTATGGGGCGAGAGCAGGGCAGTGGGATTAGTTTAGGGATTGATACAGGACTATGGGGAGAGAGCAGGGCAATGGGATTAGTTTGGGGATTGATACAGGACTATGGGAAAGAGCGGGGCAGTGGGATTAGTTTGGGGATTGATACAGGACTATGGGGAGAGAGCGGGGCAATGGGATTAGTTTCGGGATTGATACAGGACTATGGGAAAGAGCGGGGCAGTGGGATTAGTTTGGGGATTGATACAGGACTATGGGGAGAGAGCGGGGCAGTGGTATTAGTTTGGGGATTGATCCAGAACTATGAGGAGAGAGCGGGGCAGTGGGATTAGTTTGTGTGAGATTGATACAGGACTATGGGGAGAGAGCGGGGCAGTGGGATTTGTTTTGGGGATTGATACAGGACTATGGGTAGAGAGCCGGGCAGTGGGATTAGTTTGGGGATTGATACAGGACTATGGGGAGAGAGCGGGGCATTGGGATTAGTTTGGAGATTGATACAGGACTATGGGGAGAGAGCGGTGTAGTGGGATTAGTTTGGGGATTGATACAGGACTGTGGGGAGAGAGCGGGGCAGTGGGATAAGTTTGGGGATTGAAACAGGACTATGGGGAGAGAGCGGGGCAGTGGGATTAGTTTGGCGATTGATACAGGACGATGGGGAGAGAGCGGGGCAGTGGGATTAGTTTGGGGATTGATACAGGACTATGGGGCGAGAGCAGGGCAGGGGGATTAGTTTAGGGATTGATACAAGTCTATGGGGATAGAGCGGGGCAATGGGATTAGTTTGGGGATTTATACAGGACTATGGGAAAGAGCGGGGCTGTGGGATTAGTTTGGCGATTGATACAGGACTATGGGGAGAGAGCGGGGCAATGGGATTAGTTTGGGGATTGATACAGGACTATGGAAAAGAGCGGTGCAGTGGGATTAGTTTGGGGATTGATACAGGACTATGGGGAGAGAGCGGGGCAGTGGGATTAGTTTGTGTAAGATTGATACAGGACAATGGGGTGAGAGTGGGGCAGTGGGATTAGTTTGGGGATTGCTACAGGACTAAGAGGAGAGAGCGGGGCAGTGGGATTAGTTTGGGGATTGTTACAGGAATATGAGGAGAGAGCGGGCATATGGGATTAGTTTGTGTGAGATTGATAAAGGACTATGGGGAGAGAGCGGGACAGCGGGATTAGTTTGTGTGAGATTGATACAGGACTATAGGGAGATAACGGGACAGTGGGATTAGTTTGGGGACTGATACAGGACTATGGGGAGAGAGCGGGGCAGTGTGATTAGTTTGGGGATTGATACAGGACTGTGGGGAGAGAGCGGGGCAGTGGGATTAGTTTGGGGATTGATACAGGGCTATGGGGAGAAAGCGTATTAGTGGGATTAGTTTATGGATTGATACAGGACTATGGGGGAGAGCGCGGCAGTGGCATTAGTTTGGGGATTGATACAGGACTATGGGGAGAGAGTGGGGCAGTGGGATTAGTTTGGGGATTGATACAGGACTATGGGGAGAGAGCGGCACAGTCGGATTAGTTTGGAGATTGATACAGGACTATGGGGAGAGAGCGGCGCAGTGGGATTAGTTTCGGGATTTATACAGATCTATGGAGACAGAGCAGGGCAGTGGGATTAGTTTGGGGATTGAAACAGGACTATGAGGAGAGAGCGGGGCAGTGGGATTAGTTTGGAGATAGATACAGGACTATGGGGAGAGAGCGGGGCAGTGGGATTAGGTTGGACATTGATACAGGTCTATGGGGAGAGAGCGGGGCAGTGGGATTAGTTTGGGGATTGATACAGGACTATGGGGAGAGAGCAGGGCATTGGGATTAGTTTGCAGATTGATACAGGATTGTGGGGAGAGAGCGGGGCAGTGGGATTAGTTTGGGGATTGATACAGGACAATAGGGAGAGAGCGGGGCAGTGGGATTCGGGGGATTGATACAGGAATATGGGGAGAGAGCGGCACAGTGGGATTTGTTTGGGGATTGATACAGGACTATGGGGAGAGAGCGGGGCAGTGGGATTAGTTTGGGGATTGAAACAAGACTATGGTGAGAGAGCGGGGCAGTGGGATTAGTTTGGGGATTGATACAGGACAATGGGGAGAGAGCGGGGCAGTGGGATTAGTTTGGGGATTGCTACAGGACTATGGCGAGAGAGCGGGGCATTGGGATTAGTTTGTAGATTGATACCGGACTATGGGGAGAGAGCGGGGCAGTGGGATTAGTTTGGGGATTGATACAGGACTGTGGGGAGAGAGCGGGGCAGTGGGATTAGATTGGGGATTGATACAGGACTATGGGGAGAGAGCGAGGCTGTGCGATTAGCTAGGAATTAATACAGGACTATGGGGACAGAGCGGGGCAGTGGGATTAGTTTTGGATTGATAAAGGATTATGGAGCGAGAGTAGGGCAGTGGGATTAGTTTAGGGATTGATACAGGACTATGGGGCGAGAGCAGGGCAGTGGGATTCGTTTAGGGATTGATACAGGACTATGGGGAGAGAGCGGGGCAATGGGATTAGTTTGGGGATTGATACAGGACTATGGGAAAGAGCGGGGCAGTGGGATTAGTTTGGGGATTGATACAGGACTATGGGCAGAGAGCGGGGCAATGGAATTAGTTTGGGGATTGATACAGGACGATGGGGAGAGAGCGGGGCAGTGGGATTAGTTTGGGGATTGATACAGGACTATGGGGAGAGAGCGGGGCATTGGGATTAGTTTGGAGATTGATACAGGACTATGTGCAGAGAGCGGGGCAGTGGGATTAGTTTGGGGATTGATACAGGACTGTGGGGAGAGAGCGGGGCAGTGGGATTAGATTGGGGATTGATACAGGACTATGGGGAGAGAGCGACGCAGTGCGATTAGTTAGGAATTGATACAGGACTATGGGGACAGAGCGGGGCAGTGGGATTAGTTTTGGATTGATACAGGACTATGGGGCGAGAGCAGGGCAGTGGGATTAGTTTAGGGATTGATACAGGACTATGGGGCGAGAGCAGGGCAGTGGGATTAGTTTAGGGATTGATACAGGACTATGGTGAGAGAGCGGGGCAATGGGATTAGTTTGGGGATTGATAAAGGACTATGGTAAAGAGCGGGGCCGTGGGTTTAGTTTGGGGATTGATACAGGACTATGGGGAGAGAGCGGGGCATTGGGATTAGTTTGGAGATTGATACAGGACAATGGGGAGAGAGCGGGGCAGTGGGATTAGATTGGGGATTGATACAGGACTATGGGGAGAGAGCAGGGCAGTGGGATTCGTTTAGGGATTGATACAGGACTATGGGGAGAGAGCGGGGCAATCGGATTAGTTTGGGGATTGATACAGGACTATGGGAAAGAGCGGGGCAGTGGGATTAGTTTGGGGATTGATACAGGACTATGGGCAGAGAGCGGGGCAATGGAATTAGTTTGGGGATTGATACAGGACGATGGGGAGAGAGCGGGGCAGTGGGATTAGTTTGGGGATTGATACAGGACTATGGGGAGAGAGCGGGGCATTGGGATTAGTTTGGAGATTGATACAGGACTATGTGGAGAGAGCGGGGCAGTGGGATTAGTTTGGGGATTGATACTGGACTGTGGGGAGAGAGCGGGGCAGTGGGATTAGATTGGGGATTGATACAGGACTATGGGGAGAGAGCGACGCAGTGCGATTAGTTAGGAATTGATACAGGACTATGGGGACAGAGCGGGGCAGTGGGATTAGTTTTGGATTGATACAGGACTATGGGGCGAGAGCAGGGCAGTGGGATTCGTTTAGGGATTGATACAGGACTATGGGGAGAGAGCGGGGCAATGGGATTAGTTTGGGGATTGATACAGGACGATGGTGAGAGAGCGGGGCAATGGGATTAGTTTGGGGATTGATAAAGGACTATGGTAAAGAGCGGGGCCGTGGGATTAGTTTGGGGATTGATACAGGACTATGGGGAGAGAGCGGGGCATTGGGATTAGTTTGGAGATTGATACAGGACAATGGGGAGAGAGCGGGGCAGTGGGATTAGATTGGGGATTGATACAGGACTATGGGGAGAGAGCGACGCAGTGCGATTAGTTAGGAATTGATACAGGACTATGGGGACAGAGCGGGGCAGTGGGATTAGTTTTGGATTGATACAGGACTATGGGGCGAGAGCAGGGCAGTGGGATTAGTTTAGGGATTGATACAGGACTATGGGGCGAGAGCAGGGCAGTGGGATTAGTTTAGGGATTGATACAGGACTGTGGGGAGAGAGCGGGGCAATGGGATTAGTTTGGGGATTGATAAAGGACTATGGTAAAGAGCGGGGCCGTGGGATTAGTTTGGGGATTGAAACAGGACTATGGATAGAGAGCGGGGCAATGGGATTAGTTTGGGGATTGATACAGGACTATGGGAAAGAGCGGGGCAGTGGGATTAGTTTGGGGATTGCTACAGGACTATGGGGAGAGAGCGGGGCAGTGGGATTAGTTTGGGGATTGATACAGGACTATGGGGAGAAAGCGGGGCAGTGGGAATAGTTTGTGTGAGTTTGATACAGGACTATGGGGAGAGAGCGGGACAGTTGGATTAGTTTGGGGATTGATACAGGACTATGGGGAGAAAGCGGGGCAGTGGGATTAGTTTGTGTGAGTTTGAAACATGACTATGGGGAGCGAGCGGGACAGTTGAATTAGTTTGGGGATTGATATAGGACTATGAGGAGAGAGCGGGGCAGTGGGATTAGTTTGGGGATTGATACAGGACAATGAGGACAGAGCGGGGCAGTGGGATTAGTTTGGGGATTGATACAGGACAATGAGGACAGAGCGGGGCAGTGGGATTAGTTTGTGTGAGATTGATACAGGACTATGGGGAGATAGCGGGACAGTGGGATTAGTTTGGGGATTGATACAGGACTATGGGGAGAGAGAGGGGCAGTGTGATTAGTTTGGGGATTGATACAGGACTGTGGGGAGAGAGCGGGGCAGTGGGATTAGTTTGGGGATTGATACAGGACTATGGGGAGAGAGTGGGGCAGTGGGATTAGTTTGGGGATTGATACAGGACTATGGGTAGAGAGCGGGGCAGTGGGATTAGTTTGGAGATTGATGCAGGACTATGGGGAGAGAGCGGGGCAGTGGGATTAGTTTGGGCATTAATACATGGCTATGGGGAGAGAGCGGGGCAGTGGGATTAGTTTGGGGATTGGTACAGGGCTATGGGGAGAGAGCGGATATGTGGGATTCGTTTATGGATTGATACAGGACTATGGGGGACAGCGGAGCAGGGGCATTAGTTTGGGGATTGATACAGGACTATGGGGAGAGAGTGGGGCAGTGGGATTAGTTTGGGGATTGATACAGGACTATGGGGAGAGAGCGGGACAGTGGGATTAGTTTGGAGATTGATACAGGACTATGGGGAGAGAGCGGGGCAGTGGAATTAGTTTCGGGATTGATACACATCTATGGAGACAGAGCAGGGCAGTGGGATTAGTTTGGGGATTGAAACAGGACTATGAGGAGTGTGCGGGGCAGTGGGATTAGTTTGGAGATAGATACAGGACTATGGGGAGAGAGCCGGGCAGTGGGATTAGTTTGGAGATTGATACAGTGCTATGGGGAGAGAGCGGGGCAGTGGGATTAGTTTGGGGATTGATACAGGACTATGGGGAGAGAGCGGGGCAGTGGGATTAGTTTGGGGATTGAAACAGGACTATGAGGAGTGAGCGGGGCAGTGGGATTAGTTTGGAGATTGATACAGGACTATGGGGAGAAAGCGGAGCACAAGGGATTAGTTTGTGTGAGATTGATACAGGAATATGGGGAGAGAGCGGGACAGTTGGATTAGTTTGGGGATTGATACAAGACTATGAGGAGAGAGCGGGGCAGTGGGATTAGTTTGGGGATTGATACAGGACTATGGGGAGAAAGCGGGGCACAAGGGATTAGTTTGTGTGAGATTGATACAGGAATATGGGGACAGAGCGGGGCAGTGGGATTAGTTTTGGATTGATACAAGACTATGGGGCGAGAGCAGGGCAGTGGGATTAGTTTAGGGATTGATACAGGACTATGGGGCGAGAGCAGGGCAGTGGGATTAGTTTAGGGATTGATACAGGACTATGGGGAGAGAGCGGGGCAATGGGATTAGTTTGGTTATTGTTACAGGACTATGGGAAAGAGCGGGGCAGTGGGATTAGTTTGGGGATTGATACAGGACTATGGGGAGAGAGCGGGGCAATGGGATTAGTTTGGGGATTGATACAGGACTATGGGAAAGAGCAGGGCATAGGGATTAGTTTGGGGATTGATACAGGACTATGGAAAAGAGCGGTGCAGTGGGATTAGTTTGGGGATTGATACAGGACTATGGGGAGAGAGCGGGGCAGTGGGATTAGTTTGTGTAAGATTGATACAGGACAATGGGGTGAGAGTGGGGCAGTGGGATTAGTTTGGGGATTGCTACAGGACTAAGAGGAGAGAGCGGGACAGTGGGATTAGTTTGGGGATTGTTACAGGAATATGAGGAGAGAGCGGGCATATGGGATTAGTTTGTGTGAGATTGATAAAGGACTATGGGGAGAGAGCGGGACAGCGGGATTAGTTTGTGTGAGATTGATACAGGACTATAGGGAGATAACGGGACAGTGGGATTAGTTTGGGGACTGATACAGGACTATGGGGAGAGAGCGGGGCAGTGTGATTAGTTTGGGGATTGATACAGGACTGTGGGGAGAGAGCGGGGCAGTGGGATTAGTTTGGGGATTGATACAGGGCTATGGGGAGAAAGCGTATTAGTGGGATTAGTTTATGGATTGATACAGGACTATGGGGGAGAGCGCAGCAGTGGCATTAGTTTGGGGATTGATACAGGACTATGGGGAGAGAGTGGGGCAGTGGGATTAGTTTGGGGATTGATACAGGACTATGGGGAGAGAGCGGCACAGTCGGATTAGTTTGGAGATTGATACAGGACTATGGGGAGAGAGCGGGGCAGTGGGATTAGTTTCGGGATTTATACAGATCTATGGAGACAGAGCAGGGCAGTGGGATTAGTTTGGGGATTGAAACAGGACTATGAGGAGAGAGCGGGGCAGTGGGATTAGTTTGGAGATAGATACAGGACTATGGGGAGAGAGCGGGGCAGTGGGATTAGGTTGGACATTGATACAGGGCTATGGGGAGAGAGCGGGGCAGTGGGATTAGTTTGGGGATTGATACAGGACTATGGGGAGAGAGCAGGGCATTGGGATTAGTTTGCAGATTGATACAGGATTGTGGGGAGAGAGCGGGGCAGTGGGATTAGTTTGGGGATTGATACAGGACAATAGGGAGAGAGCGGGGCTGTGGAATTAGTTTGGGGAATCATACAGGGCTATGGGGAGAGAGCGGGGCAGTGGGATTCGGGGGATTGATACAGGAATATGGGGAGAGAGCGCCACAGTGGGATTTGTTTGGGGATTGATACAGGACTATGGGGAGAGAGCGGGGCAGTGGGATTAGTTTGGGGATTGAAACAAGACTATGGTGAGAGAGCGGGGCAGTGGGATTAGTTTGGGGATTGATACAGGACAATGGGGAGAGAGCGGGGCAGTGGGATTAGTTTGGGGATTGCTACAGGACTATGGCGAGAGAGCGGGGCATTGGGATTAGTTTGTAGATTGATACCGGACTATGGGCAGAGAGCGGGGCAGTGGGATTAGTTTGGGGATTGATACAGGACTGTGGGGAGAGAGCGGGGCAGTGGGATTAGATTGGGGATTGATACAGGACTATGGGGAGAGAGCGAGGCTGTGCGATTAGCTAGGAATTAATACAGGACTATGGGGACAGAGCGGGGCAGTGGGATTAGTTTTGGATTGATACAGGATTATGGAGCGAGAGTAGGGCAGTGGGATTAGTTTAGGGATTGATACAGGACTATGGGGCGAGAGCAGGGCAGTGGGATTCGTTTAGGGATTGATACAGGACTATGGGGAGAGAGCGGGGCAATGGGATTAGTTTGGGGATTGATACAGGACTATGGGAAAGAGCGGGGCAGTGGGATTAGTTTGGGGATTGATACAGGACTATGGGCAGAGAGCGGGGCAATGGAATTAGTTTGGGGATTGATACAGGACGATGGGGAGAGAGCGGGGCAGTGGGATTAGTTTGGGGATTGATACAGGACTCTGGGGAGAGAGCGGGGCATTGGGATTAGTTTGGAGATTGATACAGGACTATGTGCAGAGAGCGGGGCAGTGGGATTAGTTTGGGGATTGATACAGGACTGTGGGGAGAGAGCGGGGCAGTGGGATTAGATTGGGGATTGATACAGGACTATGGGGAGAGAGCGACGCAGTGCGATTAGTTAGGAATTGATACAGGACTATGGGGACAGAGCGGGGCAGTGGGATTAGTTTTGGATTGATACAGGACTATGGGGCGAGAGCAGGGCAGTGGGATTAGTTTAGGGATTGATACAGGACTATGGGGCGAGAGCAGGGCAGTGGGATTAGTTTAGGGATTGATACAGGACTATGGTGAGAGAGCGGGGCAATGGGATTAGTTTGGGGATTGATAAAGGACTATGGTAAAGAGCGGGGCCGTGGGATTAGTTTGGGGATTGATACAGGACTATGGGGAGAGAGCGGGGCATTGGGATTAGTTTGGAGATTGATACAGGACAATGGGGAGAGAGCGGGGCAGTGGGATTAGATTGGGGATTGATACAGGACTATGGGGAGAGAGCAGGGCAGTGGGATTCGTTTAGGGATTGATACAGGACTATGGGGAGAGAGCGGGGCAATGGGATTAGTTTGGGGATTGATACAGGACTATGGGAAAGAGCGGGGCAGTGGGATTAGTTTGGGGATTGATACAGGACTATGGGCAGAGAGCGGGGCAATGGAATTAGTTTGGGGATTGATACAGGACGATGGGGAGAGAGCGGGGCAGTGGGATTAGTTTGGGGATTGATACAGGACTATGGGGAGAGAGCGGGGCATTGGGATTAGTTTGGAGATTGATACAGGACTATGTGGAGAGAGCGGGGCAGTGGGATTAGTTTGGGGATTGATACAGGACTGTGGGGAGAGAGCGGGGCAGTGGGATTAGATTGGGGATTGATACCGGACTATGGGGAGAGAGCGGGGCATTGGGATTAGTTTGGAGATTGATACAGGACAATGGGGAGAGAGCGGGGCAGTGGGATTAGATTGGGGATTGATACAGGACTATGGGGAGAGAGCGGGGCATTGGGATTAGTTTGGAGATTGATACAGGACAATGGGGAGAGAGCGGGGCAGTGGGATTAGATTGGGGAATGATACAGGACTATGGGGAGAGAGCGACGCAGTGCGATTAGTTAGGAATTGATACAGGACTATGGGGACAGAGCGGGGCAGTGGGATTAGTTTTGGATTGATACAGGACTATGGGGCGAGAGCAGGGCAGTGGGATTAGTTTAGGGATTGATACAGGACTATGGGGCGAGAGCAGGGCAGTGGGATTAGTTTAGGGATTGATACAGGACTGTGGGGAGAGAGCGGGGCAATGGGATTAGTTTGGGGATTGATAAAGGACTATGGTAAAGAGCGGGGCCGTGGGATTAGTTTGGGGATTGAAACAGGACTATGGATAGAGAGCGGGGCAATGGGATTAGTTTGGGGATTGATACAGGACTATGGGAAAGAGCGGGGCAGTGGGATTAGTTTGGGGATTGCTACAGGACTATGGGGAGAGAGCGGGGCAGTGGGATTAGTTTGGGGATTGATACAGGACTATGGGGAGAAAGCGGGGCAGTGGGAATAGTTTGGGGATTGATACAGGACAATGAGGAGAGAGCGGGGCAGTGGGATTAGTTTGTGTGAGATTGATACTGGACTATGGTGAGAGAGCGGGGCAGTGGGATTAGTTTGGGGATTGCTACAGGACTATGGGGAGAGAGCGGGACAGTTGGATTAGTTTGGGGATTGATACAGGACTATGAGGAGAGAGCGGGGCAGTGGGATTAGTTTGGGGATTGATACAGGACAATGAGGAGAGAGCGGGGCAGTGGGATTAGTTTGTGTGAGATTGATACTGGACTATGGTGAGAGAGCGGGGCAGTGGGATTAGTTTGGGGATTGATACAGGACAATGGGGAGAGAGCGGGGCAGTGGGATTAGTTTGGCGATTGCTACAGGACCAATGGGAGAGAGCGGGGCATTGGGATTAGTTTGTAGATTGATACCGGACTATGGGGAGAGAGCGGGGCAGTGGGATTAGTTTGGGGATTGATACAGGACTGTGGGGAGAGAGCGGGGCAGTGGGATTAGATTTGGGGATTGATACAGGACTATGGGGAGAGAGCGAGGCTGTGCGATTAGCTAGGGATTAATACAGGACTATGGGGACAGAGCGGGGCAGTGGGATTAGTTTGGCGATTGATACAGGACGATGGGGAGAGAGCGGGGCAGTGGGATTAGTTTGGGGATTGATACAGGACTATGGGGCGAGAGCAGGGCAGGGGGATTAGTTTAGGGATTGATACAAGTCTATGGGGATAGAGCGGGGCAATGGGATTAGTTTGGGGATTGATACAGGACTATGGGAAAGAGCGGGGCAGTGGGATTAGTTTGGCGATTGATACAGGACTATGGGGAGAGAGCGGGGCAATGGGATTAGTTTGGGGATTGATACAGGACTATGGAAAAGAGCGGTGCAGTGGGATTAGTTTGGGGATTGATACAGGACTATGGGGAGAGAGCGGGGCAGTGGGATTAGTTTGTGTAAGATTGATACAGGACAATGGGGTGAGAGTGGGGCAGTGGGATTAGTTTGGGGTTTGCTACAGGACTAAGAGGAGAGAGCGGGGCAGTGGGATTAGTTTGGGGATTGTTACAGGAATATGAGGAGAGAGCGGGCATATGGGATTAGTTTGTGTGAGATTGATAAAGGACTATGGGGAGAGAGCGGGACAGCGGGATTAGTTTGTGTGAGATTGATACAGGACTATAGGGAGATAACGGGACAGTGGGATTAGTTTGGGGACTGATACAGGACTATGGGGAGAGAGCGGGGCAGTGTGATTAGTTTGGGGATTGATACAGGACTGTGGGGAGAGAGCGGGGCAGTGGGATTAGTTTGGGGATTGATACAGTGCTATGGGGAGAAAGCGTATTAGTGGGATTAGTTTATGGATTGATACAGGACTATGGGGGAGAGCGGAGCAGTGGCATTAGTTTGGGGATTGATACAGGACTATGGGGAGAGAGTGGGGCAGTGGGATTAGTTTGGGGATTGATACAGGACTATGGGGAGAGAGCGGCACAGTCGGATTAGTTTGGAGATTGATACAGGACTATGGGGAGAGAGCGGGGCAGTGGGATTAGTTTCGGGATTTATACAGATCTATGGAGACAGAGCAGGGCAGTGGGATTAGTTTGGGGATTGAAACAGGACTATGAGGAGAGAGCGGGGCAGTGGGATTAGTTTGGAGATAGATACAGGACTATGGGGAGAGAGCGGGGCAGTGGGATTAGGTTGGACATTGATACAGGGCTATGGGGAGAGAGCGGGGCAGTGGGATTAGTTTGGGGATTGATACAGGACTATGGGGAGAGAGCAGGGCATTGGGATTAGTTTGCAGATTGATACAGGATTGTGGGGAGAGAGCGGGGCAGTGGGATTAGTTTGGGGATTGATACAGGACAATAGGGAGAGAGCGGGGCTGTGGAATTAGTTTGGGGAATCATACAGGGCTATGGGGAGAGAGCGGGGCAGTGGGATTCGGGGGATTGATACAGGAATATGGGGAGAGAGCGGCACAGTGGGATTTGTTTGGGGATTGATACAGGACTATGGGGAGAGAGCGGGGCAGTGGGATTAGTTTGGGGATTGAAACAAGACTATGGTGAGAGAGCGGGGCAGTGGGATTAGTTTGGGGATTGATACAGGACAATGGGGAGAGAGCGGGGCAGTGGGATTAGTTTGGGGATTGCTACAGGACTATGGCGAGAGAGCGGGGCATTGGGATTAGTTTGTAGATTGATACCGGACTATGGGGAGAGAGCGGGGCAGTGGGATTAGTTTGGGGATTGATACAGGACTGTGGGGAGAGAGCGGGGCAGTGGGATTAGATTGGGGATTGATACAGGACTATGGGGAGAGAGCGAGGCTGTGCGATTAGCTAGGAATTAATACAGGACTATGGGGACAGAGCGGGGCAGTGGGATTAGTTTTGGATTGATACACGATTATGGAGCGAGAGTAGGGCAGTGGGATTAGTTTAGGGATTGATACAGGACTATGGGGCGAGAGCAGGGCAGTGGGATTCGTTTAGGGATTGATACAGGACTATGGGGAGAGAGCGGGGCAATGGGATTAGTTTGGGGATTGATACAGGACTATGGGAAAGAGCGGGGCAGTGGGATTAGTTTGGGGATTGATACAGGACTATGGGCAGAGAGCGGGGCAATGGAATTAGTTTGGGGATTGATACAGGACGATGGGGAGAGAGCGGGGCAGTGGGATTAGTTTGGGGATTGATACAGGACTATGGGGAGAGAGCGGGGCATTGGGATTAGTTTGGAGATTGATACAGGACTATGTGCAGAGAGCGGGGCAGTGGGATTAGTTTGGGGATTGATACAGGACTGTGGGGAGAGAGCGGGGCAGTGGGATTAGATTGGGGATTGATACAGGACTATGCGGAGAGAGCGACGCAGTGCGATTAGTTAGGAATTGATACAGGACTATGGGGACAGAGCGGGGCAGTGGGATTAGTTTTGGATTGATACAGGACTATGGGGCGAGAGCAGGGCAGTGGGATTAGTTTAGGGATTGATACAGGACTATGGGGCGAGAGCAGGGCAGTGGGATTAGTTTAGGGATTGATACAGGACTATGGTGAGAGAGCGGGGCAATGGGATTAGTTTGGAGATTGATAAAGGACTATGGTAAAGAGCGGGGCCGTGGGATTAGTTTGGGGATTGATACAGGACTATGGGGAGAGAGCGGGGCATTGGGATTAGTTTGGAGATTGATACAGGACAATGGGGAGAGAGCGGGGCAGTGGGATTAGATTGGGGATTGATACAGGACTATGGGGAGAGAGCAGGGCAGTGGGATTCGTTTAGGGATTGATACAGGACTATGGGGAGAGAGCGGGGCAATGGGATTAGTTTGGGGATTGATACAGGACTATGGGAAAGAGCGGGGCAGTGGGATTAGTTTGGGGATTGATACAGGACTATGGGCAGAGAGCGGGGCAATGGAATTAGTTTGGGGATTGATACAGGACGATGGGGAGAGAGCGGGGCAGTGGGATTAGTTTGGGGATTGATACAGGACTATGGGGAGAGAGCGGGGCATTGGGATTAGTTTGGAGATTGATACAGGACTATGTGGAGAGAGCGGGGCAGTGGGATTAGTTTGGGGATTGATACAGGACTGTGGGGAGATAGCGGGGCAGTGGGATTAGATTGGGGATTGATACAGGACTATGGGGAGAGAGCGACGCAGTGCGATTAGTTAGGAATTGATACAGGACTATGGGGACAGAGCGGGGCAGTGGGATTAGTTTTGGATTGATACAGGACTATGGGGCGAGAGCAGGGCAGTGGGATTCGTTTAGGGATTGATACAGGACTATGGGGAGAGAGCGGGTCAATGGGATTAGTTTGGGGATTGATACAGGACGATGGTGAGAGAGCGGGGCAATGGGATTAGTTTGGGGATTGATAAAGGACTATGGGGAGAGAGCGGGGCATTGGGATTAGTTTGGAGATTGATACAGGACTATGGGGAGAGAGCGGGGCCGTGGGATTAGTTTGGGGATTGATACAGGACTATGGGGAGAGAGCGGGGCATTGGGATTAGTTTGGAGATTGATACAGGACAATGGGGAGAGAGCGGGGCAGTGGGATTAGATTGGGGATTGATACAGGACTATGGGGAGAGAGCGACGCAGTGCGATTAGTTAGGAATTGATACAGGACTATGGGGACAGAGCGGGGCAGTGGGATTAGTTTTGGATTGATACAGGACTATGGGGCGAGAGCAGGGCAGTGGGATTAGTTTAGGGATTGATACAGGACTATGGGGCGAGAGCAGGGCAGTGGGATTAGTTTAGGGATTGATACAGGACTGTGGGGAGAGAGCGGGGCAATGGGATTAGTTTGGGGATTGATAAAGGACTATGGTAAAGAGCGGGGCCGTGGGATTAGTTTGGGGATTGAAACAGGACTATGGATAGAGAGCGGGGCAATGGGATTAGTTTGGGGATTGATACAGGACTATGGGAAAGAGCGGGGCAGTGGGATTAGTTTGGGGATTGCTACAGGACTATGGGGAGAGAGCGGGGCAGTGGGATTAGTTTGGGGATTGATACAGGACTATGGGGAGAAAGCGGGGCAGTGGGAATAGTTTGTGTGAGTTTGATACAGGACTATGGGGAGAGAGCGGGACAGTTGGATTAGTTTGGGGATTGATACAGGACTATGAGGAGAGAGCGGGGCAGTGGGATTAGTTTGGGGATTGATACAGGACAATGAGGAGAGAGCGGGGCAGTGGGATTAGTTTGTGTGAGATTGATACTGGACTATGGTGAGAGAGCGGGGCAGTGGGATTAGTTTGGGGATTGATACAGGACAATGGGGAGAGAGCGGGGCAGTGGGATTAGTTTGGGGATTGCTACAGGACCAATGGGAGAGAGCGGGGCATTGGGATTAGTTTGTAGATTGATACCGGACTATGGGGAGAGAGCGGGGCAGTGGGATTAGTTTGGGGATTGATACAGGACTGTGGGGAGAGAGCGGGGCAGTGGGATTAGATTTGGGGATTGATACAGGACTATGGGGAGAGAGCGAGGCTGTGCGATTAGCTAGGAATTAATACAGGACTATGGGGACAGAGCGGGGCAGTGGGATTAGTTTTGGATTGATACAGGACTATGGAGCGAGAGCAGGGCAGTGGGATTAGTTTAGGGATTGATACAGGACTATGGGGCGAGAGCAGGGCAGTGGGATGCGTTTAGGGATTGATACAGGACTATGGGGAGAGAGCGGGGCAATGGGATTAGTTTGGGGATTGATACAGGACTATGGGAAAGAGCGGGGCAGTGGGATTAGTTTGGGGTTTGATACAGGACTATGGGCAGAGAGCGGGGCAATGGGATTAGTTTGGGGATTGATACAGGACTATGGGGAGAGAGCGGGGCAGTGGGATTAGTTTGGGGATTGATACAGGACTATGGGGAGAGAGCGGGGCATTGGGATTAGTTTGGAGATTGATACAGGACTATGGGGAGAGAGCGGGGCAGTGGGATTAGATTGGGGATTGATACAGGACTGTGGGGAGAGAGCGGGGCAGTGGGATTAGATTGGGGATTGATACAGGACTATGGGGAGAGAGCGACGCAGTGCGATTAGTTAAGAATTGATACAGGACTATGGGGACAGAGCGGGGCAGTGGGATTAGTTTTGGATTGATACAGGACTATGGTGCGAGAGCAGGGCAGTGGGATTAGTTTAGGGATTGATACAGGACTATGGGGCGAGAGCAGGGCAGTGGGATTAGTTTAGGGATTGATACAGGACTATGGTGAGAGAGCGGGGCAATGGGATTAGTTTGGGGATTGATAAAGGACTATGGTAAAGAGCGGGGCCGTGGGATTAGTTTGGGGATTGATACAGGACTATGGGGAGAGAGCGGGGCATTGGGATTAGTTTGGAGATTGATACAGGACAATGGGGAGAGAGCGGGGCAGTGGGATTAGTTTGGGGATTGATACAGGACTGTGGGAAGAGAGCGGGGCAGTGGGATTAGATTGGGGATTGATACAGAACTATGGGGAGAGAGCGACGCAGTGCGATTAGTTAGGAATTGATACAGGACTATGGGGACAGAGCGGGGCAGTGGGATTAGTTTTGGATTGATACAGGACTATGGGGCGAGAGCAGGGCAGTGGGATTAGTTTAGGGATTGATACAGGACTATGGGGCGAGAGCAGGGCAGTGGGATTAGTTTAGGGATTGATACAGGACTATGGGGAGAGAGCGGGGCAATGGGATTAGTTTGGGGATTGATAAAGGACTATGGTAAAGAGCGGGGCCGTGGGATTAGTTTGGGGATTGATACAGGACTATGGATAGAGAGCGGGGCAATGGGATTAGTTTGGGGATTGATACAGGACTATGGGAAAGAGCGGGGCAGTGGGATTAGTTTGGGGATTGCTACAGGACTATGGGGAGAGAGCGGGGCAGTGGGATTAGTTTGGGGATTGATACAGGACTATGGGGAGAGAGCGGGACAGTTGGATTAGTTTGGGGATTGATACAGGACTATGAGGAGAGAGCGGGGCAGTGGGATTAGTTTGGGGATTGATACAGGACAATGAGGAGAGAGCGGGGCAGTGGGATTAGTTTGTGTGAGATTGATACAGGACTATGGGGAGATAGCGGGACAATGGGGTTAGTTTGGGGATTGATACAGGACTATGGGGAGAGAGCGGTGCAGTGTGATTAGTTTGGGGATTGATACAGGACTGTGGGGAGAGAGCGGGGCAGTGCGATTAGTTTGGGGATTGATACAGGACTATGGGGAGAGAGTGGGGCAGTGGGATTAGTTTGGGGATTGATACATGACTATGGGTAGAGAGCGGGACAGTGGGATTAGTTTGGAGATTGATGCAGGACTATGGGGAGAGAGCGGGGCAGTGGGATTAGTTTAGGGATTAATACATGGCTATGGGGAGAGAGCGGGGCAGTGGGATTAGTTTGGGGATTGATACAGGGCTATGGGGAGAGAGCGGATAAGTGGGATTAGTTTATGGATTGATACAGGACTCTGGGGGACAGCGGGGCAGTGGCATTAGTTTGGGGATTGATACAAGACTATGGGGAGAGAGTGGGGCAGTGGGATTAGTTTGGGGATTGATACAGGACTATGGGGAGAGAGCGGAACAGTGGGATTAGTTTGGAGATTGATACAGGACTATGGGGAGAGAGCGGGGCAGTGGAATTAGTTTCGGGATTGATACAGACCTATGGAGACAGAGCAGGGCAGTGGGATTAGTTTGGGGATTGAAACAGGACTATGAGGAGTGAGCGGGGCAGTGGGATTAGTTTGGAGATAGATACAGGACTATGGGGAGAGAGCGGGGCAGTGGGATTAGTTTGGAGATTGATACAGTGCTATGGGGAGAGAGCGGGGCAGTGGGATTAGTTTGGGGATTGATACAGGACTATGGGGAGAGAGCGGGGCAGTGGGATTAGTTTGGGGATTGATACAGGACTATGGGGAGAGAGCGAGGCAGTGCGATTAGTTAGGAATTGGTACAGGACTATGGGGATAGGGCGGGGCAGTGGGATTAGTTTGGAGACTGATACAGGACTATGGGGAGAAAGCGGGGCACAAGGGATTAGTTTGTGTGAGATTAATACAGGAATATGGGGAGAGAGCGGGACAGTTGGATTAGTTTGGGGATTGATACAGGACTATGAGGAGAGAGCGGGGCAGTGGGATTAGTTTGGGGATTGATACAGGACTATGGGGAGAAAGCGGGGCACAAGGGATTAGTTTGTGTGAGATTGATACAGGAATATGGGGACAGAGCGGGGCAGTGGGATTAGTTTTGGATTGATACAGGCCTATGGGGCGAGAGCAGGGCAGTGGGATTAGTTTAGGGATTGATAAAGGACTATGGGGCGAGAGCAGGGCAGTGGGATTAGTTTAGGGATTGATACAGGACTATGGGGAGAGAGCGGGGCAATGGGATTAGTTTGGGGATTGATACAGGACTATGGGAAAGAGCGGGGCAGTGGGATTAGTTTGGGGATTGATACAGGACTATGGGGAGAGAGCGGGGCAATGGGATTAGTTTCGGGATTGATACAGGACTATGGGAAAGAGCGGGGCAGTGGGATTAGTTTGGGGATTGATACATGACTATGGGGAGAGAGCGGGGCAGTGGTATTAGTTTGGGGATTGATCCAGAACTATGAGGAGAGAGCGGGGCAGTGGGATTAGTTTGTGTGAGATTGATACAGGACTATGGGGAGAGAGCGGGGCAGTGGGATTTGTTTTGGGGATTGATACAGGACTATGGAGAGAGAGCCGGGCAGTGGGATTAGTTTGGGGATTGATACAGGACTATGGGGAGAGAGCGGGGCATTGGGATTAGTTTGGAGATTGATACAGGACTATGGGGAGAGAGCGGTGTAGTGGGATTAGTTTGGGGATTGATACAGGACTGTGGGGAGAGAGCGGGGCAGTGGGATTAGTTTGGGGATTGAAACATGACTATGGGGAGAGAGCGGGGTAGTGGGATTAGTTTGGGGATTGATACAGGACGATGGCGAGAGAGCGGGGCAGTGGGATTAGTTTGGGGATTGATACAGGACTATGGGGCGAGAGCAGGGCAGGGGGATTAGTTTAGGGATTGATACAAGTCTATGGGGATAGAGCGGGGCAATGGGATTAGTTTGGGGATTGATACAGGACTATGGGAAAGAGCGGGGCAGTGGGATTAGTTTGGCGATTGATACAGGACTATGGGGAGAGAGCGGGGCAATGGGATTAGTTTGGGGATTGATACAGGACTATGGGAAAGAGCGGGGCAGTGGGATTAGTTTGGGGATTGATACAGGACTATGGGGAGGGAGCGGGGCAGTGGGATTAGTTTGTGTGAGATTGATACAGGACAATGGGGTGAGAGTGGGGCAGTAGGATTAGTTTGGGGATTGCTACAGGACTAAGAGGAGAGAGCGGGGCAGTGGGATTAGTTTGGGGATTGTTACAGGAATATGAGGAGAGAGCGGGCATATCGGATTAGTTTGTGTGAGATTGATAAAGGACTATGGGGAGAGAGCGGGACAGTGGGATTAGTTTGTGTGAGATTGATACAGGACTATGGGGAGATAGCGGGACAGTGGGATTAGTTTGGGGACTGATACAGGACTATGGGGAGAGATCGGGGCAGTGTGATTAGTTTGGGCATTGATACAGGACTGTGGGGAGAGAGCGGGGCAGTGGGATTAGTTTGGGGATTGATACAGGGCTATGGGGAGAAAGCTTATAAGTGGGATTAGTTTATGGATTGATACAGAACTATGGGGGAGAGCGGAGCAGTGGCATTAGTTTGGGGATTGATACAGGACTATGGGGAGAGAGTGGGGCAGTGGGATTAGTTTGGGGATTGATACAGGACTATGGGGAGAGAGCAGCACAGTCGGATTAGTTTGGAGATTGATACAGGACTATGGGGAGAGAGCGGGGCAGTGGGATTAGTTTCGGGATTTATACAGATCTATGGAGACAGAGCAGGGCAGTGGGATTAGTTTGGGGATTGAAACAGGACTATGAGGAGAGAGCGGGGCAGTGGGATTAGTTTGGAGATAGATACAGGACTATGGGGAGAGAGGGGGGCAGTGGGATTAGGTTGGAGATTGATAAGGGCTATGGGGAGAGAGCGGGCAGTGGGATTAGTTTGGGGATTGATACAGAACTATGGGGAGAGAGCAGGGCATTGGGATTAGTTTGCGGATTGATATAGGATTGTGGGGAGAGAGCGGGGCAGTGATATTAGTTTGGGGATTGATACAGGACAAAGGGAGAGAGCGGGGCTGTGGAATTATTTTGGGGATTCATACAGGGCGATGGGGAGAGAGCGGGGCAGTGGGATTAGGGGGATTGATACAGGACTATGGGGAGAGAGCGGCACAGTGGGATTTGTTTGGGGATTGATACAGGACTATGGGGAGAGAGCGGGGCAGTGGGATTAGTTTGGGGATTGAAACAAGACTATGGTGAGAGAGCGGGGCAGTGGGATTAGTTTGGGGATTGATACAGGACAATGGGGAGAGAGCAGGGCAGTGGGATTAGTTTGGGGATTGCTACAGGACTATGGAGAGAGAGCGGGGCATTGGGATTAGTTTGTAGATTGATACAGGACTATGGGGAGAGAGCGGGGCAGTGGGATTAGTTTGGGGATTGATACAGGACTGTGGGGAGAGAGCGGGGCAGTGGGATTAGATTGGGGATTGATACAGGACTATGGGGAGAGAGCGAGGCTGTGCGATTAGTTAGGAATTGATACAGGACTATGGGGACAGAGCGGGGCAGTGGGATTAGTTTGGGGATTGATACAGGACTGTGGGGAGAGAGCAGGGCAGTGGGATTCGTTTAGGGATTGATACAGGACTATGGGGAGAGAGCGGGGCAATGGGATTAGATTGGGGATTGATACAGGACTATGGGAAAGAGCGGGGCAGTGGGATTAGTTTGGCGATTGATACAGGACTATGGGCAGAGAGCGGGGCAATGGGATTAGTTTGGGGATTGATACAGGACTATGGGAAAGAGCGGGGCAGTGGGATTAGTTTGGGGATTGATACAGGACTATGGGGAGAGAGCGGGGCAGTGGTAATAGTTTGGGGATTGATACAGAACTATGAGGAGAGAGCGGGGCAGTGGGATTACTTTGTGTGAGATTGATACAGGACTATGGGGAGAGAGCGGGGCAGTGGGATTTGTTTTGGGGATTGATACAGGACTATGGGGAGAGAGCGGTGCAATGGGATTAGTTTGGGGATTGATACAGGCCTATGGGGAGATTAGCGGGGCATTGGGATTAGTTTGGAGATTGATACAGGACTATGGGGAGAGAGCGGTGTAGTGGGATTAGTTTGGGGATTGATACAGGACTGTGGGGAGAGAGCGGTGCAGTGGGATTAGTTTGGGGATTGAAACAGGACTATGGGGAGAGAGCGGGGCACTGGGATTAGTTTAGGGATTGATACAGGACGATGGGGAGAGAGCGGGACAGTGGGATTAGTTTGGTGATTGATACAGGACTATGGGGCGAGAGCAGGGCAGTGGGATTAGTTTGGGGATTGAAACAAGACTATGGTGTGAGAGCGGGGCAGTGGGATTAGTTTGGGGATTGATACAGGACGATTGGGAGAGAGCGGGGCAGTGGGATTAGTTTGGGGATTGATACAGGACTATGGGGAGAGAGCGGGGCATTGGGATTAGTTTGGAGATTGATACAGGACTATGGGGAGAGAGCGGGGCAGTGGGATTAGATTGGGGATTGATACAGGACTATGGGGAGAGAGCGAGGCAGTGCGATTAGTTAGGAATTGATACAGGACTATGGGGAGAGAGCGGGGCAGTGGTATTAGTTTGGCAATTGATCCAGAACAATGAGGAGAGAGCGAGGCAGTGGGATTAGTTTGTGTGAGATTGATCGAGGACTATGGGGAGAGTGTTGGGCAGTGGGATTTGTTTTGGGGATTGATACAGGACTATGGGGAGAGAGCGGGGCAGTGGGATTAGTTTGGGGATTGATACAGGACTATGGGGAGAGAGCGGGGCATTGGGATTAGTTTGGAGATTGATACAGGACTATGGGGAGAGAGCGGTGTAGTGGGATTAGTTTGGGGATTGATACAGGACTGTGGGGAGAGAGCGGGGCATTGGGATTAGTTTGGGGATTGAAACAGGACTATGGGGAGAGAGCGGGGCAGTGGTAATAGTTTAGGGATTGATACAGAACTATGAGGAGAGAGCGGGGCAGTGGGATTAGTTTGTGTGAGATTGATACAGGACTATGGGGAGAGAGCGGGGCAGTGGGATTTGTTTTGGGGATTGATACAGGACTATGGGGAGAGAGCGGTGCAATGGGATTAGTTTGGGGATTGATACAGGCCTATGGGGAGATTAGCGGGGCATTGGGATTAGTTTGGAGATTGATACAGGACTATGGGGAGAGAGCGGTGTAGTGGGATTAGTTTGGGGATTGATACAGGACTGTGGGGAGAGAGCGGTGCAGTGGGATTAGTTTGGGGATTGAAACAGGACTATGGGGAGAGAGCGGGGCACTGGGATTAGTTTAGGGATTGATACAGGACGATGGGGAGAGAGCGGGACAGTGGGATTAGTTTGGTGATTGATACAGGACTATGGGGCGAGAGCAGGGCAGTGGGATTAGTTTGGGGATTGAAACAAGACTATGGTGTGAGAGCGGGGCAGTGGGATTAGTTTGGGGATTGATACAGGACGATTGGGAGAGAGCGGGGCAGTGGGATTAGTTTGGGGATTGATACAGGACTATGGGGAGAGAGCGGGGCATTGGGATTAGTTTGGAGATTGATACAGGACTATGGGGAGAGAGCGGGGCAGTGGGATTAGATTGGGGATTGATACAGGACTATGGGGAGAGAGCGAGGCAGTGCGATTAGTTAGGAATTGATACAGGACTATGGGGAGAGAGCGGGGCAGTGGTATTAGTTTGGCAATTGATCCAGAACAATGAGGAGAGAGCGAGGCAGTGGGATTAGTTTGTGTGAGATTGATCGAGTACTATGGGGAGAGTGTGGGGCAGTGGGATTTGTTTTGGGGATTGATACAGGACTATGGGGAGAGAGCGGGGCAGTGGGATTAGTTTGGGGATTGATACAGGACTATGGGGAGAGAGCGGGGCATTGGGATTAGTTTGGAGATTGATACAGGACTATGGGGAGCGAGCGGTGTAGTGGGATTAGTTTGGGGATTGATACAGGACTGTGGGGAGAGAGCGGGGCATTGGGATTAGTTTGGGGATTGAAACAGGACTATGGGGAGAGAGCGGGGCAGTGGGATTAGTTTGGGGATTGATACAGGACGACGGGGAGAGAGCGGGGCAGTGGGATTAGTTTGGGGATTGATACAGGACTATGGGGCGAGAGCAGGGCAGTGGGATTAGTTTAGGGATTGATACAGGTCTATGGGGATAGAGCGGGGCAATGGGATTAGTTTGGGGATTGATACAGGACTATGGGAAAGAGCGGGGCAGTGGGATTAGTTTGGGGATTGATACAGGACTATGGGGAGAGAGTGGGGCAATGGTATTAGTTTGGGGATTGATACAGGACTATGGGAAAGAGCGGGGCAGTGGGATTAGTTTGGGGATTGATACAGGACTATGGGGAGAGAGTGGGGCAATGGTATTAGTTTGGGGATTGATACAGGACTGTGGGGAGAGAGCGGGGCATTGGGATTAGTTTGGGGATTGATACAGGACTATGGGGCGAGAGCAGGGCAGTGGGATTAGTTTAGGGATTGATACAGGTCTATGGGGATAGAGCGGGGCAATGGGATTAGTTTGGGGATTGATACAGGACTATGGGAAAGAGCGGGGCAGTGGGATTAGTTTGGGGATTGATACAGGACTATGGGGAGAGAGTGGGGCAATGGTATTAGTTTGGGGATTGATACAGGACTATGGGAAAGAGCGGGGCAGTGGGATTAGTTTGGGGATTGATACAGGACTATGGGGAGAGAGCGGGGCAGTGGGATTAGTTTGTGTGAGATTGATACAGGACAATGGGGTGAGAGTGGGGCAGTGGGATTAGTTTGGGGATTGCTACAGGACTATGAGGAGAGAGCGGGGCAGTGGGATTAGTTTGGGTATTGTTACAGGAATATGAGGAGAGAGCGGGCATATGGGATTAGTTTGTGTGAGATTGATAAAGTACTATGGAGAGAGAGCGGGACAGTGGGATTAGTTTGTGTGAGATGGATACAGGACTATGGGGAGAGAGCGGGGCAGTGGGATTAGTTTTGGGGATTGATACAGGACTATGGGGAGAGAGCGGGACCGTGGGATGAGTTTGGAGATTGATAGAGGAATATGGGGAGAGAGCGGGGCAGTGGGATTAAGTTTGGGGATTGATCCAGCACTATGAGGAGAGAGCGGGGCAGTGGGATTAGTTTGTGTGAGATTGATACAGGACTATGGGGAGAGAGCGGGGCAGTGGGATTTGTTTTGGGGATTGATACAGGACTATGGGGAGAGAGCGGGGCAGTGGGATTAGTTTGGGGATTGAAACAGGACTATGGGGAGAGAGCGGGGCATTGGGATTAGTTTGGAGATTGATACAGGACTATGGGGAGAGAGTGGGGCAGTGGGATTAGATTGGGGATTGATACAGGACTATGGGGAGAGAGCGAGGCAGTGCGATTAGTTAGGAATTGATACAGGACTATGGGGAGAGAGCGGGGCAGTGGTATTAGTTTAGCGATTGATCCAGAACAATGAGGAGAGAGCGAGACAGTGGGATTAGTTTGTGTGAGATTGATAGAGGACTATGGGGAGAGTGTGGGGCAGTGGGATTTGTTTTGGGGATTGATACAGGACTATGGGGAGAGAGCGGGGCAGTGGGATTAGTTTGGGGATTGATACAGGACTATGGGGAGAGAGCGGGGCATTGGGATTAGTTTGGAGATTGATACAGGACTATGGGGAGAGAGCGGTGTAGTGGGATTAGTTTGGGGATTGATACAGGACTGTGGGGAGTAGCGGTGCAGTGGGATTAGTTTGGGGATTGAAACAGGACTATGGGGAGAGAGCGGGGCACTGGGATTAGTTTAGGGATTGATACAGGACGATGGGGAGATAGCGGGGCAGTGGGATTTGTTTGGGGATTGATACAGGACTATGGGGCGAGAGCAGGGCAGTGGGATTAGTTTGGGGATTGAAACAAGACTATGGTGAGAGAGCGGGGCAGTGGGATTAGTTTGGGGATTGATACAGGACGATGGGGAGAGAGCGGGGCAGTGGGATTAGTTTGGTGATTGATACAGTACTATGGGGAGAGAGCGGGGCATTGGGATTAGTTTGGAGATTGATACAGGACTATGGGGAGAGAGCGGGGCATTGGGATTAGATTGGGGATTGATACACGACTATGGGGAGAGAGCGAGGCAGTGCGATTAGTTAGGAATGATACAGGACTATGGGGAGAGAGCGGGGCAGTGGTATTAGTTTGGGGATTGATCCAGAACAATGAGGAGAGAGCGGGCCAGTGGGATTAGTTTGTGTGAGATTGATACAGGACTATGGGGAGAGAGCGGGGCAGTGGGATTTGTTTTGGGGATTGATACAGGACTATGGGGAGAGAGCGGGGCAGTGGGATTAGTTTGGGGATTGATACAGGACTATGGGGAGAGTGCGGGGCATTGGGATTAGTTTGGAGCTTGATACAGGACTATGGGGAGAGAGCGGTGTAGTGGGATTAGTTTGGGGATTGATACAGGACTGTGGGGAGAGAGCGGGGCAGTGGGATTAGTTTGGGGATTGAAACAGGACGATGGGGAGAGAGCGGGGCAGTGGGATTAGTTTGGGGATTGATACAGGACTATGGGGCGAGAGCAGGGCAATGGGATTAGTTTAGGGATTGATACAGGTCTATGGGGATAGAGCGGGGCAATGGGATTAGTTTGGGGATTGATACAGGATTATGGGAAAGAGCGGGGCAGTGGGATTAGTTTGGGGATTGATACAGGACTATGGGGAGAGAGTGGGGAAATGGGATTAGTTTGGGGATTGATACAGGACTATGGGAAAGAGCGGGGTAGTGGGATTAGTTTGGGGACTGATACAGGACATTGGGGAGAGAGCGGGGCAGTGGGATTAGTTTGTGTGAGATTGATACAGGACAATGGGGTGAGAGTGGGGCAGTGGGATTAGTTTGGGGATTGCTACAGGACTATGAGGAGAGAGCGGGGCAGTGGGATTAGTTTGGGTATTGTTACAGGAATATGAGGAGAGAGCGAGCATATGGGATTAGTTTGTGTGAGATTGATAAAGGACTATGGGGAGAGACCGGGACAGTGGGATTAGTTGGAGTGAGATTGAAACAGGACTATGGGGAGAGAGCGGGCAGTGGATTATTTTGTGGATTGATACAGGACTATGGAGAGAGAGCTGGGCAGTGTGATTAGTTTGGGGATTGATACAGGATTATGAGGAGAGAGCGGGGCAGTGGGATTAGTTTGGGGATTGATACAGGACTATGGGAAGAGAGCGGGGCAGTGGGATTAGTTTGGGGAATGATACAGGATTATGGGGAGAGAGCGGGGCAGTGGGATGAGTTTGGGGATTGATCCAGAACTATGAGGAGAGAGCGGGGCAGTGGGATTAGTTTGTGTGAGATGGATACAGGACTATGGGGAGAGAGCGGGGCAGTGGGATTAGTTTGGGGATTGAAACAGGACGATGGGAAGAGAGCGAGACCGTGGGATGAGTTTGGGGATTGATAGAGGAATATGGGGAGAGAGCGGGGCAGTGGGATTAAGTTTGGGGTTTGATACAGGACTATGGGGAGATAGTGAGTCAGTGGGATTAGTTTGGGGATTGTTACAGGAATATGAGGAGAGAGCGGGCATATGGGATTAGTTTGTGTGAGATTGATAAAGGACTATGGGGAGAGAGCGGGACAGTGGGATTAGTTTGAGTGAGATTGAAACAGGACTATGGGGGGAGCCACGTGATAGTCAGAGTAGGAATCGCAGGATAGCGCAGATGAATACGTGGCTTGAGCAGTGGTGCAGCAGGGAGGGATTCAAATTCCTGGGGCATTGGGACCGGTTCTGGGGGAGGTGGGACCAGTACAAACCGGACGGTCTGCACCTGGGCAGGACCGGAACCAATGTCCTAGGGGGAATGTTTGCTCGTGCTGTTGGGGAGGATTTAAACTAATATGGCAGGGGGATGGGAACCAATGCAGGGAGACTGAGGGAAACAAAAAGGAGACAAAAGCAAAAGACAGAAAGGAGATGAGGAAAAGTGGAGGGCAGAGAAACCCAAGGCAAAGAACAAAAAGGGCCACTGTACAGCAAAATTCTAAAAGGACAAAGGGTGTTAATAAAACAAGCCTGAAGGCTTTGTGTCTTAATGCAAGGAGTATCCGCAATAAGATGGATGAATTAATTGTGCAAATAGATGTAAACAAATATGATGTGATTGGGATTACGGAGACGTGGCTCCAGGATGATCAGGGCTGGGAACGCAACATTCAGGGGTATTCAACATTCAGGAAGGATAGAATAAAAGGAAAAGGAGGTGGGGTAGCATTGCTGGTTAAAGAGGAGATTAATGCAATAGTTAGGAAAGACATTAGCTTGGATGATGTGGAATCTATATGGGTAGAGCTGCAGAACACCAAAGGGCAAAAAACGTTAGTAGGAGTTGTGTACAGACCTCCAAACAGTAATAGGGATGTTGGGGAGGGCATCAAACAGGAAATTAGGGGTGCATGCAATAAAGGTGTAGCAGTTATAATGGGTGACTTTAATATGCACATAGATTGGGCTAGCCAAACTGGAAGCAATACGGTGGAGGAGGATTTCCTGGAGTGCATAAGGGATGTTTTTCTAGACCAATATGTTGAGGAACCAACTAGGGGGGAGGCCATCTTAGACTGGGTGTTGTGTAATGAGAGAGGATTAATTAGCAATCTCATTGTGCGAGGCCCCTTGGGGAAGAGTGACCATAATATGGTGGAATTCTGCATTAGGATGGAGAATGAAACAGTTAATTCAGAGACCATGGTCCAGAACTTAAAGAAGGGTAACTTTGAAGGTATGAGGCGTGAATTGGCTAGGATAGATTGGCGAATGATACTTAGGGGGTTGGCTGTGGATGGGCAATGGCAGACATTTAGAGACCGCATGGATGAATTACAACAATTGTACATTCCTCTCTGGCGTAAAAATAGAAAAGGGAAGGTGGATCAACCGTGGCTATCTAGGGAAATCAGGGATAGTATTAAAGCCAAGGAAGCGGCATACAAATTGGCCAGATATAGCAGCGAACCTGGGGACTGGGAGAAATTTAGAACTCAGCAGAGGAGGACAAAGGGTTTGATTAGGGCAGGGAAAATGGAGTACGAGAAGAAGCTTGCAGGGAACATTAAGGCGGATTGCAAAAGTTTCTATAGGTATTCAAAGAGAAAAAGGTTGGTGAAGGCAAACGTAGGTCCCCTGCAGTCAGAATCAGGGGAAGAACAAGTACTTTGGTTCGGTATTCACTAAGGAGGATACAAACAACCTTCCGGATATAAAAGGGGTCAGTGGGTCTAGTAAGGAGGGGGAACTGAGGGAAATCTTTATTAGTCGGGAAATTGTGTTGGGTAAATTGATGGGATTGAAGGCCGATAAATCCCCAGGGCCTGATGGACTGCATCCTAGAGTACTTAAGGAGGTGGCCTTGGAAATAGCGGATGCATTGACAGTCATTTTCCAACATTCCATTGACTCTGGATCAGTTCCTATGGAGTGGAGGGTAGCCAATGTAACCCCACTTTTTAAAAAAGGAGGGAGAGAGAAAACAGGGAATTATAGACCGGTCAGCCTGACATCGGTAGTGGGTAAAATGATGGAATCAATTATTAAGGATGTCATAGCAGTGCATCTGAAAAATGGTGACATGATAGGTCCAAGTCAGCATGGATTTGTGAAAGGGAAATCATGCTTGACAAATCTTCTGGAATTTTTGGAGGATGTTTCCAGTAAAGTGGACAAAGGAGAACCAGTTGATGTGGTATATTTGGACTTTCAGAAGGCTTTCGACAAGGTCGCAAACAAGAGATTAATGTGCAAAGTTAAAGCACATGGGATTGGGGGTAGTGTGCTGACGTGGATTGAGAACTGGTTGTCAGACAGGAATCAAAGAGTAGGAGTAAACGGGTACTTTTCAGAATGGCAGGCAGTGACTAGTGGAGTGCCGCAAGGTTCTGTGCTGGGGCCCCAGCTGTTTACATTGTACATTAATGATTTAGTCGAGGGGATTAAATGCAGTATCTCCAAATTTGCGGATGATACTAAGTTGGGTGGCATTGTGAGCTGCGAGGAGGATGCTATTAGGCTGCAGAGTGACTTGGATAGGTTTGGTGAGTGGGCAAATGCATGGCAGATGAAGTATAATGAGGATAAATGTGAGGTTATCCACTTTGGTGGTAAAAACAGAGAGACAGACTATTATCTGAATTGTGACAGATTATGAAAAGGGAAGGTGCAACGAGACCTGGGTGTCATGGTACATCAGTCATTGAAGGTTAGCATGCAGGTACAGCAGGCGGTTAAGAAAGCAAATGGCATGTTGGCCTTCATAGCGAGGGGATTTGAATACAGGGGCAGGGAGGTGTTGCTACAGTTGTACAGGGCCTTGGTGAGGCCACACCTTGAGTGTTGTGTACAGTTTTTGTCTCCTAACTTGAGGAAGGACATTCTTGCTATTGAGGGAGTGCAGCGAAGGTTCACCAGACTGATTCCCGGGATGGCGGGACTGACCTATCAAGAAAGATTGGATCAACTGGGCTTGTATTCATTGGAGTTCAGAAGAATGAGAGGGGACCTCATAGAAACGTTTAAAATTCTGACGGGTTTAGACAGGTTAGATGCAGAAAGAATGTTCCCAATGTTGGGGAAGTCCAGAACCAGGGTTCACAGTCTGAGGATAAGGGGTAAGCCATTTAGGACCGAGATGAGGAGAAGCTTCTTCACACAGAGAGTGGTGAACCTGTGGAATTCTCTACCACAGAAAGTAGTTGAGGCCAATTCACTAAATATATTCAAAAGGGAGTTAGATGAAGTCCTTACTACTCGGGGGATCAACGGTTATGGCGAGAAAGCAGGAAGTGGGTACTGAAGTTTCATGTTCAGCCATGAACTCATTGAATGGCGGTGCAGGCTAGAAGGGCTGAATGGCCTGCTCCTGCACCTATTTTCTATGTTTATATGTTTCTATGAAAGAGGACTATGGGGAGAGAGCGTGGCAGTGGGATGAGTTTGGGGATTCATACAGGACTATGGGGAGAGAGCGGGGCAGTGGGATTAGTTTGGGGATTGATACAGGTCTATGGGGAGAGAGCGGGGCAGTGGGATTAGTTTGTGTGAGATTGATACAGGACTATGGAGAGAGAGCGGGGCAGTGGGATTAGGTTGGGGATTGATACAGGACTATGAGGAGAGAGCGGGGCAGTGGGATGAGTTTGTGTGAGATTGATACAGGACTATGAGGAGAGAGCGGGGCAGTGGGATTAGTTTGGGGATTGATACAGGATTTTGGTGAGAGAGCGGGGCAGTGGGATTAGTTTGGCGATTTATACAGGACTATGGGGAGTGAGCGGGGCAGTAGCATTAGTTTGGGGATTGACACAGGACAATGAGGAGAGAGCGGGACAGTGGGATTCGTTTGTGTGAAATTGATACAGGACTATGGGGAGAGAGCGGGGCAGTGGGATTAGTGTGGGGATTCATACAGGACTATGGGGAGAGAGCGGGGCAGTGGGATTAATTTGGGGATTCATACAGGTATTTGGGGAGAGAGCATGGCAGTGGGATTAGTTTGTGTGAGATTGAGACAGGAGTATGGGGAGAGATCGGGGCAGTGGGATTAGTTTGGTTATTTATACAGGTATGTGGGGAGAGAGCGGGGCAGTGGGATTAGTTTGTGTGAGATTGATACATGACTATGGGGAGAGAGCGGGGCAGTGGGATTAGTTTGGGAATTGATACAGGACTATGGGAGAGAGCGGGGCAGTGTGATTAGTTTGGGGATTGATACAATACTATGGGGAGAGAGCGGGGCAGTGGGATTATTTTGTGTGAGATTGATACAGGACTATGGGGAGAGAGCGGGGCAGTGGGATTAGTTTGGGGATTGATACAGGACTATGGGGAGAGAGCGGGGCAGTGGGATTAGTTTGGGGATTGATACAGGACTATGAGGAGAGAGCGGGACAGTGGGATTAGTTTGGGGATTGATACAGGACTATGGGAGAGAGCGGGGCAGTGGGATTAGTTTGGGATTGATACAGAACTATGGGGAGAGAGAGGGGCAGTGTGATTAGTTTGGGGATTGATACAGGGCTATGGGGAGAGAGCGGGGCAGTGGGATTAGTTTGTGGATTGATACAGGACTATGGGGAGAGAGCGGGGCAGTGGGATTAGTTTGTCTGAGATTGATACAGGACTATGAGGAGTGAACGGGGCAGTTGGATTAGTTTGGGGATTGATACAGGATTTTGGTGAGAGATCGGGGCAGTGGGATTAGTTTGGCGATTTATACAGGACTATGGGGTGAGAGCGGGGCAGTAGGATTAGTTTGGGGATTGATACAGGACAATGAGGAGAGAGCGGGGCAGTGGGATTAGTTTGGGATTGATACAGGTATATGGGGAGAGAGCGGGGCAGTGGGATTAGTTTGTGTGAGATTGAGACAGGACTATGAGGAGAGAGCGGGGCAGTGGGATAAGTTTGGAGATTGATACAGGACTATGGGGAGAGAGCGGGGCAGTGCGATTAGTTTGGGTATTTTCCAGGTATATGGGGAGAGAGCGGGGTAGTGGGATTAGTTTGTGTGAGATTGATACAGGACTATGGGGAGAGAGCGGGGCAGTGGTATTAGTTTGGGGATTGATACAGGACTATGGGCAGAGAGCGGGGCAGTGGGATTAGATTGGGGATTGATACAGGTCTATGAGGAGAGAGCGGGACAGTGGGATTAGTTTGGGGATTGATACAGAACTACGGGCAGAGAGCGGGGCAGTGGGATTAGTTTGTGTGAGATTGATACAGGACTATGAGGAGAGAGCGGGGCAGTGGGATTAGTTTGGGGATTGATAAAGGACTATGGTGAAAGAGCGGGGCAGTGGGATTAGTTTGGGGATTTATACAGGACTATGGGGTGAGAGCGGGGCAATAGGATTAGTTTGGGGATTGATACAGGACAATGAGGATAGAGCGGGACAGTGAGATTAGTTTGTGTGAGATTGATACAGTGCAATGGGAAGAGAGCGGAGTAGTGGGATTAGGTTGTGTGGGAGTGATGCAGAGCTATGATGAGAGAGCGGAGCAGTGGGATTAGTTTGTCTGAGAATGATACAGGACTATGGGGAGAGAGCGGGGCAGTGGGATTAGTTTAGGATTGATACAGGACTATGGGGAGAGAGAGGGGCAGTGTGATTAGTTTGGGGATTGATACAGGACTATGGGGAGAGAGCGGGGCAGTGGGATTAGTTTGTGTGAGATTGATACAGGACTATGGTGAGAGAGCGGGGCAGTGGGATTAGTTTGGGGATTGATACAGGACTATGGAGTGAGAGCGGGGCAGTGGGATTAGTTTGGGGATTGAAACAGGTATATGGGGAGAGAGCAGGGCAGTGGGATTAGTTTGTGTGAGATTGAGACAGGACTATGAGGAGAGAGCGGGGCAGTGGGATTAGTTTGGGGATTGATACAGGACTATGGGGAGAGAGCGGGGCAGTGAGATTAGTTTGGGGATTTATACAGGTACATGGGGAGAGAGCGGGGCAGTGGGATTATTTTGTGTGAGATTGATTAAGGACTATGGGGAGAGAGCGGGGCAGTGGGATTAGTTTGGGGATTGATACAGGACTATGGGGAAAGAGCGGGGCAGTGGGATTAATTTGGGGATTGATACAGGTCTATGAGGAGAGAGCGGGACTGTGGTATTAGTTTGGGGATTGAGACAGGACTATGGGAGAGAGCGGGGCAGTGGGATTAGTTTGGGATTGATACAGGACTATGGGGAGAGAGAGGCGCAGTGCGATTAGTTTGGGGATTGATACAGGGCTATGGGGAGAGAGCGGGACAGTGGGATTAGTTTGTGTGAGAATGATAAAGGACTATGGGGAGAGAGCGGGGCAGTGGGATTAGTTTGGGGAATGATACATGACTATGGGGAGAGAGCGGCGCAGTGGGATTAGTTTGTGTGAGATTGATACAGGACTATGGGGAGAGAGCGGGGCAGTGGGATTTGTTTGTGTGGGATTGATACAGGAATATGGGGAGAGAGCGGGGCAATGTGATTAGTTTGTGTGGGATTGATACAGAAATATGAGGAGAGAGCGTGGCAGTGTGATTAGTTTGGGGATTGATACAGGACTATGGGGAGAGAGCGGGGTAGTGGGATTAGTTTGGGGATTGATATAGGACTATGGGTAGAGAGCGGGCAGTGGGATTAGTTTGGGGATTGATACAGGACTATGGGAGAGAGCGGGGCAGTGGGATTAGTTTGGGATTGATACAGGACTATGGGGAGAGAGCGGGGCAGTGGGATTTGTTTGTCTGAGATTGATACAGGACTACGAGGAGTGAGCGGGGCAGTGGGATTAGTTTGGGGATTGATACAGGATTTTGGTGAGAGAGCGGGGCAGTGGGATTAGTTTGGGGATTTATACAGGACTATGGGGTGAGAGCGGGGCAATAGGATTAGTTTGGGGATTGATACAGGACAATGAGGATAGAGCGGGACAGTGAGATTAGTTTGTGTGAGATTGATACAGTGCAATGGGAAGAGAGCGGGGTAGTGGGATTAGGTTGTGTGGGATTGATGCAGAGCTATGATGAGAGAGCGGAGCAGTGGGATTAGTTTGTCTGAGAATGATACAGGACTATGGGGAGAGAGCGGGGCAGTGGGATTAGTTTAGGATTGATACAGGACTATGGGGAGAGAGAGGGGCAGTGTGATTAGTTTGGGGATTGATACAGGACTATGGGGAGAGAGCGGGGCAGTGGGATTAGTTTGTGTGAGATTGATACAGTGCAATGGGAAGAGAGCGGGGCAGTGGGATTAGTTTGGGGATTGATACAGGACTATGGGGAGAGAGCGGGGCAGTGGGATTAGTTTGGAGATTGATACAGGACTATGGGGAGAGAGCGGGGCAGTGGGATTAGTTTTCGGATTGATACAGAACTACGGGCAAAGAGCGGGTCAGTGGGATTAGTTTGTGTTAGATTGATACAGGACTATGGGGAGAGAGCGGGGCAGTGGGATTAGTTTGGGATTGATACTGGACTATGGGGAGAGAGAGGGGCAGTGTGATGAGTTTGGGGATTGATACAGGGCTATGGGGAGAGAGCGGGGCAGTGGCATTAGTTTGGAGATTGATACAGGACGACGGGCAGAGAGCGGGGCAGTGGGATTAGTTTGTGTGAGATTGATACAGGACTATGAGGAGAGAGCGGGGCAGTGGGATTAGTTTGGGGATTGATACAGGACTATGGTGAGAGAGCGGGGAAGTGGGATTAGTTTGGGAATTTATACAGGACTATGGGGAGAGAGCGGGGCAATAGTATTAGTTTGGGGATTGACAGAGTACAATGAGGAGAGAGCGGGACAGTGAGATTAGTTTGTGTGAGAATGATACAGGACGATGGGGAGAGAGCGGGGCAGTGGGATTAGTTTGGGGATTGATACAGGACTATGGGGAGAGAGCGGGGCAGTGGGATTAGTTTGGGGATTGATACAGGTATATGGGCAGAGAGCAGGGCAGTGGGATTAGTTTGTGTGAGATTGAGACAGGACTATGAGGAGAGAGCGGGGCAGTGGGATTAGTTTGGGGATTGATACAGGACTATAGGGAGAGAGCGGGGCAGTGAGATTAGGTTGGGGATTTATACAGGTACATGGGGAGAGAGCGGGGCAGTGGGATTATTTTGTGTGAGATTGATTAAGGACTATGGGGAGAGAGCGGGGCAGTGGGATTAGTTTGGGGATTGATACAGGACTATGAGGAGAGAGCGGGACAGTGGGATTAGTTTGGGGATTGATACAAGACTATGGGAGAGAGCGGGGCCGTGGGATTAGTTTGGGATTGATACAGGGCTATGGGGAGAGAGAGGGGCAGTGTGATTAGTTTGGGGATTGATACAGGGCTATGGGGAGAGAGCGGGACAGTGGGATTAGTTTGTGTGAGAATGATAAAGGACAATGGGGAGAGAGCGGGGCAGTGGGATTAGTTTGGGGAATGATACAGGACTATGGGGAGAGAGCGGGGCAGTGGGATTAGTTTGTGTGAGATTGATACAGGACTATGGGGCGAGAGCGGGGCAGTGGGATTTGTTTGTGTGGGATTGGTACAGGAATATGGGGAGAGAGCGGAGCAATGGGATTAGTTTGTGTGGGATTGATACAGAAAGATGAGGAGAGAGCGTGGCAGTGTGATTAGTTTGGGGATTGATACAGGACTATGGGGAGAGAGCGGGGCAGTGGGATTAGTTTGGGGATTGATACAGGACTATGGGTAGAGAGCGGGGCAGTGGGATTAGTTTGGGGATTGATACAGGACTATGGGAGAGAGCGGGGCAGTGGGATTAGTTTGGGATTGATACAGGACTATGGGGAGAGAGAGGGGCAGTGTGATTAGTTTGGTGATTGATACAGGACTATGGGGAGAGAGCGGGGCAGTGGGATTAGTTTGGGGATTGATACAGGACTGTGGGGAGAGAGCGGGGCAGTGGGATTAGTTTGTGCGAGTTTGATACAGTACTATGAGGAGTGAGCGGGGCAGTGGGATTAGTTTGTAGATTGATACAGGACTATGGGGAGAGAGCGGGGCAGTGGGATTAGTTTGAGTATTTATACAGGTACATGGGGAGAGAGCGGGGCAGTGGGATTAGTTTGTGTGAGATTGATACAGGACTATTGGGAGAGAGCCGGGCAGTGAGATTAGTTTGGGGATTGATACAGGACTATGGGGAGAGAGCGGGGCAGTGGGATTAGTTTGGGGATTGATACAGGACTATGAGGAGAGAGCGGGACAGTGGGATTAGTTTGGGGATTGATGCAGGACTATGGGGAGAGAGCGGGGCAGTGGGATTAGTTTGGGATTGATACAGGACTATGGGGAGAGAGAGGGGCAGTGTGATTAGCTTGGGGATTGATACAGGGCTATGGGGTAAGAGCGGGGCAGTGGGATTAGTTTGGGGATTGATACAGGAATATGCGAAGAGAGCGGGGCAGTGGGTAAGTTTGTTTGAGATTGATACAGGACTAAAAGGAGAGAGCGGGGCAGTGGGATTAGTTTGGGGATTGATACAGGACTCTGGTGAGAGAGCGGGGCGGTGGGATTAGTTTGGGGATTTATACAGGACTATGGGGAGAGCGCGGGGCAATAGGATTAGTTTGGGGATTGATACAGGACAATGAGGAGAGAGTGGGACAGTGAGATTAGTTTGTGTGAGAATGATGCAGGACTATGGGGAGAGAGCGGGGCAGTGGGATTAGTTTGTGTGGGATTGATACAGGAATATGGGGAGATTGCGGGGCAGTGGGATTAGTTTGTGTGGGATTGATACAGGAATATGAGGAGAGAGCGGGGCAGTGTGATTAGTTTGGGGATTGATACAGGACTATGGGGAGAGAGCTTGGCAGTGGGATTAGTTTGGGGATTGATACAGGACTATGGGTCGAGAGCGGGGCAGTAGGATTAGTTTGTGTGAGATGGATACAGGACTATGGGGAGAGAGCGGGACAGTGGGGTTAGTTTGGGGATTGATACAGGACTATGGGGAGAGAGCGGGGCAGTGGGATTAGTTTGTGTGAGATTGATACAGGAATATGGGGAGAGAGCGGGGCAATGGGATTAGTTTGAGTGGGATTGATACAGAAATATGAGGATGGAGCGTGGCAGTGTGATTAGTTTGGGGATTGATTCAGGACTATGGGGAGAGAGCGGGGCAGAGGGATTAGTTTGGGGATTGATACAGGACTATGGGTAGAGAGCGGGGCAGTGGATTAGTTTGGGGATTGATACAGGACTATGGGAGAGAGCGGGGCAGTGGGATTAGTTTGGGATTGATACAGGATTATGGGGATAGAGAGGGGCAGTGTGATTAGTTTGGGGATTGATACAGGGCTATGGGGAGAGAGCGGGGCAGTGGGATTAGTTTGTGGATTGATACAGGACTATGGGGAGAGAGCGGGGCAGTGGGATTAGTTTTTGTGAGATTGATACAGGACTATGAATAGTGAGCGGGGCAGTGGGATTAGTTTGGGGATTTATACAGGATTTTGGTGAGAGAGCGGGGCAGTGGGATTAGTTTGGCGATTTATACAGGACAATGGGGAGACAGCGGGGCAGTTGGATTAGTTTGGGGATTGATACAGGACAATGGGGAGAGAGCGGGACAGTGGGATTAGTTTGTGTGAGATTGAGACAGGTCTATGAGGAGAGAGTGGGGCAGTGGGATTAGTTTGGAGATTGATACAGGACTATGGGGAGAGAGCGGGGCAGTGGGATTAGTTTGGGTATTGACACAGGTACATGGGGAGAGAGCGGGGCAGTGGGATTAGTTTGTGTGAGATTGATACAGGACTATGGGGAGAGAGCGGGGCAGTGAGATTAGTTTGGGGATTGATACAGGACTATGGGGAGAGAGCGGGGCAGTGGGATTAGTTTGGGGATTGATACAGGATTATGAGGAGAGAGCGGGACAGTGGGATTAGTTTGGGGATTGATACAGGACTATGGGGAGAGAACGGGGCAGTGGGATTAGTTTGCGATTGATACAGGACTATGGGGAGAGAGAGGGGCAGTGTGATTAGTTTGGGGTTTGATACAGGGCTATGGGGAGAGAGCGGGGCAGTGGGATTAGTTTGGGGATTGACACAGGAATATGGGAAGAGAGCGGGGCAGTGGGATTAGTTTGTGTGAGATTGATACATGACTATAAGGAGAGAGCGGGGCAGTGGGATTAGTTTGGGGATTGATACAGGACTATGGTGAGAGAGCGGGGCAGTGGGATTAGTTTGGGGATTTATACAGGACTATGGGGAGAGAGCGGGGCAATAGGATTAGTTTGGGGATTGATGCAGGACAATGAGGAGAGAGTGGGACAATGAGATTAGTTTGTGTGAGATTGATACAGGGCAATGGGGAGAGAGCGGGGCAATGGGATTAGTTTGTGTGGGATTGATACAGGACTATGAAGAGAGAGAGCGGCAGTGGGATTAGTTTGTGTGAGAATGATGCAGGACTATGGGGAGAGAGCGGGGCAGTGGGATTAGATGGGGATTGATACAGGACTATGGGTAGAGAGCGGGGCAGTGGGATTAGTTTTTGTGAGATTGATACAGGACTATGGGGAGAGAGCGGGGCAGTGGGATTAGTTTGGGGATTGATACAGTACTATGAGGAGAGAGCGGGTCAGTAGGATTAGATTGGGGATTGATGCAGGACTATGAGGAGAGAGCCTGTCAGTGGGATTAGTTGGTGTGAGATTGATACATGCCTATGGGGAGAGAGCGGGACAGTGGGATTAGTTAGTGTGAGATTGATACAGGACTATGGGGAGAGAGCGGGACAGTGGGATTAGTTAGTGTGAGATTGATACAGGACTATGGGGAGAGAGCGGGGCAGTGGGATTAGTTTGGTGATTGATAAAGGACTATGGGGAGAGAGCGGTGCAGTGTGATTAGTTTGGGGATTGACACAGGACTGTGTTGAGAGAGCGGGGCAGTGGGATTAGTTTGGGGATTGATACAGGACTATGGGGAGAGAGCGGGGCAGTGGGATTTGTTTGGGGATTGATACAGGACTATGGGGAGAGAGCGGGACAGTGGGATTGTTTGGGGATTGATACAGGACAATGAGGAGAGAGCGGGGCAATGGGATTAGTTTGTGTGAGATTGATACAGTACTATGGGGAGAGAGCGGGGCAGTGGGATTAGTTTGGTGATTGATAAAGGTCTATGGGGTGAGAGCGGTGCAGTGTGATTAGTTTGGGGATTGATACAGGACTGTGTTGAGAGAGCGGGGCAGTGGGATTAGTTTGGGGATTGATACAGGACTATGGGGAGAGAGCGGGGCAGTGGGATTTGTTTGGGGATTGATACAGGACTATGGGGAGAGAGCGGGACAGTGGGATGGTTTGGGGATTGATACAGGACAATGAGGAGAGAGCGGGGCAGTGGGATTAGTTTGGGGATTGATACAGGACTATGAGGAGAGAGCGGGGCAGTGGGATGAGTTTGGGTGAGATTGATACAGGACTATGGGGAGGGAGCGGGGCAGTGGGATTAGTTTGGGGATTTATACAGGATTTTGGTGAGAGAGCGGGGCAGTGGGATTAGTTTGGCGATGTATACAGGACAATGGGGAGACAGCGGGGCAGTAGGATTAGTTTGGGGATTGATACAGGACAATGAGGAGAGAGCGGGACAGTGGGATTAGTTTGTGTGAGAATGAGACAGGACTATGAGGAGAGAGCGGTGCAGTGGGATTAGTTTGGAGATTGACACAGGTACATGTGGAGAGAGCGGGGCAGTGGGATTAGTTTGTGTGAGATTGATACAGGACTATGCGGAGAGAGAGGGGCAGTGAGATTAGTTTGGGGATTGATACAGGACAATGGGGAGAGAGCGGGGCAGTGGGATTAGTTTGGGGATTGATACAGGACTATGAGGAGAGAGCGGGGCAGTGGGATTAGTTTGGGGATTGATACAGGACTATGGGGAGAGAACGGGGCAGTGGGATTAGTTTGCGATTGATACAGGACTATGGGGAGAGAGCGGGGCAGTGTGATTAGTTTGGGGATTGATACAGGGCTATGGGGAGAGAGCGGAGCAGTGGGATTAGTTTGGGGATTGATACAGGAATATGGGAAGAGAGCGGGGCAGTGGGATTAGTTTGTGTGAGATTGATACAGGACAATAAGGAAAGAGCGGGGAAGTGGGATTAGTTTGGGGATTGATACAGGACTATGGTGAGAGAGCGGGGCAGTGGGATTAGTTTGGGGATTTATACAGGACTATGGGGAGAGAGCGGGGCAATAGGATTAGTTTGGGGATTGATGCAGGACAATGAGGAGAGAGTGGGACAGTGGGATTAGTTTGGGGATTGATACAGGACTATGGGGAGAGAGCGGGGCAGTGGGATTAGTTTTTGTGAGATTGATACAGGACTATGGGGAGAGAGCGGGGCAGTGGAATTAGTTTGTGTGGGATTGATACAGGAATATGGGGAGAGGGCGGGGCAGTGGGATTAGTTTGTGTAGGATTGATACAGGACTATGAGGAGAGAGAGGGGCAGTGGGATTAGTTTGTGTGAGATTTATACAGGACTATGGGGAGAGAGCGGGGCAGTGGGATTAGTTTGGGGATTGATACAGGACTATGGGGAGAGAGCGGGGCAGTGGGATTAGTTTTTGTGAGATTGATATAGGACTATGGGGAGAGAGCGGGGCAGTGGAATTAGTTTGTGTGGGATTGATACAGGAATATGGGGAGAGGGCGGGCAGTGGGATTAGTTTGTGTAGGACTGATACAGGACTATGAGGAGAGAGAGGGGCAGTGGGATTAGTTTGTGTGAGATTTATACAGGACTATGGGGAGAGAGCGGGGCAGTGTAATTAGTTTCGGAATTGATACAGTACTATGAGGAGAGAGCGGATCAGTAGGAGTAGTTTGGGGATTGATGCAGGACTATGAGGAGAGAGCGTGTCAGTGTGATTAGTTGGTGTGAGATTGATACAGGCCTATGGGGAGAGAGCGGGACAGTGGGATTAGTTAGTGTGAGATTGATACAGGATTATGGGGAGAGAGCGGGGCAGTGGGATTAGTTTGGTGATTGATAAAGGACTGTGGGGAGAGAGCGGTGCAGTGTGATTAGTTTGGGGATTGATACAGGACTGTGTTGAGAGAGCGGGGCAGTGGGATTAGTTTGGGGATTGATACAGGACAATGGGGAGAGAGCGGGGCAGTGGGATTTGTTTGGGGATTGATAGAGGACTATGGGGAGAGAGCGGGACAGTGGGATTGTTTGGGGATTGATACAGGACAATGAGGAGAGAGCGGGGCAATGGGATTAGTTTGTGTGAGATTGATACAGGACTATGGGGAGAGAGCGGGGCAGTGCGATTAGTTTGGTGATTGATAAAGGACTATGGGTTAGAGAGCGGTGCAGTGTGATTAGTTTGGGGATTGATACAGGACTGTGTTGAGAGAGCGGGGCTGTGGGATTAGTTTGGGGATTGATACAGGACTATGGGGAGAGAGCGGGGCAGTGGGATTTGTTTGGGGATTGATACAGGACTATGGGGAGAGAGCGGGACAGTGGGATGGTTTGGGGATTGATACAGGATAATGAGGAGAGAGCGGGGCAGTGGGATTAGTTTGGGGATTGATACAGGTAATGGGGAGAGAGCGGGGCAGTGGGATTAGTTTGTGTGAGATTGAGACAGGACTATGAGGAGAGAGCGGGGCAGTGGGATTAGTTTGGGGATTGATACAGGACTATGGGGAGAGAGCGGGGCAGTGAGATTAGTTTGGGGATTTATACAGGTACAGGGGGAGTGAGCGGGGCAGTGGGATTAGTTTGGGGATTGATACAGGACTATGAGGAGAGAGCGGGACAGCGGGATTAGTTTGGGGATTGATACAGGACTATGGGAGAGAGCGGGGCAGTGGGATTAGTTTGGGATTGATACAGGACTATGGGGAGAGAGCGGGGCAGTGGGAGTAGTTTGGGGATTGATACAGGACGATGAGGAGAGAGCGGGGCAGTGGGATTAGTTTGGGGATTGATACACGACTATGAGGAGAGAGCAGGGCAGTGGGATTACTTTGTGTGAGATTGATACAGGACTATGGGGAGAGAGCGGGGCAGTGGGATTAGTTTTGGGATTGATACAGGACTATGGGGAGAGAGCGGGGCAGTGGGATTAGTTTGGGGATTGATAAAGGACTATGAGGAGAGAGCGGGACAGTGGGATTAGTTTGGGGATTGGTACAGGACTATGGGAGAGAGCGGGGCAGTGGGATTAGTTTGTGGATTGATACAGGACTATGGGGAGAGAGCGGGGCAGTGGGATTACTTTGTGTGAGATTGATACAGGACTATGAGGAGTGAGCGGGGCAGTGGGCTTAGTTTTGGGATTGATACAGGATTTTGGTGAGAGAGTGGGGCAGTGGGAATAGTTTGGCGATTGATACAGGACTATGGGGAGAGAGCGGGGCAGTAGGATTAGTTTGGGGATTGATACAGGACAATGAGGAGAGAGCGGGACAGTGGGATTCGTTTGTGTGAGATTGATGCAGGACTATGGGGAGAGAGCTGGGCAGTGGGATTAGTTTAGGGATTGATACAGGTCTATGGGGAGAGAGCGGGGCAGTGGGATTACTTTGTGTGAGATTGAGACAGGACTATGAGGAGAGAGCGGGGCAGTGGGATTAGTTTGGGTATTTATACATTAATATGGGGAGAGAGCGGGGCAGTGGGATTAGTTTGTGTGAGATTGATACAGGACTATGGGGAGAGAGCGGGGCAGTGGGATTAGTTTGGGGATTGATACAGGACTATGGGGAGAGAGCGGGGCAGTGGGATTAGTTTGGGGATTGATACAGGACTATGAGGAAAGAGCGGGACAGTGGGATTAGTTTGGGGATTGATACAGGACTATGGGGAGAGAGCGGGGCAGTGGGATTAGTTTGGGATTGATACAGGACTATGGGGAGAGAGAGGGGCAGTGTGATTAGTTTGGGGATTGATACAGGGCTATGGGGAGAGAGCGGGGCAGTGGGATTAGTTTGGGGATTGATACAGGACTATGGGGAGAGAGCGGGGCAGTGGGATTAGTTTGTGTGAGATTGATACAGGACTATGAGGAGAGAGCGGGGCAGTGGGATTAGTTTATGGATTGATACAGGACTATGGTGGGAGAGCGGGGCAGTGGGATTAGTTTGGGGATTTATACAGGACTATGGGGAGAGAGCGGGGCAGTGGCATTAGTTTGTGTGGGATTGATACAGGACTATGAGGAGAGAGAGGGGCAGTGGGATTAGTTTGTGTGAGAATGATACAGGACAATGGGGAGAGAGCGGGGCAGTGGGATTAGTTTGGGGATTGATACAGGACTATGGGGAGTGAGCGGGGCAGTGGGATTAGTTTGTGTGGGATTGATACAGGAATATGAGGAGAGACCGTGGCAGTGTGATTAGTTTGTGGATTGATAGAGGACTATGGGGAGAGAGCGGGGCAGTGGGATTAGTTTGGGGATTGATACAGGACTATGGGTAGAGAGCGGGGCAGTGGGATTAGTTTGTGTGAGATGGATACAGGACTATGGGGATAGAGCGGGGCAGTGGGGTAAGTTTGGGGATTGATACAGGACTATAGGGAGAGAGCGGCGCAGTGGGATTAGTTTGGGGATTGATACAATACAATGGGGATAGAGCGGGGCAGTGGGATTAGTTTGTGTGGGATTGATACAGTACTATGGGGAGAGAGCGGGGCAGTGTGATTAGTTTGTGGATTGTTACAGGACCATGGGGAGTGAGCGGGGCTGTGGGATTAGTTTGTGTGGGATTGATACAGGACTATGGGGAGAGAGCGGGACAGTGTGATTAGTTTGGGGATTGATACAGCACTATGAGTAGAGAGTGGGGCAATGGGATTAGTTTGTGTGAGATTGATACAGGACTATGGGGAGAGAGCGGGGCAGTGGGATTAGTTTGGGGATTGATACAGGACTATGGGGAGAGAGCAGGACAGTGGGATTAGTTTGGGGATTGATACAGGGCTATGGGGAGAGAGAGGGGAAGTGGGATTAGTTTCGGGATTGATACAGGACTATGGGGAGAGAGCGTGGCAGTGGGATTAGTTTGTTTGAGATTGATACAGAACTATGGGGAGACAGCGGGACAGTGGGATTACTTTGGGGATTGATACAGGACTATGAGGAGAGAGCGGAGCAGTGGGATTAGTTTGTGTGAGATTGATACAGGACTATGGGGAGTGAGCGGGACTGTGGGATTAGTTTGGGGATTGATACAGGACTATGGGGAGAGAGTGGGGCAGTGGGATTAGTTTGTGTGAGATTGAGACAGGACTATGAGGAGAGAGCGGGGCAGTGAGATTAGTTTGGGGATTTATACAGGGACATGGGGAGAGAGCGGGGCAGTGTGATTATTTTGTGTGAGATTAATACAGGACTATGGGGAGAGAGCGGGGCAGTGGGATTAGTTTGGGGATTGATACAGGACTATTGGGAGAGAACGGGGCAGAGGGATTAGCTTGGGGATTTATACAGGACTATGAGGAGAGAGCGGGACAGTGGGATTAGTTTGGGGATTGATACAGGGCTATGGGGAGAGAGCGGGGCAGTTGGATTAGTTTGTGGATTGATACAGGACTATGGGGAGAGAGCGGGGCATTGGGATTAGTTTGTGTGAGATTGATACAGGACTATGAGGAGTGAGCGGGGCAGTGGGATTAGTTTGGGGATTGATACAGGATTTTGGTGAGAGAGCGGGCCAGTGGGATTAGTTTGGCGATTTTTACAGGACTATGGGAAGAGAGCGGGGCAGTAGGATTATTTTGGGGATTGATACGGGACAATGAGGAGACAGCGGGACAGTGGGATTCGTTTGTATGAGATTGATACAGGATTATGGGTAGAGAATGGGGCAGTGGGATTAATTTGTGGATTGATACAGGACTATAGGGAGAGAGCGGGGCAGTGCGATTAGTTTGGGGATTTATACAGGACCTTGGGGAGAGAGCGGGGGATTAGGATTAGTTTGGGGATTGATACAGGACAATGAGGAGAGAGCGGGACAGTGAGATTAGTTTGTGTGAGATTGATACAGGGCAATGGGGAGAGAGCGGGGCAGTGGGATTAGTTTGTGTGGGATTGATACAGGACTATGAGGAGAGAGAGGGGCAGTGGGATTAGTTTGTGTGAGATTGATACAGGACGATGGGGAGTGAGCGGGGCAGTGGGATTAGTTTGTGTGGGATTGATACAGGAATATGAGGAGAGAGCGTGGCAGTGTGATTAGTTTGGGGATTGATACAGGACTATGGGCAGAGAGCGGGGCAGTGGGATTAGTTTGTGTGAGATGGATACAGGAATATGGGGAGAGCGCGGGACAGTGGGATTAGTTTGGGGATTGATACAGGACTATGGGGAGAGAGCGGGGCAGTGGGATTAGTTTGTGTGAGATTGATATAGGACTATGGGGAGAACGCGGGACAGTGGGATTAGTTTGGGGATTGATACAGGATTTTGGTGAGAGAGCGGGCCAGTGGGATTAGTTTGGCGATTTTTACAGGACTATGGGAAGAGAGCGGGGCAGTAGGATTATTTTGGGGATTGATACAGGACAATGAGGAGACAGCGGGACAGTGGGATTCGTTTGTATTAGATTGATACAGGATTATGGGTAGAGAATGGGGCAGTGGGATTAGTTTGGGGATTGATACAGGACTATGGGGAGAGAGCGGGGCACTGGGATTAGTTTGGGAATTGATACAGGTATATGGGGAGAGAGCGGGGCAGTGGGATTAGTTTGTGTGAGATTGAGACAGGACTATGAGGAGAGAGCGGGGCAGTGGGTTTAGTTTGGATATTGAAACATGACTATGGGGAGAGAGCGGGGCAGTGGGATTAGTTTGGGTATTTATACAGGTATATGGGGAGAGAGCGGGGCAGTGGGATTAGTTTGTGTGAGATTGATACAGGACTATGGGGAGAGAGCGGTGCAGTGGGATTAGTTTGGGGATTGATACAGGACTATGGGGAGAGAGCGGGGCAGTGGGATTAGTTTGGGGATTGATACAGGACTATGAGGAGAGAGCGGGACAGTGGGATTAGTTTGGGGATTGATACAGGACTATGGGGAGAGAGCGTGGCAGTGGGATTAGTTTGGGATTGATACAGGACTACGGGGAGAGAGAGGGGCAGTGTGATTAGTTTGGGGATTGATACAGGGCTATGGGGAGAGAGCGGGGCAGTGGGATTAGTTTGGGGATTGATACAGGACTATGGGGAGAGAGCGGGGCAGTGGGATTAGTTTGTGTGAGATTGATACAGGACTATGAGGAGAAGCGGGGCAGTGGGATTAGTTTGGGGATTTATTTAGACTACGGGGGGAGAGCGGGGCAATAGGATTAGTTTGGGGATTGATACAGGACAATGAGGAGAGAGCGGGACAGTGAGATTAGTTTGTGTGAGATTGATACAGGGAAATGGGGGGAGAGCGGGGCAATAGGATTAGTTTGGGGATTGATACAGGACTATGGGGAGAGAGCGGGGCAGTGGGATTAGTCTGTGTGAGATTGATACAGGATTATGAGGAGTGAGCGGGGCAGTGGGATTAGTTTGGGGATTTATACAGGATTTTGGTGAGAGAGCGGGACAGTGGGATTAGTTTGGCGATTTATACAGGACTATGGGCAGACAGCGGGGCAGTAGGATTAGTTTGGGGATTGATACAGGACAATGAGGAAAGAGCGGGACAGTGGGATTAGTTTGTGTGAGATTGAGACAGGACTATGAGGAGAGAGCGGGGCAGTGGGATTAGTTTTAAGATTGATACAGGACTATGGGGAGAGAGCGGGGCAGTGGGATTAGTTTGGGTATTGACACAGGTACATGGGGAGAGAGCGGGGCAGTGGGATTAGTTTGTGTGAGATTGATACAGGACTATGGGGAGAGAGCGGGGCAGAGAGATTAGTTTGGGGATTGATACAGGACTATGGGGAGAGAGCGGGGCTGTGGGATTAGTTTGGGGATTGATACAGGACTATGAGGAGAGAGCGGGGCAGTGGGATTAGTTTGCGATTGATACAGGACTATGGGGAGAGAGAGGGGCAGTGTGATTAGCTTGGGGATTGATACAGGACTATGGGGAGAGAGCGGGGCAGTGGGATTTGTTTGGGGATTGATACAGGAATATGGGAAGAGAGCGGGGCAGTGGGATTAGTTTGTGTGAGATTGATACAGGACTATAAGGAGAGAGCGGGGTAGTGGGATTAGTTTGGGAATTGATACAGGACTATGAGGAGAGAGAGGGGCAGTGGGATTAGTTTGTGTGAGAATGATTCAGGACTATGGGGAGAGAGCGGGGCAGTGGGATTAGTTTGTGTGGGATTGATACAGGAATATGGGGAGAGAGCGGGGCAGTGAGATTAGTTTGTGTGGGGTTGATACATGGAATATGAGGAGAGAGCGGGGCAGTGTGCATAGTTTGGGGATTTATACAGGACGATGGGGAGAGAGCGGGGCAGTGGGATTTGTTTGGGGATTGATACAGGAATATGGGAAGAGAGCGGGGCAGTGGGATTAGTTTGTGTGAGATTGATACAGGACTATAAGGAGAGAGCGGGGTAGTGGGATTAGTTTGGGAATTGATACAGGACTATGAGGAGAGAGAGGGGCAGTGGGATTAGTTTGTGTGAGAATGATTCAGGACTATGGGGAGAGAGCGGGGCAGTGGGATTAGTTTGTGTGGGATTGATACAGGAATATGGGGAGAGAGCGGGGCAGTGAGATTAGTTTGTGTGGGGTTGATACATGGAATATGAGGAGAGAGCGGGGCAGTGTGCATAGTTTGGGGATTTATACAGGACGATGGGGAGAGAGCGGGGCAGTGGGATTAGTTTGGGGATTGATACAGGACTATGGGTAGAGAGCGGGGCAGTGGGATTAGTTTGTGTGAGATGGATACAGGACTATGGGAGAGAGCGGGACAGTGGGATTAGTTTGGGGAGAGAGCGGGGCAGTGGGATTAGTTTTTGTGAGATTGATACAGGACTATGGGGAGAGAGCGGGGCAGTGGAATTAGTTTGTGTGCGATTGATACAGGACAATGAGGAGAGAGCGAGGCAGTGGGATTAGTTTGGGGATTGATACAGGACTATGAGGAGAGAGCGGGGCAGTGGGATTAGTTTGGGGATTGATGCAGGACTATGAGGAGAGAGCGGGGCAGCGGGATTAGTTTGTGTGAGATTGATACAGGACTATGGGGAGGGAGCGGGGCAGTGGGATTAGTTTGGGGATTGATACCGGACTATGGGGAGAGAGCGGGGCAGTGGGATTAGTTTGGGGATTGATACAGGTAATGGGGAGAGAGCGGGGCAGTGGGATTAGTTTGTGTGAGATTGAGACAGGACTATGAGGAGAGAGCGGGGCAGTGGGATTAGTTTGGGGATTGATACAGGACTATGGGGAGAAAGCGGGGCAGTGAGATTAGTTTGGGGATTTATACAGGTACATGGGGAGTGAGCGGGGCAGTGGGATTAGTTTGGGGATTGATACAGGACTTTGAGGAGAGAGCGGGACAGTGGGATTAGTTTGGGGATTGATACAGGACTATGGGAGAGAGCGGGGCAGTGGGATTAGTTTGGGATTGATACAGGACTATGGGGAGAGAGCGGGGCAGTGGGATTAGTTTGGGGATTGATACAGGACTATGAGGAGAGAGCAGGGCAGTGGGATTACTTTGTGTGAGATTGATACAGGACTATGGGGAGTGAGCGGGGCAGTGGGATTAGTTTGGGGATTGATGCAGGACTATGGGGAGAAAGCGGGGCAATGGGATTAGTTTAGGGATTGATACAGGACTATGGGGAGAGAGCGGGGCAGTGGGATTAGTTTGGGGATTGATACAGGTATATGGGGAGAGAGCGGGGCAGTGGGATTACTTTGTGTGAGATTGAGCCAGGACTATGAGGAGAGTTCGGGGCAGTGGGATTAGTTTGGGGATTGATACAGGATTATGGTGAGAGAGCGGGGCAGTGGGATTAGTTTGGCGATTTATACAGGACTATGGGGAGAGAGCGGGGTAGTAGGATTAGTTTGGGGATTGATACAGGACAATGAGGAGAGAGCGGGACAGTGGGATTCGTTTGTGTGAGATTGGTGCAGGACTATGGGGAGTGAGCTGGGCAGTGGGATTAGTTTAGGGATTGATACAGGACTATGGGGAGAAGCGGGGCAGTGGGATTAGTTTGGGGATTGATACAGGTATATGGGGAGAGAGCGGGGCAGTGGGATTACTTTGTGTGAGATTGAGACAGGACTATGAGGAGAGAGCGGGGCAGTGGGATTAGTTTGGAGATTGATACAGGACTATGGGGAGAGAGCGGGGCAGTGGGATTAGTTTGGGTATTTATACAGTTATATGGGGAGAGAGCGGGGCAGTTGGATTAGTTTGTGTGAGATTGATACAGGACTATGGGGAGAGAGCGGGGCAGTGGGATTAGTTTGAGGATTGATACAGGACTATGGGGAGAGAGCGGGGCAGTGGGATTAGTTTGGGTATTGATACAGGACTATGAGGAGAGAGCGGGACAGTGGGATTAGTTTGTGGATTGATACAGGACTATGGGGAGAGAGCGTGGCAGTGGGATTAGTTTGGGATTGATACAGGACTATGGGGAGAGAGAGGGGCAGTGTGATTAGTTTGGGGATTGATACAGGGCTATGGGGAGAGAGCGGGGCAGTGGGATTAGTTTAAGGATTGATACAGGACTATGGGGAGAGAGCGGGGCAGTGGGATTAGTTTGTGTGAGATTGATACAGGACTATGAGGAGAGAGCGGGGCAGTGGGATTAGTTTGGGGATTGATACAGGACTATGGTGAGAGAGCGGGGCAGTGGGATTAGTTTGGGGATTTATACAGGGCTATGGGGAGAGAGCGGGGCAATAGGATTAGTTTGGGGATTGATACAGGACAATGAGGAGAGAGCGGGACAGTGACATTAGTTTGTGTGAGATTGATACAGGGCAATGGGGAGAGAGCGGGGCAGTGGGATTAGTTTGTGTGGGATTGATACAGGACTATGAGGAGAGAGAGGGGCAGTGGGATTAGTTTGTGTGAGAATGATACAGGACAATGGGGAGAGAGCGGGGCAGTGGGATTAGTTTGGGGATTGATACAGCACTATGGGGAGAGAGCGGGGCAGTGGGATTAGTTTGTGTGAGATTGATACAGGACTATGGGGAGTGAGCGGGGCAGTGGGATTAGTTTGTGTGGGATTGATACAGGAATATGTGGAGAGAGCGTGACAGTGTGATTAGTTTGGGGATTGATACAGGACTATGGGGATAGAGCGGGGCAGAGGGATTAGTTTGGGGATTGATACAGGACTATGGGTAGAGAGCGGGGCATTGGGATTAGTTTGTGTGAGATGGATACAGGACTATGGGGAGAGCGCGGGACAGTGGGATTAGTTTGGGGATTGATACAGGAATATGGGGAGAGAGCGGGGCAGTGGGATTACTTTGTGTGAGATTGATACAGGACTATGGGGAGTGAGCGGGGCAGTGGGATTAGTTTGGGGATTGATACAGGACTATGGGGAGAGAGCGGGGCAGTGGGATTAGTTTGGGGATTGATACAGGACTATGAGGAGAGAGCGGGACAGTGGGATTAGTTTGGGGATTGATACAGGACTATGGGAGAGAGCGGGGCAGTGGTATTAGTTTGGGATTGATACAGGACTATGGGGAGAAAGAGGGGCAGTGTGATTAGTTTGGGGATTGATACAGGGCTACGGGGAGAGAGCAGGGCAGTGGGATTAGTTTGTGGATTGATACAGGACTATGGGGAGAGAGCGGGACAGTGGGATTACTTTGTGTGAGATTGATACAGGACTATGAGGAGTGAGAGGGGCAGTGGGCTTAGTTTGGGGATTGATACAGGATTTTGGTGAGAGAGCGGGGCAGTGGGATTAGTTTGGCGATTTATACAGGACTATGGGGAGAGAGCGGGGCAGTAGGATTAGTTTGGGAATTGATACAGGACAATGAGGAGAGAGCGGGACAGTGGGATTCGTTTGTGTGAGATTGATGCAGGACTATGGGGAGAGAGCTGGGCAGTGGGATTAGTTTAGGGATTGATACAGGACTATGGGGAGAGAGCGGGGCAGTGGGATTAGTTTGGGGATTGATACAGGTATATGGGGAAAGAGCGGGGCAGTGGGATTACTTTGTGTGAGATTGAGACAGGACTATGAGGAGAGAGCGGGGCAGTGGGATTAGTTTGGAGATTGATACAGGACTATGGGGAGAGAGCGTGGCAGTGGGATTAGTTTGGGTATTTATACAGTTATATGGGGAGAGAGCGGGGCAATGGGATTAGTTTGTGTGAGATTGATACAGGACTATGGGGAGAGAGCGGGGCAGTGGGATTAGTTTGGGGATTGATACAGGACTATGGGGAGAGAGCGGGGCAGTGGGATTAGTTTGGGTATTGATACAGGACTATGAGGAGAGAGCGGGACAGTGGGATTAGTTTGGGGATTGATACAGGACTATGGGGAGAGAGCGGGGCAGTGGGATTAGTTTGGGATTGATACAGGACTATGGGGAGAGAGAGGGGCAGTGTGATTAGTTTGGGGATTGATACAGGACTATGAGGAGAGAGCGGGACAGTGGGATTAGTTTGGGGATTGATACAGGACTATGGGAGAGAGCGGGGCAGTGGTATTAGTTTGGGATTGATACAGGACTATGGGGAGAGAGAGGGGCAGTGTGATTAGTTTGGGGATTGATACAGGGCTACGGGGAGAGAGCAGGGCAGTGGGATTAGTTTGTGGATTGATACAGGACTATGGGGAGAGAGCGGGACAGTGGGATTACTTTGTGTGAGATTGATACAGGACTATGAGGAGTGAGAGGGGCAGTGGGCTTAGTTTGGGGATTGATACAGGATTTTGGTGAGAGAGCGGGGCAGTGGGATTAGTTTGGCGATTTATACAGGACTATGGGGAGAGAGCGGGGCAGTAGGATTAGTTTGGGAATTGATACAGGACAATGAGGAGAGAGCGGGACAGTGGGATTCCTTTGTGTGAGATTGATGCAGGACTATGGGGAGAGAGCTGGGCAGTGGGATTAGTTTAGGGATTGATACAGGACTATGGGGAGAGAGCGGGGCAGTGGGATTAGTTTGGGGATTGATACAGGTATATGGGGAAAGAGCGGGGCAGTGGGATTACTTTGTGTGAGATTGAGACAGGACTATGAGGAGAGAGCGGGGCAGTGGGATTAGTTTGGAGATTGATACAGGACTATGGGGAGAGAGCGTGGCAGTGGGATTAGTTTGGGTATTTATACAGTTATATGGGGAGAGAGCGGGGCAATGGGATTAGTTTGTGTGAGATTGATACAGGACTATGGGGAGAGAGCGGGGCAGTGGGATTAGTTTGGGGATTGATACAGGACTATGGGGAGAGAGCGGGGCAGTGGGATTAGTTTGGGTATTGATACAGGACTATGAGGAGAGAGCGGGACAGTGGGATTAGTTTGGGGATTGATACAGGACTATGGGGAGAGAGCGGGGCAGTGGGATTAGTTTGGGATTGATACAGGACTATGGGGAGAGAGAGGGGCAGTGTGATTAGTTTGGGGATTGATACAGGGCTATGGGGAGAGAGCGGGACAGTGGGATTAGTTTGGGGATTGATACAGGACTATGGGAAGAGAGCGGGGCAGTGGGATTAGTTTGTGTGAGAATGATACAGGACAATGGGGAGAGAGCGGGGCAGTGGGATTAGTTTGGGGATTGCTACAGCACTATGGGGAGAGAGCGGGGCTTGGGATTAGTTTGTGTGAGATTGATACAGGACTATGGGGAGTGAGCGGGGCAGTGGGATTAGTTTGTGTGGGATTGATACAGGAATATGAGGAGAGAGCGTGGCAGTGTGATTAGTTTGGGGGTTGATACAGGACTATGGGGAGAGAGCGGGGCAATGGGTTTAGTTTGTGTGAGATTGATACAGGACTATGAGGAGAGAGCGGGGCAGTGGGATTAGTTTGGCGTTGATAGAGGGCTATGGTGAGAGAGCGGGGCAGTGGGATTAGTTTGGGGATTTTTACAGGACTATGGGGAGAGAACGGGTCGGTATGATTAGTTTGGGGATTGATACAGGACAATGAGGAGAGAGTGGGACAGTGAGATTAGTTTGTGTGAGATTGATACCGGGCAATGGGGAGAGAGCGGGGCATTGGGATTAGTTTGTTTGGGATTGATAAGGACTATGAGGAGAGAGAGGGGCAGTGGGATTAGTTTGTGTGAGATTGATACAGGTCTATGGGGAGAGATCGGAGTGGAGGGATTAGTTTGGTGATTGATACAGGACAATGGTGAGCGAGCGGGGCAGTGGGATTAGTTTGGGGATTGATACAGGACTATAAGGAGAGAGCGGGACAGTGGGATTAGTTTGTGATTGATACAGGACAATGGGGAGAGAGAGGGGCAGTGTGATTAGTTTGGGGATTGATACAGGGCTATGGTGAGTGAGCGGGGCAGTGGGATAGTTTGGGGATTGATACAGGACTATGGGGAGAGAGCGGGACAGTGGGATTACGTTGGGGATTGATACAGGACTACGGGGAGACAGCGGGGCACTGGGATTAGTTTGGGGATTGATACAGGACTATGGGGAGAGAGAGGGGCAGTGGGATTAGTTTGTGTGAGATTGATACAGGACTATGCGGAGAGACCGGGGCAGTGGGATTAGTTTGGCGTTGATAGAGGGCTATGGTGAGAGAGCGGGGCAGTGGGATTAGTTTGGGGATTTTTACAGGACTATGGGGAGAGAACGGGGCAGTAGGATTAGTTTGGGGATTGATACAGGACAATGGGGAGAGAGAGGGGCAGTGTGATTAGTTTGGGGATTGATACAGTGCTATGGTGAGTGAGCGGGGCAGGTGGATAGTTTGGGGATTGATACAGGACTATGGGATGAGAGCGGGGCAGTGGCATTAGTTTGTGTGGGATTGATACAGGAATATGAGGAGAGAGCGGGGCAGTGTGATTAGTTTGGGGATTGCTACAGCACTATGGGGAGAGAGCGGGGCTTGGGATTAGTTTGTGTGAGATTGATACAGGACTATGGGGAGTGAGCGGGGCAGTGGGATTAGTTTGTGTGGGATTGATACAGGAATATGAGGAGAGAGCGTGGCAGTGTGATTAGTTTGGGGGTTGATACAGGACTATGGGGAGAGAGCGGGGCAATGGGTTTAGTTTGTGTGAGATTGATACAGGACTATGAGGAGAGAGCGGGGCAGTGGGATTAGTTTGGCGTTGATAGAGGGCTATGGTGAGAGAGCGGGGCAGTGGGATTAGTTTGGGGATTTTTACAGGACTATGGGGAGAGAACGGGGCAGTATGATTAGTTTGGGGATTGATACAGGACAATGAGGAGAGAGTGGGACAGTGAGATTAGTTTGTGTGAGATTGATACCGGGCAATGGGGAGAGAGCGGGGCATTGGGATTAGTTTGTTTGGGATTGATAAGGACTATGAGGAGAGAGAGGGGCAGTGGGATTAGTTTGTGTGAGATTGATACAGGTCTATGGGGAGAGATCGGAGTGGAGGGATTAGTTTGGTGATTGATACAGGACAATGGTGAGCGAGCGGGGCAGTGGGATTAGTTTGGGGATTGATACAGGACTATAAGGAGAGAGCGGGACAGTGGGATTAGTTTGTGATTGATTCAGGACAATGGGGAGAGAGAGGGGCAGTGTGATTAGTTTGGGGATTGATACAGGGCTATGGTGAGTGAGCGGGGCAGTGGGATAGTTTGGGGATTGATACAGGACTATGGGGAGAGAGCGGGACAGTGGGATTACGTTGGGGATTGATACAGGACTACGGGGAGACAGCGGGGCACTGGGATTAGTTTGGGGATTGATACAGGACTATGGGGAGAGAGAGGGGCAGTGGGATTAGTTTGTGTGAGATTGATACAGGACTATGCGGAGAGACCGGGGCAGTGGGATTAGTTTGGCGTTGATAGAGGGCTATGGTGAGAGAGCGGGGCAGTGGGATTAGTTTGGGGATTTTTACAGGACTATGGGGAGAGAACGGGGCAGTAGGATTAGTTTGGGGATTGATACAGGACAATGGGGAGAGAGAGGGGCAGTGTGATTAGTTTGGGGATTGATACAGTGCTATGGTGAGTGAGCGGGGCAGGTGGATAGTTTGAGGATTGATACAGGACTATGGGATGAGAGCGGGGCAGTGGCATTAGTTTGTGTGGGATTGATACAGGAATATGAGGAGAGAGCGGGGCAGTGTGATTAGTTTGGGGATTGATACAGGACTATGGAAAGAGGGCTGGGCAGTGGGATTAGTTTGGAGATTGATACAGGACAATGGGGAGAGAGCGGGCAGTGGGATTAGTTTGTATGAGAATGATACAGGACTATGGGTAGAGAGCGGGACAGTGGGATTAGTTTGGGGATTGATACAGGACTATGAGTAGAGAGCGGGGCAGTGGGATTAGTTTGGGGATTGATAACGGACTATGAGGAGAGAGCGGGGCAGTCGGATTAGTTTGTGTGAGATTGATACAGGACTATGGGGAGAGAGCGGGGCAGTGGGATTAGTTTGGGGATTGATACAGGACTATGGGGAGAGAGCGGGGCAGTGTGATTCGTTTGGGGATTGACACAGGACTGTGGGGAGAGAGCGGGGCAGTGGGATTAGTTTGGGGATTGATGCAGGACTATGGGGAGAGAGTGGGGCAGTGGGATTAGTTTGTGTGAGATTGATACAGGACTATGGGGAGAGAGAGGGGCAGTGTGATAAGTTTGGGATTGATACAGGGCTATGGTGAGAGAGCGGGGCAGTGGGATTAGTTTGTGGATTGATAAAGGACTATGGGGAGAGAGCGGGACAGTGAGATTACTTTGGGGATTGATACAGGACTATGGGGAGAGAGCGGGGCAGTAGGATTTGTTTGTGGATGATACAGGACTATGGGGAGAGAGCGGGGCAGTGGGATTAGTTTGTGTGAGATTGATACAGGACTATGAGGAGAGAGCCGTGCAATGGGATTAGTTTGGGGACTATGGGGAGAGAGAGGGGCAGTGTGATAAGTTTGGGATTGATACAGGGCTATGGTGAGAGAGTGGGGCAGTGTGATTAGTTTGGGGATTGATACAGGGCTACGGGGAGAGAGCAGGGCAGTGGGATTAGTTTGTGGATTGATAAAGGACTGTGGGGAGAGAGCGGGGCAGTGGGTTTACATTGTGTGATATTGATACAGGAATATGAGGAGTGAGAGGGGCAGTGGGCTTAGTTTGGGGATTGATACAGGAATTTGGTGAGAGAGCGGGGCAGTGGGATTAGTTTGGCGATTTATACAGGACTATGGGGAGAGAGCGGGGCAGTAGGATTAGTTTGGGGATTGATACAGGACAATGAGGAGAGAGCGGGACAGTGGGATTCGTTTGTGTGAGATTGATGCAGGACTATGGGGAGAGAGCTGGGCAGTGGGATAGTTTAGGGATTGATACAGGGCTATGGGGAGAGAGCGGGGCAGTGGGATTAGTTTGGGGATTGATACAGGTATATGGGGAGAGAGCGGGGCAGTGGGATTACTTTGTGTGAGATTGAGACAGGACTATGAGGAGAGAGCGGGGCAGTGGGATTAGTTTGGAGATTGATACAGGACTACGGGGAGAGAGCGGGGCAGTGGGATTAGTTTGGGTATTGATACAGGACTATGAGGTGAGAGCGGGACAGTGGGATTAGTTTGGGGATTGATACAGGACTATGGGGAGAGAGCGGGGCAGTGGGATTAGTTTGGGATTGATACAGGACTATGGGGAGAGAGAAGGGCAGTGTGATTAGTTTGGGATTGATACAGGGCTATGGGGAGAGAGCGGGACAGTGGGATTAGTTTGGGGATTGATACAGGACTATGGGGAGAGAGCGGGGCAGTGGGATTAGTTTGTGTGAGAATGATACAGGACAATGGGGAGAGAGCGGGGCAGTGGGATTAGTTTGGGGATTGCTACAGCACTATGGGGAGAGAGCGGGGCTTGGGATTAGTTTGTGTGAGATTGATACAGGACTATGGGGAGTGAGCGGGGCAGTGGGATTAGTTTGTGTGGGATTGATACAGGAATATGAGAAGAGAGCGTGGCAGTGTGATTAGTTTGGGGGTTGATACAGGACTATGGGGAGAGAGCGGGGCAATGGGATTAGTTTGTGTGAGATTGATACAGGACTATGAGGAGAGAGCGGGGCAGTGGGATTAGTTTGGCGTTGATAGAGGGCTATGGTGAGAGAGCGGGGCAGTGGGATTAGTTTGGGGATTTTTACAGGACTATGGGGAGAGAACGGGGCAGTATGATTAGTTTGGGGATTGATACAGGACAATGAGGAGAGAGTGGGACAGTGAGATTAGTTTGTGTGAGATTGATACCGGGCAATGGGGAGAGAGCGGGGCATTGGGATTAGTTTGTTTGGGATTGATAAGGACTATGAGGAGAGAGAGGGGCAGTGGGATTAGTTTGTGTGAGATTGATACAGGACTATGGGGAGAGATCGGAGTGGAGGGATTAGTTTGGTGATTGATGCAGGACAATGGTGAGCGAGCGGGGCAGTGGGATTAGTTTGGGGATTGATACAGGACTATAAGGAGAGAGCGGGACAGTGGGATTAGTTTGTGATTGATACAGGACAATGGGCAGAGAGAGGGGCAGTGTGATTAGTTTGGGGATTGATACAGGGCTATGGTGAGTGAGCGGGGCAGTGGGATAGTTTGGTAATTGATACAGGACTATGGGGAGAGAGCGGGACAGTGGGATTACGTTGGGGATTGATACAGGACTACGGGGAGACAGCGGGGCACTGGGATTAGTTTGGGGATTGATACAGGACTATGGGGAGAGAGAGGGGCAGTGGGATTAGTTTGTGTGAGATTGATACAGGACTATGCGGAGAGACCGGGGCAGTGGGATTAGTTTGGCGTTGATAGAGGGCTATGGTGAGAGAGCGGGGCAGTGGGATTAGTTTGGGGATTTTTACAGGACTATGGGGAGAGAACGGGGCAGTAGGATTAGTTTGGGGATTGATACAGGACAATGAGGAGAGAGCGGGACAGTGAGATTAGTTTGTGTGAGATTGATACCGGGCAATGGGGAGAGAGCGGGGCAGTGTGATTAGTTTGTTTGGGATGGATAAGGACTATGAGGAGAGAGAGGGGCAGTGGGATTAGTTTGTGTGAGATTGATACAGGACTATGGCGAGAGATCGGAGTGGAGGGATTAGTTTGGTGATTGATACAGGACAATGGTGAGCGAGCGGGGCAGTGGGATTAGTTTGGGGATTGATACAGGACTATGAGGAGAGAGCGGGACAGTGGGATTAGTTTGTGATTGATACAGGACACTGGGGAGAGAGAGGGGCAGTGTGATTAGTTTGGGGATTGATACAGGGCTATGGTGAGTGAGCGGGGCAGTGGGATAGTTTGGGGATTGATACAGGACTATGGGGGGAGAGAGGGGCAGTGGCATTAGTTTGTGTGGGATTGATACAGGAATATGAGGAGAGAGCGGGGCAGTGTGATTAGTTTGGAGATTGATACAGGACTATGGGGAGAGAGCGGGCAGTGGGATTAGTTTGTATGAGAATGATACAGGACTATGGGTAGAGAGCGGGACAGTGGGATTAGTTTGGGGATTGATACAGGACTATGAGTAGAGAGCGGGGCAGTGGGATTAGTTTGGGAATTGATAACGGACTATGAGGAGAGAGCGGGGCAGTCGGATTAGTTTGTGTGAGATTGATACAGGACTATGGGGAGAGAGCGGGGCAGTGGGATTAGTTTGGGGATTGATACAGGACTATGGGGAGAGAGCGGGGTAGTGTGATTCGTTTGGGGATTGACACAGGACTGTGGGGAGAGAGCGGGGCAGTGGGATTAGTTTGGGGATTGATGCAGGACTATGGGGAGAGAGTGGGGCAGTGGGATTAGTTTGTGTGAGATTGATACAGGACTATGGGGAGAGAGAGGGGCAGTGTGATAAGTTTGGGATTGATACAGGGCTATGGTGAGAGAGCGGGGCAGTGGGATTAGTTTGTGGATTGATAAAGGACTATGGGGAGAGAGCGGGACAGTGAGATTACTTTGGGGATTGATACAGGACTATGGGGAGAGAGCGGGGCAGTAGGATTTGTTTGTGGATGATACAGGACTATGGGGAGAGAGCGGGGCAGTGGGATTAGTTTGTGTGAGATTGATACAGGACTATGAGGAGAGAGCCGTGCAGTGGGATTAGTTTGGGGACTGATACAGGACTATGGTGAGAGAGCGGGGCAGTGGGATTAATTTGGGGATTGATACAGGACTATGGGGAGAGAGTGGGGCAGTGGGATTAGTTTGGGGATTGATACAGTACTATATGGAGAGAGCGGGGCAGAAGGATTAGTTTGGGGATTGAAACAGGACTATGGGGAGTGAGTGGGGCAGTGGGATTAGTTTGTGTGAGATTGATACAGGACTATGGGGAGAGAGCGGAGCAGTGGGATTAGTTTGGGGATTGATACAGGACAATGGTGAGCGAGCGGGGCAGTGGGATTAGTTTGGGGATTGATACAGGACTATGAGGAGAGAGCGGGACAGTGGGATTAGTTTGTGATTGATACAGGACAATGGGGAGAGAGAGGGGCAGTGTGATTAGTTTGGGGATTGATACAGGGCTATGGTGAGTGAGCGGCGCAGTGGGATAGTTCGGGGATTGATACAGGACTATGGGGAGAGAGCATAACAGAGGGATTACGTTGGGGATTGATACATGACTGCGGGGTGACAGCGGGGCAGTGGGATTAGTTTGGGGATTGATACAGGACTATGGGGAGAGAGCGGGGCAATGGGATTAGTTTGTGTGAGATTGATACAGGACTATGAGGAGAGAGCGGGGCAGTGGGATTAGTTTGGCGTTGATAGAGGGCTATGGTGAGAGAGCGGGGCAGTGGGATTGGTTTGGGGATTTTTACAGGACTATGGGGAGAGAACAGGGCAGTAGGATTAGTTTGGGGATTGATACAGGACAATGAGGAGAGAGCGGGACAGTGAGATTAGTTTGTGTGAGATTGATACCGGGCAATGGGGAGAGAGCGGGGCAGTGGGATTAGTTTGTTTGGGATTGATAAGGACTATGAGGAGAGAGAGGGGCAGTGGGATTAGTTTGTGTGAGATTGATACAAGACTATGGGGATTGATCGGAGTGGAGGGATTAGTTTGGTGATTGATAAAGGACTATGGGGATAGAGCGGGGCAGTGGGATTAGTTTGGGGATTGATACAGTACTATGGGGAGAGAGCGGGCCAGCGGGATTAGTTTGTGTGGGATTGATACAGGACTATGTGGAGAGAGCGGGACAGTGGGATTAGTTTGGGGATTGATACAGGACTATGGGGGGAGAGCGGGGCAGTGGCATTAGTTTGTGTGGGATTGATACAGGAATATGAGGAGAGAGCTGGGCAGTGTGATTAGTTTGGGGATTGATACAGGACTATGGAAAGAGGGCTGGGCAGTGGAATTAGTTTGTGTGAGATTGATACAAGACTATGGGGAGAGATCGGAGTGGAGGGATTAGTTTGGTGATTGATAAAGGACTATGGGGAGAGAGCGGGGCAGTGGGATTAATTTGTATGAGAATGATACAGGACTATGGGTAGAGAGCGGGACAGTGGGATTAGTTTGGGGATTGATACAGGACTATGAGTAGAGAGCGGGGCAGTGGGATTAGTTTGGAGATTGATACAGGACTATGGGGAGAGAGCGGGGCAGTGGGATTAGTTTGGGGATTGATACACGACTATGGGGAGAGAGCGGGGCAGTGTGATTCGTTTGGGGATTGACACAGGACTGTGGGGAGAGAGCGGGGCAGTGGGATTAGTTTGTGTGAGATTGATAAAGGACTATGGGGAGAGAGAGGGGCAGTGTGATAAGTTTGGGATTGATACAGGGCTATGGTGAGAGAGCGGGGCAGTGGGATTAGTTTGGGGATTGATAAAGGACTATGGGGAGAGAGCGGGACAGTGGGATTACTTTGGGAATTGATACAGGACTATGGGGAGAGAGCGGGGCAGTAGGATTTGTTTGTGGATGATACAGGACTATGGGGAGAGAGCGGGGCAGTGGGATTAGTTTGTGTGAGATTGATACAGGACTATGAGAAGAGAGCCGTGCAGTGGCATTAGTTTGGGGACTGATACAGGACTATGGTGAGAGAGCGGGGCAGTGGGATTAGTTTGGGGATTGATACAGGACTATGGGGAGAGAGTGGGGCAGTGGGATTAGTTTGGGGATTGATACAGTACTATATGGAGAGAGCGGGGCAGTGGGATTAGTTTCGGGATTGATACAGGACTATGGGGAGAGAGTGGGGCAGTGGGAATAGTTTGTGTGAGATTGATACAGGACTATGGGGAGAGAGCGGAGCAGTGGGATTAGTTTGGGGATTGATACAGGACAATGGTGAGCGAGCGGGGCAGTGGGATTAGTTTGGGGTTTGATACAGGACTATGAGGAGAGAGCGGGACAGTGGGATTAGTTTGTGATTGATACAGGACAATGGGGAGAGAGTGGGGCAGTGTGATTAGTTTGGGGATTGATACAGGGCTATGGTGAGTGAGCGGGGCAGTGGGATAGTTTGGGGATTGATACAGGACTATGGGGAGAGAGCGGGACAGTGGGATTACGTTGGGGATTGATACAGGACTACGGGGAGACAGCGGGGCAGTGGGATTAGTTTGGGGATTGATATAGGACTATGGGGAGAGAGCGGGGCAATGGGATTAGTTTGTGTGAGATTGATGCAGGACTATGAGGAGAGAGCGGGGCAGTGGGATTAGTTTGGCGTTGATAGAGGGCTATGGTGAGAGAGCGGGGCAGTGGGATTAGTTTGGGGATTTTTACAGGACTATGGGGAGAGAACGGGGCAGTAGGATTAGTTTGGGGATTGATACAGTACAATGAGGAGAGAGCGGGACAGTGAGATTAGTTTGTGTGAGATTGATACCGGGCAATGGGGAGAGAGCGGGGCATTGGGATTAGTTTGTTTGGGATTGATAAGGACTATGAGGAGAGAGAGGGGCAGTGGGATTAGTTTATGTTAGATTGATACTGGACTATGGGGAGAGATCGGAGTGGAGGGATTAGTTTGGTGATTGATACAGGACAATGGTGAGCGAGCGGGGCAGTGGGATTAGTTTGTGGATTGATACAGGACTATGAGGAGAGAGCGGGACAGTGGGATTAGTTTGTGATTGATACAGGACAATGGGGAGAGAGAGGGGCAGTGTGATTAGTTTGGGGATTGATACAGGGCTATGGTGAGTGAGCGGGGCAGTGGGATAGTTTGGGGATTGATACAGGACTATGGGGAGAGAGCGGGACAGTGGGATTACGTTGGGGATTGATACAGGACTAAGGGGAGACAGCGGGGCAGTGGGATTAGTTTGGGGATTGATACAGGACTATGGGGAGAGAGAGGGGCAGTGGGATTAGTTTGTGTGAGATTGATACAGGACTATACGGAGAGACCGGGGCAGTGGGATTAGTTTGGCGTTGATAGAGGGCTATGGTGAGAGAGCGGGGCAGTGGGATTAGTTTGGGGATTTTTACAGGACTATGGGGAGAGAACGGGGCAGTAGGATTAGTTTGGGGATTGACACAGGACAATGAGGAGAGAGCGGGACAGTGAGATTAGTTTGTGTGAGATTGATACCGGGCAATGGGGAGAGAGCGGGGCAGTGTGATTAGTATGTTTGGGATTGATAAGGACTATGAGGAGAGAGAGGGGCAGTGGGATTAGTTTGTGTGAGATTGATACAGGACTATGGGGAGAGATCGGAGTGGAGGGATTAGTTTGGTGATTGATACAGGACAATGGTGAGCGAGCGGGGCAGTGGGATTAGTTTGGGGATTGATGCAGGACAATGAGGAGAGAGCGGGACAGTGGGATTAGTTTGGGGATTGATACAGGACTATGGGGAGAGAGCGGGGCAGTGGGATAGTTTGGGGATTGATACAGGACTATGGGGAGAGAGCGGGACAGTGGGATTACGTTGGGGATTGATACAGGACTACGGGGAGACAGCGGGGCAGTGGGATTATTTTGGGGATTGATACAGGACTATGGGGAGAGAGAGGGGCAGTGGGATTAGTTTGTGTGAGATTGATACAGGACTATGCGGAGAGACCGGGGCAGTGGGATTAGTTTGGCGTTGATAGAGGGCTATGGTGAGAGAGCGGAGCAGTGGGATTAGTTTGGGGATTTTTACAGGACTATGGGGAGAGAACGGGGCAGTAGGATTAGTTTGGGGATTGATACAGGACAATGAGGAGAGAGCGGGACAGTGAGATTAGTTTGTGTGAGATTGATACCGGGCAATGGGGAGAGAGCGGGGCAGTGTGATTAGTTTGTTTGGGATTGATAAGGACTATGAGGATAGAGAGGGGCAGTGGGATTAGTTTGTGTGAGATTGATACAGGACTATGGGGAGAGATCGGAGTGGAGGGATTAGTTTGGTGATTGATACAGGACAATGGGGAGAGAGAGGGGCAGTGTGATTAGTTTGGGGATTGATACAGGGCTATGGTGAGTGAGCGGGGCAGTGGGATAGTTTGGGGATTGATACAGGATTATGGGGAGAGAGCGGGACAGTGGGATTACGTTGGGGATTGATACAGGACTAAGGGGAGACAGCGGGGCAGTGGGATTAGTTTGGGGATTGATACAGGACTATGGGGAGAGAGAGGGGCAGTGGGATTATTTTGGGGATTGATACAGGAGTATGGGGAGAGAGAGGGGCAGTGGGATTAGTTTGTGTGAGATTGATACAGGACTATACGGAGAGTCCGGGGCAGTGGGATTAGTTTGGCGTTGATAGAGGGCTATGGTGAGAGAGCGGGGCAGTGGGATTAGTTTGGGGATTTTTACAGGACTATGGGGAGAGAACGGGGCAGTAGGATTAGTTTGGGGATTGACACAGGACAATGAGGAGAGAGCGGGACAGTGAGATTAGTTTGTGTGAGATTGATAGCGGGCAATGGGGAGAGAGCGGGGCAGTGTGATTAGTATGTTTGGGATTGATAAGGACTATGAGGAGAGAGAGGGGCAGTGGGATTAGTTTGTGTGAGATTGATACAGGACTATGGGGAGAGATCGGAGTGGAGGGATTAGTTTGGTGATTGATACAGGACAATGGTGAGCGAGCGGGGCAGTGGGATTAGTTTGGGGATTGATGCAGGACAATGAGGAGAGAGCGGGACAGTGGGATTAGTTTGGGGATTGATACAGGACTATGGGGAGAGAGCGGGGCAGTGGGATAGTTTGGGGATTGATACAGGACTATGGGGAGAGAGCGGGACAGTGGGATTACGTTGGGGATTGATACAGGACTACGGGGAGACAGCGGGGCAGTGGGATTATTTTGGGGATTGATACAGGACTATGGGGAGAGAGAGGGGCAGTGGGATTAGTTTGTGTGAGATTGATACAGGACTATGCGGAGAGACCGGGGCAGTGGGATTAGTTTGGCGTTGATAGAGGGCTATGGTGAGAGAGCGGAGCAGTGGGATTAGTTTGGGGATTTTTACAGGACTATGGGGAGAGAACGGGGCAGTAGGATTAGTTTGGGGATTGATACAGGACAATGAGGAGAGAGCGGGACAGTGAGATTAGTTTGTGTGAGATTGATACCGGGCAATGGGGAGAGAGCGGGGCAGTGTGATTAGTTTGTTTGGGATTGATAAGGACTATGAGGAGAGAGAGGGGCAGTGGGATTAGTTTGTGTGAGATTGATACAGGACTATGGGGAGAGATCGGAGTGGAGGGATTAGTTTGCTGATTGATACAGGACAATGGTGAGCGAGCGGGGCAGTGGGATTAGTTTGGGGATTGATACAGGACTATGAGGAGAGAGCGGGACAGTGGGATTAGTTTGTGATTGATACAGGACAATGGGGAGAGAGAGGGGCAGTGTGATTAGTTTGGGGATTGATACAGGGCTGTGGTGAGTGAGCGGGGCAGTGGGATAGTTTGGGGATTGATACAGGACTATGGGGAGAGAGCGGGACAGTGGGATTACTTTGGGGATTGATACAGGACTATGGGGAGAGAGCGGGGCAGTAGGATTTGTTTGTGGATGATACAGGACTATGGGGAGAGAGCGGGGCAGTGGGATTAGTTTGTGTGAGATTGATACAGGACTATGAGGAGAGAGCCGTGCAGTGGGATTAGTTTGGGGACTGATACAGGACTATGGTGAGAGAGCGGGGCAGTGAGATTAGTTTGGGGATTGCTACAGGACTATGGGGAGAGAGTGGGGCAGTGGGATTAGTTTGGGGATTGATACAGTACTATATGGAGAGAGCGGGGCAGTGGGATTAGTTTGGGGATTGATACAGGACTATGGGGAGTGAGTGGGGCAGTGGGATTAGTTTGTGTGAGATTGATACAGGACTATGGGGAGAGAGCGGAGCAGTGGGATTAGTTTGGGGATTGATACAGGACAATGGTGAGCGAGCGGGGCAGTGGGATTAGTTTGGGGATTGATACAGGACTATGAGGAGAGAGCGGGACAGTGGGATTAGTTTGTGATTGCTACAGGACAATGGGTAGAGAGAGGGGCAGTGTGATTAGTTTGGGGATTGACACAGGGCTATGGTGAGTGAGCGGCGCAGTGGGATAGTTTGGGGATTGATACAGGACTATGGGGAGAGAGCGGGACACAGGGATTACGTTGGGGATTGATACAGGACTACGGGGAGACAGCGGGGCAGTGGGATTAGTTTAGGGATTGATACAGGACTATGGGGAGAGAGCGGGGCAATGGGATTAGTTTGTGTGAGATTGATACAGGACTATGAGGAGAGAGCGGGGCAGTGGGATTAGTTTGGCGTTGATAGAGGGCTATGGTGAGAGAGCGGGGCAGTGGGATTAGTTTGGGGATTTTTACAGGACTATGGGGAGAGAACAGGGCAGTAGGATTAGTTTGGGGATTGATACAGGACAATGAGGAGAGAGCGGGACAGTGAGATTAATTTGTGTGAGATTGATACCGGGCAATGGGGAGAGAGCGGGGCAGTGGGATTAGTTTGTTTGGGATTGATAAGGACTATGAGGAGAGAGAGGGGCAGTGGGATTAGTTTGTGTGAGATTGATACAAGACTATGGGGAGAGATCGGAGTGGAGGGATTAGTTTGGTGATTGATACAGGATTATGGGGATAGAGCGGGGCAGTGGGATTAGTTTGGGGATTGATACAGTACTATGGGGAGAGAGCGGGCCAGCGGGATTAGTTTGTGTGGGATTGATACAGGACTATGTGGAGAGAGCGGGACAGTGGCATTAGTTTGGGGATTGATACAGGACTATGGGGGGAGAGCGGGGCAGTGGCATTAGTTTGTGTGGGATTGATACAGGAATATGAGGAGAGAGCGGGGCAGTGTGATTAGTTTGGGGATTGATACAGGACTATGGAAAGAGGGCTGGGCAGTGGGATTAGTTTGGAGATTGATACAGGACTATGGGGAGAGAGCGGGGCAGTGGGAGTAGTTTGTATCAGAATGATACAGGACTACGGGTAGAGAGCGGGACAGTGGGATTAGTTTGGGGATTGATACAGGACTATGAGTAGAGAGTGGGGCAGTGGGATTAGTTTGGGGATTGATAACGGACTATGAGGAGAGAGCGGGGCAGTCGGATTAGTTTGTGTGAGATTGATACAGGACTATGGGGAGAGAGCGGGGCAGTGGGATTAGTTTGGGGTTTGACACAGGACTGTGGGGAGAGAGCGGGGCAGTGGGATTAGTTTGGGGATTGATACATGACTATGGGGAGTGAGTGGGGCAGTGGGATTAGTTTGTGTGAGATTGATACAGGTCTATGGGGAGAGAGAGGGGCAGTGTGATAAGTTTGAGATTGATACAGGGCTATGGTGAGAGAGCGGGGCAGTGGGATTAGTTTGGGGATTGATAAAGGACTATGGGGAGAGAGCGGGACAGTGGGATTACTTTGGGGATTGATACAGGACTATGGGGAGAGAGCGGGGCAGTAGGATTTGTTTGTGGATGATACAGGACTATGGGGAGAGAGCGGGGCAGTGGGATTAGTTTGTGTGAGATTGATACAGGACTATGAGGAGAGAGCCGTGCAGTGGGATTAGTTTGGGGACTGATACAGGACTATGGTGAGAGAGCGGGGCAGTGGGATTAGTTTGGGGATTGATACAGGACAATGGGGAGAGAGTGGGGCAGTGGGATTAGTTTGGGGATTGATACAGTACTATATGTAGAGAGCGGGGCAGTGGGATTAGTTTGGGGATTGATACAGGACTATGGGGAGAGAGTGGGGCAGTGGGATTAGTTTGTGTGAGATTGATACAGGACTATGGGGAGAGAGCGGAGAAGTGGGATTAGTTTGGGGATTGATACAGGACAATGGTGAGCGAGCGGGGCAGTGGGATTAGTTTGGGGATTGATACAGGACTATGAGGAGAGAGCGGGACAGTGGGATTAGTTTGTGATTGATACAGGACAATAGGGACAGAGAGGGGCAGTGTGATTAGTTTGGGGATTGATACAGGGCTATGGTGAGTGAGCGGGGAAGTGGGATAGTTTGGGGATTGATACAGGACTATGGGGAGAGAGCGGGACAGTGGGATTACGTTGGGGATTGATACAGGACTACGGGGAGACAGCGGGGCAGTGGGATTAGTTTGGGGTTTGATACAGGACTATGGGGAGAGAACGGGGCAATGGGATTAGTTTGTGTGAGATTGATACAGGACTATGGGGAGAGAGCGGGACTGTGGGATTACTTTGGGGATTGATACAGGACTATTAGGAGAGAGCGGGGCAGTGGGATTAGTTTGTGTGAGATTGATACAGGACTATGAGGAGAGAGCGGGACAGTGGGATTAGTTTGGGGATTGATATAGGACTATGGGGAGGTAGCGGGCCAGTGGGATTAGTTTGTGTGAGATTGATACAGGACTATGGGGAGAGAGCGGGGCAGTGGGATTAGTTTGTGTGAGATTGATACAGGACTATGGGGAGAGAGTGGGGCAGTGGGATTAGTTAGTGTGAGATTGATAAAGGGCTATGGGGAGAGAGCGGGGCAGTGGGATTAGTTTGTGTGAGATTGATGCAGGACTATGGGGTGAGAGCGGTGCAGTGGGATTAGTTTGGGGATTGATACAGGACTAAGAGGAGAGAGTGGGGCGTTTGGATTAGTTTGGGGATTGTTACAGGACTTTGGGGAGAGAGCGGGGCAGTGGGATTAGTTTGGGGATTGATACAGGACTATGGTGAGAGAGCGGGGCACTGGGATTAGTTTGGGGTTTGATACAGGTATATGGGGAGAGAGCGGGGCAGTGGGATTAGTTTGGAAATTGATACAGGACGATGGGGAGAGAGTGGGGCAGTGGGATTAGTTTGTGTGAGATTGATACAGGACTATGAGGAGAGAGCGGGGCAGTGGGATTAGTTTGGGGATTGATACAGAACTATGGGGAGAGAGCGGGGCAGTGGGATGAGTTTGGGGATTTATACAGGACTATGGGGCGAGAGCGGGCCAGTGGGATTAGTTTGGGGATTGAAACAGGACTATGAGGAGATTGCGGGGCAGTGAGATTAGTTTGTGTGAGATTGATACAGGACTATGGGGAGAGAGCAGGGCAGTGGGATTAGTTTGTGTGGGATTGATACAGGACTATGAGGAGAGAGAGTGGCAGTGGGATTAGTTTGTGTGAGATTGATACAGGACTATGGGGAGAGAGCGGGGCAGTGGGATTAGTTTGGGAATTGATACAGGACTTTGAGGAGAGAGCGGGGCAGTGGGATTAGTTTGTGTGGGATTGATACAGCACTATGGGGAGAGAGCGGGACAGTGGGATTAGTTTGGGGATTGATACAGATCTATGGGGAGAGAGCGGGGCAGTGGGTTTAGTTTGTGTGGGATTGATACAGGACTATGAGGAGAGAGAGTGGCAGTGGGATTAGTTTGTGTGAGATTGATACAGGACTATGGGGAGCGAGCGGGGCAGTGGGATTAATTTGGGGATTGATACAGGACGATGAGGAGAGAGCGGGGCAGTGGGATTAGTTTGTGTGGGATTGATACAGGACTATGGGGAGAGAGCGGGACAGTGGGATTAGTTTGGGGATTGATACAGATCTATGGCGAGAGAGCGGGGCAGTGGGATTAGTTTGTGTGGGATTGATAGAGGACTATGAGGAGAGAGCGGAACAGTGGGATTAGTTTGGGGATTGATACAGGACTATGGGAAGAGAGCGGGGCAGTGCGATTAGTTTGGGGATTGATACAGGACTATGGGGAGAGAGTGGGGCAGTGGGATTAGTTTGGGGATTGATACAGGACTATCAGGAGAGAGTGGATCAATGGGATTAGTTTGTGTGAGATTGATACAGGACTATGGGGAGAGAGCGGGGCTGTGGGATTAGTTTGGGGATTGATACAGGACTATGGGGAGAGAGAGGGACAGTGGGATTAGTTTGGGGATTGATACAGGACTATGGGGAGAGAGCGGGGCAGTGGGATTAGTTTGTGTGAGATTGATACAGGACTATCAGGAGAGAGCGGGCCAGTGGGATTAGTTTGGGGATTGATACAGGACTACGGGGAGAGAGTGGGGCAGCTGGTTTAGTTTAGGGATTGATACAGGACTATGGGAAGAGAGCGGGGCAGTGGGATTAGTTTGGGTGAGATTGATACAGGACTATGGGGAGAGAGCGGGGCAGTGGGATTAGTTTGCGGATTGATAAAGGACTATGGGGAGAGAGCGGGCCAGTGGGATTAGTTTATGGATTGACACAGGGCTATGGGGAGAGAGCGGGGCAGTGGGATTAGTCTGGAGATTGAGGCAGAACTATGGGGAGAGAGTGGGGCTGTGGGATTAATTTGGAGATTGATACAGGACTATGGGGAGAAAGCGGGGCAGTGGGATTAGTGTGGGGATTGATAAAGGACTATGGGGAGAGAGTTGGGCAGTGGGATTAGTTTGGGGATTGATACAGGACTATGGGGATAGAGTGGGACAGTGGGATTACTTTGGGGATTGATACAGGACTATGGGGAGAGAGCGGGGCAATGGGATTAGTTTGGGGATTTATACAGGAATATGGGGAGAGAGCGGGGCAGTGGGATTAGTTTGGGGATTGATAGAGGACTATGGGGAGAGAGCGTAGCAGTGGGATTAGTTTGTATGAGATTGATACAGGACTATGGGTCGAGAGCGGGACAGTGGGATTAGTTTGGGGATTGATACAGGACTATGAGGAGAGAGCGGGGCAGTGGGATTAGTTTGGGGATTGATACCGGACTATGAGGAGAGAGCGGGGCAGTGGGATTAGTTTGTGTGAGATTGATATAGGGCAATGGGGAGAGAGTGGGGCAGTGGGATTAGTTTGGGGATTGATACAGGACTATGGGGAGAGAGCGGGACAGTGGGATTTGTTTGTGTGTGATTGATACAGGAATATGGGGAGAGCGCGGGACAGTGGGATTGTTCGGGGATTGATACAGGGCTATGAGGAGAGAGTGGGGCAGTGGGATTAGTTTGGGGATTGATACAGGACTATGTGGAGAGAGCGGGGCAGTGGGATTAGTTTGGGGATTGATAAAGGACTATGGGGAGAGAGTGGGGCAGTGGGATTAGTTTGTGTGAGATTGATACAGGACTATGAGGAGAGAGCGGGACAGTGGGATTAGTTTGGGGATTGATACAGGACTATGAGGAGAGAGTGGGGCAGTGGGATTAGTTTGTGATTGATACAGGACTATGTGGAGAGAGAGGGGCAGTGTGATTTGTTTGGGGATTGATACAGCGCTATGGTGAGAGAGCGGGGCAGTGGGATTACTTTGTGGATTGTTACAGGACTATGGGGAGAGAGCGGGGCAGTGGGATTAGTTTGGGGATTGATACATGACTATGGTGAGAGAGCGGGGCAGTGGGATTAGTTATGGGGATTTATACAGGACTATGGGGAGAGAGCGGGGCAGTCGGATTAGTTTGGGGATTGATACAGGACAATGAGGAGAGAGAGGGACAGTGAGATTAGTTTTTGTGAGATTGATACAGGACTATGAGCAGAGAACGGGGCAGTGGGATTAGTTTGGGGACTGATACAGGACTATGGTGAGAGAGTGCGGCAGTGGGATTAGTTTGGGGATTGATACAGGACTATGGGGAGAGAGTGGGGCAGTGGGATTAGTTTGGGGATTGATACAGGACTATGTGGAGAAAGCGGGGCAGTGGGATTAGTTTGCGGATTGATACAGGACTATGGGGAGAGAGTGGGGCAGTGGGATTAGTTGGTGTGAGATTGATACAGGACTATGGGGAGAGAGCGGTGCAGTGGGATTAGTTTGGGAATTGATAAAGGACTATGGGGAGAGAGCGGGGCAGTGTGATTCGTTTGGGAATTGATACAGGACTGTGGGGAGAGAGCGGGGCAGTGGGATTAGTTGGTGTGAGATTGATACAGGACTATGGGGAGATAGCGGGACAGTGGGATTAGTTTGTGTGAGATTGATACAGGACTATGGGGAGAGAGCAGGGCAGTGGGATTAGTTTGGGGATTGATACAGGACTATGGGGAGAGAGCGGGGCAGTGTGATTCGTTTGGGGATTGATACAGGACTGTGGGGAGAGAGCGGGGCAGTGGGATTAGTTTGGGGATTGATACAGGACTATGGGGAGAGAGTTGGGCAGTGGGATTAGTTTGGGGATTGATACAGGACGAAGGGGATAGAGTGGGACAGTGGGATTACTTTGGGGATTGATACAGGACTATGGGGAGAGAGCGGGGCAGTGGGGTTAGTTTGGGGATTTATACCGGAATATGGGGAGAGAGCGGGGCAGTGGGATTAGTTTGCGGATTGATACAGGACTTTGGGGAGAGAGCGGGGCAGTGGGATTAGTTGGGGATTGATGCAGGGCTATGGGGAGAGAGCGGGGCAGTGGGATTAGTTTGGGGATTGATACAGGACTATGGGGAGAGAGTGGGGCAGTGGAATTAGTTTGGGGATTGATACAGGACTATGGGGAGAGAGCGGGGCAGTGGGATTCGTTTGGGGATTGAAACAGGACTATGGGGAGAGAGCGGGGCAGTGGGATTAGTTTGCGGATTGATGCAGGACTATGAGGAGATAGCGGGGCAGTGGGATTAGTTTGTGTGAGATTGATACAGGGCTATGGGGAGAGAGCGGGGCAGTGGGATTAGTTTGGAGATTGATACAGGACTGTGGGGAGATAGCGGGGCAGTGTGATTCGTTTGGGGATTGATACAGGACTGTGGGGAGAGAGCGGGGCAGTGGGATTAGTTTGGGGATTGATACAGGACTATGGGGAGAGAGCGGGGCAGTGGGACTAGTTTGGGGATTGATACAGGACTATGGGGAGAGAGCGGGGCAGTGTGATTCGTTTGGGGATTGATACAGGACTGTGGGGAGAGAGCGGGGCAGTGGGATTCGTTTGCGGACTGATACAGGACTTTGGGGAGAGAGCGGGGCAGTGGGATTAGTTGGGGATTGATGCAGGGCGATGGGGAGAGAGCGGGGCAGTGGGATTAGTTTGGGGATTGATACAGGACTATGGGGAGAGAGTGGGGCAGTGGGATTAGTTTGGGGATTGATACAAGACTATGGGGAGAGAGCGGGGCAGTGGGATTCGTTTGTGGATTGATACAGGACTATGGGGAGAGAGCGGGGCAGTGGGATTAGTTTGGGGATTGATACAGGACTATGAGGTGAGTGCGGGACAGTGAGATTAGTTTGGGGATTGATACAGGACTATGGGGAGAGAGCGGGGCAGTGGGATTAGTTTGTGTGAGATGATACAGGACTATGGGGAGAGAGCGGGACCGTGGGATTAGTTTCGTGATTGATACAGGACTTTGAGGAGATAGCGGGGCAGTGGGATTAGTTGGTGTGAGATTGATACAGGACTATGGGGAGATAGCGGGACAGTGGGATTAGTTTGTGTGAGATTGATACAGGGCTATGGGGAGAGAGCGGGGCAGTGGGATTAGTTTGGAGATTGATACAGGACTGTGGGGAGAGAGCGGGGCAGTGGGATTAGTTTGGGGATTGATACAGGACTATGGGGAGGGAGCGGGGCAGTGGGGATTAGTTTGGAGATTGATACAGGACCGTGGGGAGAGAGCGGGGCAGTGGGATTAGTTTGGGATTGATACACGGCTATGGTGAGAGGGCGGGGCAGTGGGATTAGTTTGGGGATTGATAAAGGACTATGGGGAGAGAGCGGGACAGTGGGATTACTTTGGGGATTGATACAGGTCTATGGGTAGAGAGCGGGGCAGTGGGATTAGTTTGGGGTTGATACAGGACTATGGGGAGAGAGCGGGGCAGTGGGATTAGTTTGTGTGAGATTGATACAGGACGATGGTGAGAGAGCGGGGCAGTGGGATTAGTTTGGGGATTGATACAGGACTATGGTGAGAGAGCGGGGCACTGGGATTAGTTTGGGGTTTGATACAGGTATATGGGGAGAGAGCGGGGCAGTGGGATTAGTTTGGAAATTGATACAGGACGATGGGGAGAGAGTGGGGCAGTGGGATTAGTTTGTGTGAGATTGATACAGGACTATGAGGAGAGAGCGGGGCAGTGGGATTAGTTTGGGGATTGATACAGAACTATGGGGAGAGAGCGGGGCAGTGGGATGAGTTTGGGGATTTATACAGGACTATGGGGCGAGAGCGGGCCAGTGGGATTAGTTTGGGGATTGAAACAGGACTATGAGGAGATTGCGGGGCAGTGAGATTAGTTTGTGTGAGATTGATACAGGACTATGGGGAGAGAGCAGGGCAGTGGGATTAGTTTGTGTGGGATTGATACAGGACTATGAGGAGAGAGAGTGGCAGTGGGATTAGTTTGTGTGAGATTGATACAGGACTATGGGGAGAGAGCGGGGCAGTGGGATTAGTTTGGGAATTGATACAGGACTTTGAGGAGAGAGCGGGGCAGTGGGATTAGTTTGTGTGGGATTGATACAGCACTATGGGGAGAGAGCGGGACAGTGGGATTAGTTTGGGGATTGATACAGATCTATGGGGAGAGAGCGGGGCAGTGGGTTTAGTTTGTGTGGGATTGATACAGGACTATGAGGAGAGAGAGTGGCAGTGGGATTAGTTTGTGTGAGATTGATACAGGACTATGGGGAGCGAGCGGGGCAGTGGGATTAATTTGGGGATTGATACAGGACGATGAGGAGAGAGCGGGGCAGTGGGATTAGTTTGTGTGGGATTGATACAGGACTATGGGGAGAGAGCGGGACAGTGGGATTAGTTTGGGGATTGATACAGATCTATGGCGAGAGAGCGGGGCAGTGGGATTAGTTTGTGTGGGATTGATAGAGGACTATGAGGAGAGAGCGGAACAGTGGGATTAGTTTGGGGATTGATACAGGACTATGGGAAGAGAGCGGGGCAGTGCGATTAGTTTGGGGATTGATACAGGACTATGGGGAGAGAGTGGGGCAGTGGGATTAGTTTGGGGATTGATACAGGACTATCAGGAGAGAGTGGATCAATGGGATTAGTTTGTGTGAGATTGATACAGGACTATGGGGAGAGAGCGGGGCTGTGGGATTAGTTTGGGGATTGATACAGGACTATGGGGAGAGAGAGGGACAGTGGGATTAGTTTGGGGATTGATACAGGACTATGGGGAGAGAGCGGGGCAGTGGGATTAGTTTGTGTGAGATTGATACAGGACTATCAGGAGAGAGCGGGCCAGTGGGATTAGTTTGGGGATTGATACAGGACTACGGGGAGAGAGTGGGGCAGCTGGTTTAGTTTAGGGATTGATACAGGACTATGGGAATAGAGCGGGGCAGTGGGATTAGTTTGTGTGAGATTGATACAGGACTATGGGGAGAGAGCGGGGCAGTGGGATTAGTTTGCGGATTGATAAAGGACTATGGGGAGAGAGCGGGCCAGGGGGATTAGTTTATGGATTGACACAGGGCTATGGGGAGAGAGCGGGGCAGTGGGATTAGTCTGGAGATTGAGGCAGAACTATGGGGAGAGAGTGGGGCTGTGGGATTAATTTGGAGATTGATACAGGACTATGGGGAGAAAGCGGGGCAGTGGGATTAGTGTGGGGATTGATAAAGGACTATGGGGAGAGAGTTGGGCAGTGGGATTAGTTTGGGGATTGATACAGGACTATGGGGATAGAGTGGGACAGTGGGATTACTTTGGGGATTGATACAGGACTATGGGGAGAGAGCGGGGCAATGGGATTAGTTTGGGGATTTATACAGGAATATGGGGAGAGAGCGGGGCAGTGGGATTAGTTTGGGGATTGATAGAGGACTATGGGGAGAGAGCGTGGCAGTGGGATTAGTTTGTATGAGATTGATACAGGACTATGGGTCGAGAGCGGGACAGTGGGATTAGTTTGGGGATTGATACAGGACTATGAGGAGAGAGCGGGGCAGTGGGATTAGTTTGGGGATTGATACCGGACTATGAGGAGAGAGCGGGGCAGTGGGATTAGTTTGTGTGAGATTGATATAGTGCTATGGGGAGAGAGTGGGGCAGTGGGATTAGTTTGGGGATTGATACAGGACTATGGGGAGAGAGCGGGACAGTGGGATTTGTTTGTGTGTGATTGATACAGGAATATGGGGAGAGCGCGGGACAGTGGGATTGTTTGGGGATTGATACAGGGCTATGAGGAGAGAGTGGGGCAGTGGGATTAGTTTGGGGATTGATACAGGACTATGTGGAGAGAGCGGGGCAGTGGGATTAATTTGGGGATTGATAAAGGACTATGGGGAGAGAGTGGGGCAGTGGGATTAGTTTGTGTGAGATTGATACAGGACTATGAGGAGAGAGCGGGACAGTGGGATTAGTTTGGGGATTGATACAGGACTATGAGGAGAGAGTGGGGCAGTGGGATTAGTTTGTGATTGATACAGGACTATGTGGAGAGAGAGGGGCAGTGTGATTTGTTTGGGGATTGATACAGCGCTATGGTGAGAGAGCGGGGCAGTGGGATTACTTTGGGGATTGTTACAGGACTATGGGGAGAGAGCGGGGCAGTGGGATTAGTTTGGGGATTGATACATGACTATGGTGAGAGAGCGGGGCAGTCGGATTAGTTATGGGGATTTATACAGGACTATGGGGAGAGAGCGGGGCAGTCGGATTAGTTTGGGGATTGATACAGGACAATGAGGAGAGAGAGGGACAGTGAGATTAGTTTTTGTGAGATTGATACAGGACTATGAGCAGAGAACGGGGCAGTGGGATTAGTTTGGGGACTGATACAGGACTATGGTGAGAGAGTGCGGCAGTGGGATTAGTTTGGGGATTGATACAGGACTATGGGGAGAGAGTGGGGCAGTGGGATTAGTTTGGGGATTGATACAGGACTATGTGGAGAAAGCGGGGCAGTGGGATTAGTTTGCGGATTGATACAGGACTATGGGGAGAGAGTGGGGCAGTGGGATTAGTTGGTGTGAGATTGATACAGGACTATGGGGAGAGAGCGGTGCAGTGGGATTAGTTTGGGAATTGATAAAGGACTATGGGGAGAGAGCGGGGCAGTGTGATTCGTTTGGGAATTGATACAGGACTGTGGGGAGAGAGCGGGACAGTGGGATTAGTTGGTGTGAGATTGATACAGGACTATGGGGAGATAGCGGGACAGTGGGATTAGTTTGTGTGAGATTGATACAGGACTATGGGGAGAGAGCAGGGCAGTGGGATTAGTTTGGGGATTGATACAGGACTATGGGGAGAGAGCGGGGCAGTGTGATTCGTTTGGGGATTGATACAGGACTGTGGGGAGAGAGCGGGGCAGTGGGATTAGTTTGGGGATTGATACAGGACTATGGGGAGAGAGTTGGGCAGTGGGATTAGTTTGGGGATTGATACAGGACGAAGGGGATAGAGTGGGACAGTGGGATTACTTTGGGGATTGATACAGGACTATGGGGAGAGAGCGGGGCAGTGGGGTTAGTTTGGGGATTTATACCGGAATATGGGGAGAAAGCGGGGCAGTGGGATTAGTTTGCGGATTGATACAGGACTTTGGGGAGAGAGCGGGGCAGTGGGATTAGTTGGGGATTGATGCAGGGCTATGGGGAGAGAGCGGGGCAGTGGGATTAGTTTGGGGATTGATACAGGACTATGGGGAGAGAGTGGGGCAGTGGAATTAGTTTGGGGATTGATACAGGACTATGGGGAGAGAGCGGGGCAGTGGGATTCGTTTGGGGATTGATACAGGACTATGGGGAGAGAGCGGGGCAGTGGGATTAGTTTGCGGATTGATGCAGGACTATGAGGAGATAGCGGGGCAGTGGGATTAGTTTGTGTGAGATTGATACAGGGCTATGGGGAGAGAGCGGGGCAGTGGGATTAGTTTGGAGATTGATACAGGACTGTGGGGAGATAGCGGGGCAGTGTGATTCGTTTGGGGATTGATACAGGACTGTGGGGAGAGAGCGGGGCAGTGGGATTAGTTTGGGGATTGATACAGGACTATGGGGAGAGAGCGGGGCAGTGGGACTAGTTTGGGGATTGATACAGGACTATGGGGAGAGAGCGGGGCAGTGTGATTCGTTTGGGGATTGATACAGGACTGTGGGGAGAGAGCGGGGCAGTGGGATTCGTTTGCGGATTGATACAGGACTTTGGGGAGAGAGCGGGGCAGTGGGATTAGTTGGGGATTGATGCAGGGCGATGGGGAGAGAGCGGGGCAGTGGGATTAGTTTGGGGATTGATACAGGACTATGGGGAGAGAGTGGGGCAGTGGGATTAGTTTGGGGATTGATACAAGACTATGGGGAGAGAGCGGGGCAGTGGGATTCGTTTTTGGATTGATACAGGACTATGGGGAGAGAGCGGGGCAGTGGGATTAGTTTGGGGATTGATACAGGACTATGAGGTGAGTGCGGGACAGTGAGATTAGTTTGGGGATTGATACAGGACTATGGGGAGAGAGCGGGGCAGTGGGATTAGTTTGTGTGAGATGATACAGGACTATGGGGAGAGAGCGGGACCGTGGGATTAGTTTCGTGATTGATACAGGACTTTGAGGAGATAGCGGGGCAGTGGGATTAGTTGGTGTGAGATTGATACAGGACTATGGGGAGATAGCGGGACAGTGGGATTAGTTTGTGTGAGATTGATACAGGGCTATGGGGAGAGAGCGGGGCAGTGGGATTAGTTTGGAGATTGATACAGGACTGTGGGGAGAGAGCGGGGCAGTGGGATTAGTTTGGGGATTGATACAGGACTATGGGGAGGGAGCGGGGCAGTGGGGATTAGTTTGGAGATTGATACAGGACCGTGGGGAGAGAGCGGGGCAGTGGGATTAGTTTGGGATTGATACACGGCTATGGTGAGAGGGCGGGGCAGTGGGATTAGTTTGGGGATTGATAAAGGACTATGGGGAGAGAGCGGGACAGTGGGATTACTTTGGGGATTGATACAGGTCTATGGGTAGAGAGCGGGGCAGTGGGATTAGTTTGGGGTTGATACAGGACTATGGGGAGAGAGCGGGGCAGTGGGATTAGTTTGTGTGAGATTGATGCAGGCCTATGAGGAGAGAGCCGTGCAGTGGGATTAGTTTGGGGACTGATAATGGACTATGGTGAGAGAGCGGGGCAGTGGGATTAGTTTGGGGATTGATACAGGACTATGGGGAGAGAGTGGGGCAGTGGGATTAGTTTGGGGATTGAAACAGTACTATATGGAGAGAGCGGGGAAGTGGGATTTGTTTGGGGATTGATACAGGACTATGGGGAGAGAGTGGGGCAGTGGGATTAGTTTGTGTGAGATTGATACAGGACTATGGGGAGAGAGCGGAGCAGTGGGATTAGTTTGGGGATTGATACAGGACTATGAGGTGAGTGCGGGACAGTGAGATTAGTTTGGGGATTGATACAGGACTATGGGGAGAGAGCGGGGCAGTGGGATTAGTTTGTGTGAGATGATACAGGACTATGGGGAGAGAGCGGGACCGTGGGATTAGTTTCGTGATTGATACAGGACTTTGAGGAGATAGCGGGGCAGTGGGATTAGTTGGTGTGAGATTGATACAGGACTATGGGGAGATAGCGGGACAGTGGGATTAGTTTGTGTGAGATTGATACAGGGCTATGGGGAGAGAGCGGGGCAGTGGGATTAGTTTGGAGATTGATACAGGACTGTGGGGAGAGAGCGGGGCAGTGGGATTAGTTTGGGGATTGATACAGGACTATGGGGAGGGAGCGGGGCAGTGGGGATTAGTTTGGAGATTGATACAGGACCGTGGGGAGAGAGCGGGGCAGTGGGATTAGTTTGGGATTGATACACGGCTATGGTGAGAGGGCGGGGCAATGGGATTAGTTTGGGGATTGATAAAGGACTATGGGGAGAGAGCGGGACAGTGGGATTACTTTGGGGATTGATACAGGTCTATGGGTAGAGAGCGGGGCAGTGGGATTAGTTTGGGGTTGATACAGGACAATGGGGAGAGAGCGGGGCAGTGGGATTAGTTTGTGTGAGATTGATACAGGACGATGGTAAGAGAGCGGGGCAGTGGGATTAGTTTGCGGATTTATACAGGACTATGGGGAGAGAGCAGGGCAGTAGGATTTGTTTGTGGATTGATACAGGACAATGAGGAGAGAGCGGGACAGTGAGATTAGTTTGTGTGAGATTGATGCAGGACTATGAGGAGAGAGCCGTGCAGTGGGATTAGTTTGGGGACTGATAATGGACTATGGTGAGAGAGCGGGGCAGTGGGATTAGTTTGGGGATTGATACAGGACTATGGGGAGAGAGTGGGGCAGTGGGATTAGTTTGGGGATTGATACAGTACTATATGGAGAGAGCGGGGAAGTGGGATTTGTTTGGGGATTGATACAGGACTATGGGGAGAGAGTGGGGCAGTGGGATTAGTTTGTGTGAGATTGATACAGGACTATGGGGAGAGAGCGGAGCAGTGGGATTAGTTTGGGGATTGATACAGGACAATGGTGAGCGAGCGGGGCAGTGGGATTAGTTTGGGGATTGATACAGGACTATGAGGAGAGAGCGGGACAGTGGGATTAGTTTGTGATTGATACAGGACAATGGGGAGAGAGAGGAGCAGTGTGATTAGTTTGGGGATTGATACAGGGCTATGGTGAGTGTGCGGGGCAGTGGGATAGTTAGGGGATTGATACAGGACTATGGGGAGAGAGCTGGACGGTGGGATTACGTTGGGGATTGATACAGGACTACGGGGAGACAGCGGGGCAGTGGGATTAGTTTGGGGATTGATGCAGGACTATGGGGAGAGAGCGGGGCAGTGGGATTAGCTTGTGTGAGATTGATGCAGGACTATGAGGTGAGAGCGGGGCAGTGGGATTAGTTTGTGTGGGATGGATAAGTACTATGAGGAGAGAGAGGGGCAGTGGGATTAGTTTGTGTGAGATTGATGCCGGGCAATGGGGAGAGAGCGGGGCAGTGGGATTAGTTTGTTTGGGATGGATACAGGACTATGTGGAGAGAGCGGGACATTGGGATTAGTTTGGGGATTGATACAGGACTATGGGGGGAGAGCGGGGCAGTGGCATTAGTTTGTGTGGGATGGATAAGTACTATGAGGAGAGAGAGGGGCAGTGGGATTAGTTTGTGTGAGATTGATACAGGACTATGGGGAGAGATCGGAGTGGAGGGATTAGTTTGGTGATTGATACAGGACTATGGGGATAGAGCGGGGCAGCGGGATTAGTTTGTGTGGGATGGATACAGGACTATGTGGAGAGAGCGGGACATTGGGATTAGTTTGGGGATTGGTACAGGACGATGGGCGGAGAGCGGGGCAGTGGCATTAGTTTGTGTGGGATTGATACAGGAATATGAGTAGAGAGTGGGGCAGTGTGATTACTTTGGGGATTGATACAGGACTATGGAAAGAGGGCTGGGCAGTGGGATTAGTTTGGAGATTGATACAGGACTATGGGGAGAGAGCGGGTCAGTGGGATTAGTTTGTATGAGATTGATACAGGACTATGGGTAGAGAGCGGGACAGTGGGATTAGTTTGGGGATTGATAGAGGACTATGAGTAGAGAGCGGGGCAGTGGGATTAGTTTGGGGATTGATAACGGACTATGAGGAGAGAGCGGGGCAGTCGGATTAGTTTGTGTGAGATTGATACAGGACTATGGGGAGAGAGCGGGGCAGTGGGATTAGTTTGGGGATTGATAGAGGACTATGGGGAGAGAGCGGGGCAATGTGATTCGTTTGGGGATTGACACAGGACTGTGGGGAGAGAGCGGGGCAGTGGGATTAGTTTGGGGATTGATACAGGACTATGGGGAGAGAGTGGGGCAGTGGGATTAGTTTGTGTGAGATTGATACAGGACTATGGGGAGAGAGAGGGGCAGTGTGATTAGTTTGGGATTGATACAGGGCTATGGTGAGAGAGCGGGGCAGTGGGATTAGTTTGGGGATTGATAAAGGACTATGGGGAGAGAGCGGGACAGTGGGATTATTTTGGGGATTGATACAGGAATTTGGGTAGAGAGCGGGGGAGTGGGATTAGTTTGGGGTTGATACAGGACTATGGGGAGAGAGCGGGGCAGTGGGATTAGTTTGTGTGAGATTGATACAGGACTATGAGGAGAGAGAGGGGCAGTGGGATTAGTTTGGGGACTGATCCAGGACTATGGTGAGAGAGCGGTGCAGTGGGATTAGTTTGGGGATTTATACAGGACTATGGGGAGAGAGCGGGGCAATAGGATTAGTTTGTGGATTGATACAGGACAATGAGGAGAGAGCGTGACAGTGAGATTAGTTTGTGTGAGATTGATACAGAACTATGAGGAGAGAGCAGTGCAGTGGGATTAGTTTGGGGACTTATACAGGACTATGGTGAGAGACCGGGGCAGTGGGATTAGTTTGGGGATTGATACAGGACTATGGGGAGAGAGTGGGGCAGTGGGATTAGTTTGGGGATTGATACAGTACTATATGGAGAGAGCGGGGCAGTGGGATTAGTTTGGGGATTGATACAGGACTATGGGGAGTGAGTGGGGCAGTGGGATTAGTTTGTGTGAGATTGATACAGGACTATGGGGAGAGAGCGGAGCAGTGGGATTAGTTTGGGGATTGATACAGGACAATGGTGAGCGAGCGGGGCAGTGGGATTAGTTTGGGGATTGCTACAGGACTATGAGGAGAGAGCGGGACAGTGGGATTAGTTTGTGATTGATACAGGACAATGGGGAGAGAGAGGGGCAGTGTGATTAGTTTGGGGATTGATACAGGGCTATGGTGAGTGAGCGGCGCAGTGGGATAGTTTGGGGATTGATACAGGACTATGGGGAGAGAGCGGGACAGAGGGATTACGTTGGGGATTGATACATGACTGCGGGGAGACAGCGGGGCAGTGGGATTAGTTTGGGGATTGATACAGGACTATGGGGAGAGAGCGGGGCAATGGGATTAGTTTGTGTGAGATTGATGCAGGACTATGAGGAGAGAGCGGGGCAGTGGGATTAGTTTGTGTGAGATTGATACAGGACTATGAGGAGAGAGCTGGGCAGTGGGATTAGTTTGGCGTTGATAGAGGGCTATGGTGAGAGAGCGGGGCAGTGGGATTAGTTTGGGGATTTTTACAGGACTATGGGGAGAGAGCGGGACAGTGAGATTAGTTTGTGCGAGATTGATACCGGGCAATGGGGAGAGAGCGGGGCAGTGGGATTAGTTTGTTTGGGATTGATAAGGACTATGAGGAGAGAGAGGGGCAGTGGGATTAGTTTGTGTGAGATTGATACAAGACTATGGGGAGAGATCGGAGTGGAGGGATTAGTTTGGTGATTGATACAGGACTATGGGGATAGAGCGGGGCAGTGGGATTAGTTTGGGGATTGATACAGTACGATGGGGAGAGAGCGGGCCAGCGGGATTAGTTTGTGTGGGATTGATACAGGACTATGTGGAGAGAGCGGGACAGTGGGAAATGTTTGGGGATTGATACAGGACTATGGGGGGAGAGCGGGGCAGTGGCATTAGTTTGTGTGGGATTGATACAGGAATATGAGGAGAGAGCGGGGCAGTGTGATTAGTTTGGGGATTGATACAGGACTATGGAAAGAGGGCTGGGCAGTGGGATTAGTTTGGAGATTGATACAGGACTATGAGGAGAGAGCGGGGCAGTCGGATTAGTTTGTGTGAGATTGATACAGGACTATGGGGTGAGAGCGGGGCAGTGGGATTAGTTTGGGGATTGATACAGGACTATGGGGAGAGAGCGGGGCAGTGTGATTCGTTTGGGGATTGACACAGGACTGTGGGGAGAGAGCGGGGCAGTGGGATTAGTTTGGGGATTGATACAGGACTATGGGGAGAGAGTGGGGCAGTGGGATTAGTTTGTGTGAGATTGATACAGGACTATGGGGAGAGAGAGGGGCAGTGTGATAAGTTTAGGATTGATACAGGGCTATGGTGAGAGAGCGGGGCAGTGGGATTAGTTTGGGGATTGATAAAGTACTATGGGGAGAGAGCGGGACAGTGAGATTACTTTGGGAATTGATACAGGACTATGGGGAGAGAGCGGGGCAGTAGGATTTGTTTGTGGATGATACAGGACTATGGGGAGAGAGCGGGGCAGTGGGATTAGTTTGTGTGAGATTGATACAGGACTATGAGGAGAGAGCCGTGCAGTGGGATTAGTTTGGGGACTGATACAGGACTATGGTGAGAGAGCGGGGCAGTGGGATTAGTTTGGGGATTGATACAGGACTATGGGGAGAGAGTGGGGCAGTGGGATTAGTTTGGGGATTGATACAGTACTATATGGAGAGAGCGGGGCAGTGGGATTAGTTTGGGGATTGATACAGGACTGTGGGGAGAGAGTGGGGCTGTGGGATTAGTTTGTCTGAGATTGATACAGGACTATGGGGAGGGAGCGGAGCAGTGGGATTATTTTGGGGATTGATACAGGACAATGGTGAGCGAGCGGGGCAGTGGGATTAGTTTGGGGATTGATACAGGACTATGAGGAGAGAGCGGGACAGTGGGATTAGTTTGTGATTGATACAGGACAATGGGGAGAGAGAGGGGCAGTGTGATTAGTTTGGGGATTGATACAGGGCTATGGTGAGTGAGCGGGGCAGTGGGATAGTTTGGCGATTGATACAGGACTATGGGGAGAGAGTGGGACAGTGGGATTACGTTGGGGATTGATACAGGACTACGGGGAGACAGCGGGGCAGTGGGATTAGTTTGGGGATTGATACAGGACTATGGGGAGAGAGCGGGGCAATGGGATCAGTTTGTGTGAGATTGATACAGGACTATGAGGAGAGAGCGGGGCAGTGGGATTAGTTTGGCGTTGATAGAGGGCTATGGTGAGAGAGCGGGGCAGTGGGATTAGTTTGGGGATTTTTCCAGGACTATGGGGAGAGAACGGGGCAGTAGGATTAGTTTGGGTATTGATAGAGGACAATGAGGAGAGAGTGGGACAGTGAGATTAGTTTGTGTGAGATTGATACCGGGCAATAGGGAGAGAGCGGGGCATTGGGATTAGTTTGTTTGGGATTGATAAGGACTATGAGGAGAGAGAGGGGCAGTGGGATTAGTTTGTGTGAGATTGATACAGGACTATGGGGAGAGATCGGAGTGGAGGGATTAGTTTGGTGATTGATACAGGACAATGGTGAGCGAGCGGGGCAGTGGGATTAGTTTGGGGATTGATACAGGACTATGAGGAGAGAGCGGGACAGTGGGATTACTTTGGGAATTGATACAGGACTATGGGGAGAGAGCGGGGCAGTAGGATTTGTTTGTGGATGATACAGGACTATGGGGAGAGAGCGGGGCAGTGGGATTAGTTTGTGTGAGATTGATACAGGACTATGAGGAGAGAGCCGTGCAGTGGGATTGGTTTGGGGACTGATACAGGACTATGGTGAGAGAGCGGGGCAGTGGGATTAGTTTGGGGATTGATACAGGACTATGGGGAGAGAGTGGGGCAGTGGGATTAGTTTGGGGATTGATACAGTACTATATGGAGCGAGCAGGGCAGTGGGATTAGTGTGGGGATTGATACAGGACTGTGGGGAGAGAGTGGGGCAGTGGGATTAGTTTGTGTGAGATTGATACAGGACTATGGGGAGAGAGCGGAGCAGTGGGATTAGTTTGGGGATTGATACAGGACAATGGTGAGCGAGCGGGGCAGTGGGATTAGTTTGGGGATTGATACAGGACTATGAGGAGAGAGCGGGACAGTGGGATTAGTTTGTGATTGATACAGGACAATGGGGAGAGAGAGGGGCAGTGTGATTAGTTTGGGGATTGATACAGGGCAATGGTGAGTGAGCGGGGCAGTGGGATAGTTTGGGGATTGATACAGGACTATGGGGAGAGAGCGGGACAGTGGGATTACGTTGGGGATTGATACAGGACTGCGGGGAGACAGCGGGGCAGTGGGATTAGTTTGGGGATTGATACAGGACTATGGGGAGAGAGCGGGGCAATGGGATTAGTTTGTGTGAGATTGATACAGGACTATGAGGAGAGAGCGGGGCAGTGCGATTAGTTTGGCTTTGATAGAGGGCTGTGGTGAGAGAGCGGGGCAGTGGGATTAGTTTGGTGATTTTTACAGGACTATGGGGAGAGAACGGGGCTGTAGCATTAGTTTGGGGATTGATACAGGACAATGAGGAGAGAGTGGGACAGTGAGATTAGTTTGTGTGAGATTGATACCGGGCAATGGGGAGAGAGCGGGGCATTGGGATTAGTTTGTTTGGGATTGATAAGGACTATGAGGAGAGAGAGGTGCAGTGGGATTAGTTTGTGTGAGATTGATACAGGACTATGGGGAGAGATCGGAGTGGAGGGATTAGTTTGGTGATTGATACAGGACAATGGTGAGCGAGCGGGGCAGTGGGATTAGTTTGGGGATTGATACAGGACTATGAGGAGAGAGCGGGACAGTGGGATTACTTTGTGATTGATACAGGACAATGGGGAGAGAGAGGGGCAGTGTGATTAGTTTGGGGATTGATACAGGGCTATGGTGAGTGAGCGGGGCAGTGGGTTAGTTTGGGGATTGATACAGGACTATGGGGAGAGAGCGGGACAGTGGGATTACGTTGGGGATTGATACAGGACTACGGGGAGACAGCGGGGCAGTGGGATTAGTTTGGGGATTGATACAGGACTATGGGGAGAGAGAGGGGCAGTGGGATTAGTTTGTGTGAGATTGATACAGGACTATGCGGAGAGACCGGGGCAGTGGGATTAGTTTGGCTTTGATAGAGGGCTATGGTGAGAGAGCGGGGCAGTGGGATTAGTATGGGGATTTTTACAGGACTATGGGGAGAGAACGGGGCAGTAGGATTAGTTTGGGGATTGATACAGGACAATGAGGAGAGAGCGGGACAGTGAGATTAGTTTGTGTGAGATTGATACCGGGCAATGGGCAGAGAGCGGGGCAGTGTGATTAGTTTGTTTGGGATTGATAAGGACTATGAGGAGAGAGAGGGGCAGTGGGATTAGTTTGTGTGAGATTGATACAGGACTATGGGGAGAGATCGGAGTGGAGGGATTAGTTTGGTGATTGATACAGGACAATGGTGAGCGAGCGGGGCAGTGGGATTAGTTTGGGGATTGATACAGGACTATGAGGAGAGAGCGGGACAGTGGGATTAGTTTGTGATTGATACAGGACAATGGGGAGAGAGAGGGGCAGTGTGATTAGTTTGGGGATTGATACAGGGCTATGGTGAGTGAGCGGGGCAGAAGGATAGTTTGGGGATTGATACAGGACTATGGGGGGAGAGCGGGGCAGTGGCATTAGTTTGTGTGGGATTGATACAGGAATATGAGGAGAGAGCGGGGCAGTGTGATTAGTTTGCGGATTGATACAGGACTATGGAAAGAGGGCTGGGCAGTGGGATTAGTTTGGAGATTGATACAGGACTATGGGGAGAGAGCGGGCAGTGGGATTAGTTTGTATGAGAATGATACAGGACTATGGGTAGAGAGCGGGACAGTGGGATTAGTTTGGGGATTGATACAGGACTATGAGTAGACAGCGGGGCAGTGGGATTAGTTTGGGGATTGATAACCGACTATGAGGAGAGAGCGGGGCAGTCGGATTAGTTTGTGTAAGATTGATACAGGACTATGGGGAGAGAGCGGGGCACTGGGATTAGTTTGGGGATTGATACAGGACTATGGGGAGAGAGCGGGGCAGTGTGATTCGTTTGGGGATTGACACAGGACTGTGGGGAGAGAGCGGGGCAGTGGGATTAGTTTGGGGATTGATGCAGGACGATGGGGAGAGAGTGGGGCAGTGGGATTAGTTTGTGTGAGATTGATACAGGACTATGGGGAGAAAGAGGGGCAGTGTGATAAGTTTGGGATTGATACAGGGCTATGGTGAGAGAGCGGGGCAGTAGGATTAGTTTGTGGATTGATAAAGGACTATGGGGAGAGAGCGGGACAGTGAGATTACTTTGGGGATTGATACAGGACTATGGGGAGAGAGCGGGGCAGTAGGATTTGTTTGTGGATGATTCAGGACTATGGGGAGAGAGCGGGACAGTGGGATTAGTTTGTGTGAGATTGATACAGGACTATGAGGAGAGAGCCGTGCAGTGGGATTAGTTTGGGGACTGATACAGGACTATGGTGAGAGAGCGGGGCAGTGGGATTAGTTTGGGGATTGATACAGGACTATGGGGAGAGAGTGGGGCAGTGGGATTAGTTTGGGGATTGATACAGTACTATATGGAGAGAGCGGGGCAGTGGGATTAGTTTGGGGATTGAAACAGGACTATGGGGAGTGAGTGGGGCAGTGGGATTAGTTTGTGTGAGATTGATACAGGACTGTGGGGAGAGAGCGGAGCAGTGGGATTAGTTTGGGGATTGATACAGGACAATGGTGAGCTAGCGGGGCAGTGGGATTAGTTTGGGGATTGATACAGGACTATGAGGAGAGAGCGGGACAGTGGGATTAGTTTGTGATTGATACAGGACAATGGGGAGAGAGAGGGGCAGTGTGATTAGTTTGGGGATTGATACAGGGCTATGGTGAGTGAGCGGCGCAGTGGGATAGTTTGGGGATTGATACAGGACTATGGGGAGAGAGCGGGACAGAGGGATTACGTTGGGGATTGATACATGACTGCGGGGAGACAGCGGGGCAGTGGGATTAGTTTGGGGATTGATACAGGACTATGGGGAGAGAGCGGGGCAATGGGATTAGTTTGTGTGAGATTGATACAGGACTATGAGGAGAGAGAGGGGCAGTGGGATTAGTTTGTGTGAGATTGATACAGGACTATGGGGAGAGATCGGAGTGGAGGGATTAGTTTGGTGATTGATACAGGACAATGGTGAGCGAGCGGGGCAGTGGGATTAGTTTGGGGATTGATACAGGACTATGAGGAGAGAGCGGGACAGTGGGATTAGTTTGTGATTGATACAGGACAATGGGGAGAGAGAGGGGCAGTGTGATTAGTTTGGGGATTGATACAGGGCTATGGTGAGTGAGCGGGGCAGAAGGATAGTTTGGGGATTGATACAGGACTATGGGCGGAGAGCGGGGCAGTGGCATTAGTTTGTGTGGGATTGATACAGGAATATGAGGAGAGAGCGGGGCAGTGTGATTAGTTTGCGGATTGATACAGGACTATGGAAAGAGGGCTGGGCAGTGGGATTAGTTTGGAGATTGATACAGGACTATGGGGAGAGAGCGGGCAGTGGGATTAGTTTGTATGAGAATGATACAGGACTATGGGTAGAGAGCGGGACAGTGGGATTAGTTTGGGGATTGATACAGGACTATGAGTAGACAGCGGGGCAGTGGGATTAGTTTGGGGATTGATAACCGACTATGAGGAGAGAGCGGGGCAGTCGGATTAGTTTGTGTAAGATTGATACAGGACTATGGGGAGAGAGCGGGGCACTGGGATTAGTTTGGGGATTGATACAGGACTATGGGGAGAGAGCGGGGCAGTGTGATTCGTTTGGGGATTGACACAGGACTGTGGGGAGAGAGCGGGGCAGTGGGATTAGTTTGGGGATTGATGCAGGACGATGGGGAGAGAGTGGGGCAGTGGGATTAGTTTGTGTGAGATTGATACAGGACTATGGGGAGAAAGAGGGGCAGTGTGATAAGTTTGGGATTGATACAGGGCTATGGTGAGAGAGCGGGGCAGTAGGATTAGTTTGTGGATTGATAAAGGACTATGGGGAGAGAGCGGGACAGTGAGATTACTTTGGGGATTGATACAGGACTATGGGGAGAGAGCGGGGCAGTAGGATTTGTTTGTGGATGATTCAGGACTATGGGGAGAGAGCGGGACAGTGGGATTAGTTTGTGTGAGATTGATACAGGACTATGAGGAGAGAGCCGTGCAGTGGGATTAGTTTGGGGACTGATACAGGACTATGGTGAGAGAGCGGGGCAGTGGGATTAGTTTGGGGATTGATACAGGACTATGGGGAGAGAGTGGGGCAGTGGGATTAGTTTGGGGATTGATACAGTACTATATGGAGAGAGCGGGGCAGTGGGATTAGTTTGGGGATTGAAACAGGACTATGGGGAGTGAGTGGGGCAGTGGGATTAGTTTGTGTGAGATTGACACAGGACTGTGGGGAGAGAGCGGAACAGTGGGATTAGTTTGGGGATTGATACAGGACAATGGTGAGCTAGCGGGGCAGTGGGATTAGTTTGGGGATTGATACAGGACTATGAGGAGAGAGCGGGACAGTGGGATTAGTTTGTGATTGATACAGGACAATGGGGAGAGAGAGGGGCAGTGTGATTAGTTTGGGGATTGATACAGGGCTATGGTGAGTGAGCGGCGCAGTGGGATAGTTTGGGGATTGATACAGGACTATGGGGAGAGAGCGGGACAGAGGGATTACGTTGGGGATTGATACATGACTGCGGGGAGACAGCGGGGCAGTGGGATTAGTTTGGGGATTGATACAGGACTATGGGGAGAGAGCGGGGCAATGGGATTAGTTTGTGTGAGATTGATACAGGACTATGAGGAGAGAGCGGGGCAGTGGGATTAGTTTGTGTGAGATTGATACAGGACTATGAGGAGAGAGCGGGGCAGTGGGATTAGTTTGGCGTTGATAGAGGGCTATGGTGAGAGAGCGGGGCAGTGGGATTAGTTTGTTTGGGATTGATAAGGACTATGAGGAGAGAGAGGGGCAGTGGGATTAGTTTGTGTGAGATTGATACAAGACTATGGGGAGAGATCGGAGTGGAGGGATTAGTTTGGTGATTGATAAAGGACTATGGGGATAGAGCGGGGCAGTGGGATTAGTTTGGGGATTGATACAGTACTATGGGGAGAGAGCGGGCCAGCGGGATTAGTTTGTGTGGGATTGATACAGGACTATGTGGAGAGAGCGGGACAGTGGGATTAGTTTGGGGATTGATACAGGACTATGGGGGGAGAGCGGTGCAGTGGCATTAGTTTGTGTGGGATTGATACAGGAATATGAGGAGAGAGCGGGGCAGTGTGATTAGTTTGGGGATTGATACAGGACTATGGAAAGAGGGCTGGGCAGTGGGATTAGTTTGGAGATTGATAGAGGACTATGGGGAGAGAGCGGGGCAGTGGGATTAGTTTGGGGATTGATAACGGACTATGAGGAGAGAGCGGGGCAGTCGGATTAGTTTGTGTGAGATTGATACAGGACTAAGGGTAGAGAGCGGGGCAGTGGGATTAGTTTGGGGATTGATACAGGACTATGGGGAGAGTGCGGGGAAGTGTGATTCGTTTGGGGATTGACACAGGACTGTGGGGAGAGAGCGGGGCAGTGGGATTAGTTTGTGTGAGATTGATACAGGACTATGGGGATAGAGAGGGGCAGTGTGATAAGTTTGGGATTGATACAGGGCTATGGTGAGAGAGCGGGGCAGTGGGATTAGTTTGGTGAGTGATAAAGGACTATGGGGAGAGAGTGGGGCAGTGGGATTAGTTTGGGGATTGATACAGTACTATATGGAGAGAGCGGGTCAGTGGGATTAGTTTGGGGATTGATACAGGACTATGGGGAGAGAGTGGGGCAGTGGGATTAGTTTGTGTGAGATTGATACAGGACTATGGGGAGAGAGCGGAGCAGTGGGATTAGTTTGGGGATTGATACAGGACAATGGTGAGCGAGCGGGGCCATGGGATTAGTTTGGGGATTGATACAGGACTATGAGGAGAGAGCGGGACAGTGGGATTAGTTTGGGGATTGATACAGGACTATGGGGAGAGAGTGGGGCAGTGGGATTAGTTTGGGGATTGATACAGTACTATATGGAGAGAGCGGGGCAGTGGGATTAGTTTGGGGATTGAAACAGGACTATGGTGAGCTAGCGGGGCAGTGGGATTAGTTTGGGGATTGATACAGGACTATGAGGAGAGAGCGGGACAGTGGGATTAGTTTGTGATTGATACAGGACTATGAGGAGAGAGCGGGGCAGTCGGATTAGTTTGTGTAAGATTGATACAGGACTATGGGGAGAGAGCGGGGCACTGGGATTAGTTTGGGGATTGATACAGGACTATGGGGAGAGAGCGGGGCAGTGTGATTCGTTTGGGGATTGACACAGGACTGTGGGGAGAGAGCGGGGCAGTGGGATTAGTTTGGGGATTGATGCAGGACGATGGGGAGAGAGTGGGGCAGTGGGATTAGTTTGTGTGAGATTGATACAGGACTATGGGGAGAAAGAGGGGCAGTGTGATAAGTTTGGGATTGATACAGGGCTATGGTGAGAGAGCGGGGCAGTAGGATTAGTTTGTGGATTGATAAAGGACTATGGGGAGAGAGCGGGACAGTGAGATTACTTTGGGGATTGATACAGGACTATGGGGAGAGAGCGGGGCAGTAGGATTTGTTTGTGGATGATTCAGGACTATGGGGAGAGAGCGGGACAGTGGGATTAGTTTGTGTGAGATTGATACAGGACTATGAGGAGAGAGCCGTGCAGTGGGATTAGTTTGGGGACTGATACAGGACTATGGTGAGAGAGCGGGGCAGTGGGATTAGTTTGGGGATTGATACAGGACTATGGGGAGAGAGTGGGGCAGTGGGATTAGTTTGGGGATTGATACAGTACTATATGGAGAGAGCGGGGCAGTGGGATTAGTTTGGGGATTGAAACAGGACTATGGGGAGTGAGTGGGGCAGTGGGATTAGTTTGTGTGAGATTGATACAGGACTGTGGGGAGAGAGCGGAGCAGTGGGATTAGTTTGGGGATTGATACAGGACAATGGTGAGCTAGCGGGGCAGTGGGATTAGTTTGGGGATTGATACAGGACTATGAGGAGAGAGCGGGACAGTGGGATTAGTTTGTGATTGATACAGGACAATGGGGAGAGAGAGGGGCAGTGTGATTAGTTTGGGGATTGATACAGGGCTATGGTGAGTGAGCGGCGCAGTGGGATAGTTTGGGGATTGATACAGGACTATGGGGAGAGAGCGGGACAGAGGGATTACGTTGGGGATTGATACATGACTGCGGGGAGACAGCGGGGCAGTGGGATTAGTTTGGGGATTGATACAGGACTATGGGGAGAGAGCGGGGCAATGGGATTAGTTTGTGTGAGATTGATACAGGACTATGAGGAGAGAGCGGGGCAGTGGGATTAGTTTGTGTGAGATTGATACAGGACTATGAGGAGAGAGCGGGGCAGTGGGATTAGTTTGGCGTTGATAGAGGGCTATGGTGAGAGAGCGGGGCAGTGGGATTAGTTTGTTTGGGATTGATAAGGACTATGAGGAGAGAGAGGGGCAGTGGGATTAGTTTGTGTGAGATTGATACAAGACTATGGGGAGAGATCGGAGTGGAGGGATTAGTTTGGTGATTGATAAAGGACTATGGGGATAGAGCGGGGCAGTGGGATTAGTTTGGGGATTGATACAGTACTATGGGGAGAGAGCGGGCCAGCGGGATTAGTTTGTGTGGGATTGATACAGGACTATGTGGAGAGAGCGGGACAGTGGGATTAGTTTGGGGATTGATACAGGACTATGGGGGGAGAGCGGTGCAGTGGCATTAGTTTGTGTGGGATTGATACAGGAATATGAGGAGAGAGCGGGGCAGTGTGATTAGTTTGGGGATTGATACAGGACTATGGAAAGAGGGCTGGGCAGTGGGATTAGTTTGGAGATTGATAGAGGACTATGGGGAGAGAGCGGGGCAGTGGGATTAGTTTGGGGATTGATAACGGACTATGAGGAGAGAGCGGGGCAGTCGGATTAGTTTGTGTGAGATTGATACAGGACTAAGGGTAGAGAGCGGGGCAGTGGGATTAGTTTGGGGATTGATACAGGACTATGGGGAGAGTGCGGGGAAGTGTGATTCGTTTGGGGATTGACACAGGACTGTGGGGAGAGAGCGGGGCAGTGGGATTAGTTTGTGTGAGATTGATACAGGACTATGGGGAGAGAGAGGGGCAGTGTGATAAGTTTGGGATTGATACAGGGCTATGGTGAGAGAGCGGGGCAGTGGGATTAGTTTGGTGAGTGATAAAGGACTATGGGGAGAGAGTGGGGCAGTGGGATTAGTTTGGGGATTGATACAGTACTATATGGAGAGAGCGGATCAGTGGGATTAGTTTGGGGATTGATACAGGACTATGGGGAGAGAGTGGGGCAGTGGGATTAGTTTGTGTGAGATTGATACAGGACTATGGGGAGAGAGCGGAGCAGTGGGATTAGTTTGGGGATTGATACAGGACAATGGTGAGCGAGCGGGGCCGTGGGATTAGTTTGGGGATTGATACAGGACTATGAGGAGAGAGCGGGACAGTGGGATTAGTTTGGGGATTGATACAGGACTATGGGGAGAGAGTGGGGCAGTGGGATTAGTTTGGGGATTGATACAGTACTATATGGAGAGAGCGGGGCAGTGGGATTAGTTTGGGGATTGAAACAGGACTATGGGGAGTGAGTGGGGCAGTGGGATTAGTTTGTGTGAGATTGATACAGGACTATGGGGAGAGAGCGGAGCAGTGGGATTAGTTTGGGGATTGATACAGGACAATGGTGAGCTAGCGGGGCAGTGGGATTAGTTTGGGGATTGATACAGGACTATGAGGAGAGAGCGGGACAGTGGGATTAGTTTGTGATTGATACAGGACAATGGGGAGAGAGAGGGGCAGTGTGATTAGTTTGGGGATTGATACAGGGCTATGGTGAGTGAGCGGCGCAGTGGGATAGTTTGGGGATTGATACAGGACTATGGGGAGAGAGCGGGACAGAGGGATTACGTTGGGGATTGATACATGACTGCGGGGAGACAGCGGGGCAGTGGGATTAGTTTGGGGATTGATACAGGACTATGGGGAGAGAGCGGGGCAATGGGATTAGTTTGTGTGAGATTGATACAGGACTATGAGGAGAGAGGGGGGCAGTGGGATTAGTTTGTGTGAGATTGATACAGGACTATGAGGAGAGAGCGGGGCAGTGGGATTAGTTTGGCGTTGATAGAGGGCTATGGTGAGAGATCGGGGCATTGGGATTAGTTTGTTTGGGATTGATAAGGACTATGAGGAGAGAGAGGGGCAGTGGGATTAGTTTGTGTGAGATTGATACAAGACTATGGGGAGAGATCGGAGTGGAGGGATTAGTTTGGTGATTGATAAAGGACTATGGGGATAGAGCGGGGCAGTGGGATTAGTTTGGGGATTGATACAGTACTATGGGGAGAGAGCGGGCCAGCGGGATTAGTTTGTGTGGGATTGATACAGGACTATGTGGAGAGAGCGGGACAGTGGGATTAGTTTGGGGATTGATACAGGACTATGGGGGGAGAGCGGGGCAGTGGCATTAGTTTGTGTGGGATTGATACAGGAATATGAGGAGAGAGCGGGGCAGTGTGATTAGTTTGGGGATTGATACAGGACTATGGAAAGAGGGCTGGGCAGTGGGATTAGTTTGGAGATTGATACAGGACTATGGGGAGAGAGCGGGGCAGTGGGATTAGTTTGGGGATTGATAACGGACTATGAGGAGAGAGCGGGGCAGTCGGATTAGTTTGTGTGAGATTGATACAGGACTATGGGGAGAGAGCGGGGCAGTGGGATTAGTTTGGGGATTGATACAGGACTATGGGGAGAGCGCGGGGAAGTGTGATTCGTTTGGGGATTGACACAGGACTGTGGGGAGAGAGCGGGGCAGTGGGATTAGTTTGGGGATTGATACAGGACTATGGGGAGAGAGTGGGGCAGTGGGATTAGTTTGTGTGAGATTGATACAGGACTATGGGGAGAGAGAGGGGCAGTGTGATAAGTTTGGGATTGATACAGGGCTATGGTGAGAGAGCGGGGCAGTGGGATTAGTTTGGTGATTGATAAAGGACTATGGGGAGAGAGTGGGGCAGTGGGATTAGTTTGGGGATTGATACAGTACTATATGGAGAGAGCGGGGCAGTGGGATTAGTTTGGGGATTGATACAGGACTATGGGGAGAGAGTGGGGCAGTGGGATTAGTTTGTGTGAGATTGATACAGGACTATGGGGAGAGAGCGGAGCTGTGGGATTAGTTTGGGGATTGATACAGGACAATGGTGAGCGAGCGGGGCAGTGGGATTAGTTTGGGGATTGATACAGGACTATGAGGAGAGAGCGGGACAGTGGGATTAGTTTGTGATTGATACAGGACAATGGGGAGAGAGAGGGGCAGTGTGATTAGTTTGGGGATTGATACAGGGCTATGGTGAGTGAGCGGGGCAGTGGGATAGTTTGGGGATTGATACAGGACTATGGGGAGAGAGCGGGACAGTGGGATTACGTTGGGGATTGATACAGGACTACGGGGAGACAGCGGGGCAGTGGGATTAGTTTGGGGATTGATACAGGACTATGGGGTGAGAGCGGGGCAATGGGATTAGTTTGTGTGAGATTGATACAGGACTATGAGGAGAGAGCGGGGCAGTGGGATTAGTTTGGCGTTGATAGAGGGCTATGGTGAGAGAGCGGGGCAGTGGGATTAGTTTGGGGATTTTTACAGGACTATGGGGAGAGAACGGGGCAGTAGGATTAGTTTGGGGATTGATACAGGACAATGAGGAGAGAGCGGGACAGTGAGATTAGTTTGTGTGAGATTGATACCGGGCAATGGGGAGAGAGCGGGGCATTGGGATTAGTTTGTTTGGGATTGATAAGGACTATGAGGAGAGAGAGGGGCAGTGGGATTAGTTTGTGTTAGATTGATACAGGACTATGGGGAGAGATCGGAGTGGAGGGATTAGTTTGGTGATTGATACAGGACAATGGTGAGCGAGCGGGGCAGTGGGATTAGTTTGGGGATTGATACAGGACTATGAGGAGAGAGCGGGACAGTGGGATTAGTTTGTGATTGATACAGGACAATGGGGAGAGAGAGGGGCAGTGTGATTAGTTTGGGGATTGATACAGGGCTATGGTGAGTGAGCGGGGCAGTGGGATAGTTTGGGGATTGATACAGGACTATGGGGAGAGAGCGGGACAGTGGGATTACGTTGGGGATTGATACAGGACTACGGGGAGACAGCGGGGCAGTGGGATTAGTTTGGGGATTGATACAGGACTATGGGGAGAGAGAGGGGCAGTGGGATTAGTTCGTGTGAGATTGATACAGGACTATGCGGAGAGACCGGGGCAGTGGGATTAGTTTGGCGTTGATAGAGGGCTATGGTGAGAGAGCGGGGCAGTGGGATTAGTTTGGGGATTTTTACAGGACTATGGGGAGAGAACGGGGCAGTGGGATTAGTTTGGGGATTGATACAGGACAATGAGGAGAGAGCGGGACAGTGAGATTAGTTTGTGTGAGATTGATACCGGGCAATGGGGAGTGAGCGGGGCATTGGGATTAGTTTGTTTGGGATTGATAAGGACTATGAGGAGAGAGAGGGGCAGTGGGATTAGTTTTTGTTAGATTGATACAGGACTATGGGGAGAGATCGGAGTGGAGGGATTAGTTTGGTGATTGATACAGGACAATGGTGAGCGAGCGGGGCAGTGGGATTAGTTTGGGGATTGATACAGGACTATGAGGAGAGAGCGGGACAGTGGGATTAGTTTGTGATTGATACAGGACAATGGGGAGAGAGAGGGGCAGTGTGATTAGTTTGGGGATTGATACAGGGCTATGGTGAGTGAGCGGGGCAGTGGGATAGTTTGGGGATTGATACAGGACTATGGGGAGAGAGCGGGACAGTGGGATTACGTTGGGGATTGATACAGGACTACGGGGAGACAGCGGGGCAGTGGGATTAGTTTGGGGATTGATACAGGACTATGGGGAGAGAGAGGGGCAGTGGGATTAGTTCGTGTGAGATTGATACAGGACTATGCGGAGAGACCGGGGCAGTGGGATTAGTTTGGCGTTGATAGAGGGCTATGGTGAGAGAGCGGGGCAGTGGGATTAGTTTGGGGATTTTTACAGGACTATGGGGAGAGAACGGGGCAGTAGGATTAGTTTGGGGATTGATACAGGACAATGAGGAGAGAGCGGGACAGTGAGATTAGTTTGTGTGAGAGTGATACCGGGCAATGGGGAGAGAGCGGGGCAGTGTGATTAGTTTGTTTGGGATTGATAAGGACTATGAGGAGAGAGAGGGGCAGTGGGATTAGTTTGTGTGAGATTGATACAAGACTATGGGGAGAGATCGGAGTGGAGGGATTAGTTTGGTGATTGATACAGGACAATGGTGAGCGAGCGGGGCAGTGGGATTAGTTTGGGGATTGATACAGGACTATGAGGAGAGAGCGGGACAGTGGGATTAGTTTGTGATTGATACAGGACAATGGGGAGAGAGAGGGGCAGTGTGATTAGTTTGGGGATTGATACAGGGCTGTGGTGAGTGAGCGGGGCAGTGGGATAGTTTGGGGATTGATACAGGACTATGGGGAGAGAGCGGGACAGTGGGATTACTTTGGGGATTGATACAGGACTATGGTGAGAGAGCGGGGCAGTAGGATTTGTTTGTGGATGATACAGGACTATGGGGAGAGAGCGGGGCAGTGGGATTAGTTTCTGTGAGATTGATACAGGACAATGAGGAGAGAGCCGTGCAGTGGGATTAGTTTGGGGACTGATACAGGACTATGGTGAGAGAGCGGGGCAGTGGGATTAGTTTGGGGATTGATACAGGACTATGGGGAGAGAGTGGGGCAGTGGGATTAGTTTGGGGATTGATACAGTACTATATGGAGAGAGCGGGGCAGTGGGATTAGTTTGGGGATTGATACAGGACTATGGGGAGTGAGTGGGGCAGTGGGATTAGTTTGTGTGAGATTGACACAGGACTATGGGGAGAGAGCGGAGCAGTGGGATTAGTTTGGGGATTGATACAGGACAATGGTGAGCGAGCGGGGCAGTGGGATTAGTTTGGGGTTTGATACAGGACTATGAGGAGAGAGCGGGACAGTGGGATTAGTTTGTGATTGATACAGGACAATGGGGAGAGAGAGGGGCAGTGTGTTTAGTTTGGGGATTGATAAAGGGCTATGGTGAGTGAGCGGCGCAGTGGGATAGTTTGGGGATTGATACAGGACTATGGGGAGAGAGCGGGACACAGGGATTACGTTGGGGATTGATACAGGACTACGGGGAGACAGCGGGGCAGTGGGATTAGTTTGGGGATTGATACAGGACTATGGGGAGAGAGCGGGGCAATGGGATTAGTTTGTGTGAGATTGATACAGGACTATGAGGAGAGAGCGGGGCAGTGGGATTAGTTTGGCGTTGATAGAGGGCTATGGTGAGAGAGCGGGGCAGTGGGATTAGTTTGGGGATTTTTACAGGACTATGGGGAGAGAACAGGGCAGTAGGATTAGTTTGGGGATTGATACAGGACAATGAGGAGAGAGCGGGACAGTGAGATTAGTTTGTGTGAGATTGATACCGGGCAATGGGGAGAGAGCGGGGCAGTGGGATTAGTTTGTTTGGGATTGATAAGGACTATGAGGAGAGAGAGGGGCAGTGGGATTAGTTTGTGTGAGATTGATACAAGACTATGGGGAGAGATCGGAGTGGAGGGATTAGTTTGGTGATTGATACAGGATTATGGGGATAGAGCGGGGCAGTGGGATTAGTTTGGGGATTGATACAGTACTATGGGGAGAGAGCGGGCCAGCGGGATTAGTTTGTGTGGGATTGATACAGGACTATGTGGAGAGAGCGGGACAGTGGGATTAGTTTGGGGATTGATACAGGACTATGGGTGGAGAGCGGGGCAGTGGCATTAGTTTGTGTGGGATTGATACAGGAATATGAGGAGAGAGCGGGGCAGTGTGATTAGTTTGGGGATTGATACAGGACTATGGAAAGAGGGCTGGGCAGTGGGATTAGTTTGGAGATTGATACAGGACTATGGGGAGAGAGCGGGGCAGTGGGATTAGTTTGTATGAGAATGATACAGGACTATGGGTAGAGAGCGGGACAGTGGGATTAGTTTGGGGATTGATACAGTACTATGAGTAGAGAGCGGGGCAGTGGGATTAGTTTGGGGATTGATAACGGACTATGAGGAGAGAGCGGGGCAGTCGGATTAGTTTGTGTGAGATTGATACAGGACTATGGGGAGAGAGCGGGGCAGTGGGATTAGTTTGGGGATTGACACAGGACTGTGGGGAGAGAGCGGGGCAGTGGGATTTGTTTGGGGATTGATACAGGACTATGGGGAGAGAGTGGGGCAGTGGGATTAGTTTGTGTGAGATTGATACAGGACTATGGGGAGAGAGAGGGGCAGTGTGATAAGTTTGAGATTGATACAGGGCTATGGTGAGAGAGCGGGGCAGTGGGATTAGTTTGGGGATTGATAAAGGACTATGGGGAGAGAGCGGGACAGTGGGATTACTTTGGGGATTGATATAGGACTATGGGGAGAGAGCGGGGCAGTGGGATTAGTTTGGGGATTGATACAGGACAATGGTGAGCGAGCGGGGCAGTGGGATTAGTTTGGGGATTGATACAGGACTATGAGGAGAGAGCGGGACAGTGGGATTAGTTTGTGATTGATACAGGACAATAGGGAGAGAGAGGGGCAGTGTGATTAGTTTGGGGATTGATACAGGGCTATGATGAGTGTGCGGGGAAGTGGGATAGTTTGGGGATTGATACAGGACTATGGGGAGAGAGCGGGACAGTGGGATTACGTTGGGGATTGATACAGGACTACGGGGAGACAGCGGGGCAGTGGGATTAGTTTGGGGATTGATACAGGACTATGGGGAGAGAGCGGGGCAATGGGATTAGTTTGTGTGAGATTGATACAGGACTATGAGGAGAGAGCGGGGCAGTGGGATTAGTTTGGCGTTGATAGAGGGCTATGGTGAGAGAGCGGGGCAGTGGGATTAGTTTGGGGATTTTTACAGGACTATGGGGAGAGAACGGGGCTGTAGGATTAGTTTGGGGATTGATACAGGACAATGAGGAGAGAGCGGGACAGTGAGATTAGTTTGTGTGAGATTGATACCGGGCAATGGGGTGAGAGCGTGGCATTGGGATTAGTTTGTTTGGGATTGATAAGGACTATGAGGAGAGAGAGGGGCAGTGGGATTAGTTTGTGTGAGATTGATACAGGACTATGGGGAGAGATCGGAGTGGAGGGATTAGTTTGGTGATTGATACAGGGCAATGGTGAGCGAGCGGGCCAGTGGGATTAGTTTGGGGATTGATACAGGACTATGAGGAGAGAGCGGGACAGTGGGATTAGTTTGTGATTGATACAGGACAATGGGGAGAGAGAGGGGCAGTGTGATTAGTTTGGGGATTGATACAGGGCTATGGTGAGTGAGCGGGGCAGTGGGATAGTTTGGGGATTGATACAGGACTATGGGGAGAGAGCTGGACAGTGGGATTACGTTGGGGATTGATACAGGACTACGGGGAGACAGCGGGGCAGTGGGATTAGTTTGGGGATTGATACAGGACTATGGGGAGAGAAAGGGGCAGTGGGATTAGTTTCTGTGAGATTGATACAGGACTATGCGGAGAGACCGGGGCAGTGGGATTAGTTTGGCGTTGATAGAGGGCTATGGTGAAAGAGCGGGGCAGTGGGATTAGTATGGGGATTTTTACAGGACTATGGGGAGAGAACGGGGCAGTAGGATTAGTTTGGGGATTGATACAGGACAATGAGGAGAGAGCGGGACAGTGAGATTAGTATGTGTGAGATTGATACCGGGCAATGGGGAGAGAGCGGGGCAGTGTGATTAGTTTGTTTGGGATTGATAAGGACTATGAGGAGAGAGAGGGGCAGTGGGATTAGTTTGTGTGAGATTGATACAGGACTATGGGGAGAGATCGGAGTGGAGGGATTAGTTTGGTGATTGATACAGGACAATGGTGAGCGAGCGGGGCTGTGGGATTAGTTTGGGGATTGATACAGGACTATGAGGAGAGAGCGGGACAGTGGGATTAGTTTGTGATTGATACAGGACAATGGGGAGAGAGAGGGGCAGTGTGATTAGTTTGGGGATTGATACAGGGCTATGGTGAGTGAGCGGGGTAGTGGGATAGTTTGGGGATTGATACAGGACTATGGGGAGAGAGCGGGACAGTGGGATTACGTTGGGGATTGATACAGGACTACGGGGAGACAGCGGGGCAGTGGGATTAGTTTGGGTATTGATACAGGACTATGGGGAGAGAGCGGGGCAGTGGGATTAGTTTGTATGAGATTGATACAGGACCATGGGTAGAGAGCGGGACAGTGGGATTAGTTTGGGGATTGATACAGGACTATGAGTAGAGAGCGGGGCAGTGGGATTAGTTTGGGGATTGATATCGGACTATGAGGAGAGAGCGGGGCAGTCGGATTAGTTTGTGTGAGATTGATACAGGACTATGGGGAGAGAGCGGGGCTGTGGGATTAGTTTGGGGAATGATACAGGACTATGGGGAGAGAGCGGGGCAGTGTGATTCGTTTGGGGATTGACACAGGACTGTGGGGAGAGAGCGGGGCAGTGGGATTAGTTTGGGGATTGATACAGGACTATGGGGAGAGAGTGGGGCAGTGGGATTACTTTGTGTGAGATTGATACAGGACTATGGGGAGAGAGAGGGGCAGTGTGATAAGTTTGGGATTGATACAGGGCTATGGTGAGAGAGCGGGGCAGTAGGATTAGTTTGGGGATTGATACAGGACAATGAGGAGAGAGCGGGACAGTGAGATTAGTATGTGTGAGATTGATACCGGGCAATGGGGAGAGAGCGGGGCAGTGTGATTAGTTTGTTTGGGATTGATAAGGACTATGAGGAGAGAGAGGGGCAGTGGGATTAGTTTGTGTGAGATTGATACAGGACTATGGGGAGAGATCGGAGTGGAGGGATTAGTTTGGTGATTGATACAGGACAATGGTGAGCGAGCGGGGCTGTGGGATTAGTTTGGGGATTGATACAGGACTATGAGGAGAGAGCGGGACAGTGGGATTAGTTTGGGGATTGATACAGGGCTATGGTGAGTGAGCGGGGTAGTGGGATAGTTTGGGGATTGATACAGGACTATGGGGAGAGAGCGGGACAGTGGGATTACGTTGGGGATTGATACAGGACTACGGGGAGACAGCGGGGCAGTGTGATTAGTTTGGGGATTGATACAGGACTATGGGGAGAGAGCGGGGCAGTGGGATTAGTTTGTATGAGATTGATACAGGACCATGGGTAGAGAGCGGGACAGTGGGATTAGTTTGGGGATTGATACAGGACTATGAGTAGAGAGCGGGGCAGTGGGATTAGTTTGGGGATTGATATCGGACTATGAGGAGAGAGCGGGGCAGTCGGATTAGTTTGTGTGAGATTGATACAGGACTATGGGGAGAGAGCGGGGCTGTGGGATTAGTTTGGGGAATGATACAGGACTATGGGGAGAGAGCGGGGCAGTGTGATTCGTTTGGGGATTGACACAGGACTGTGGGGAGAGAGCGGGGCAGTGGGATTAGTTTGGGGATTGATACAGGACTATGGGGAGAGAGTGGGGCAGTGGGATTACTTTGTGTGAGATTGATACAGGACTATGGGGAGAGAGAGGGGCAGTGTGATAAGTTTGGGATTGATACAGGGCTATGGTGAGAGAGCGGGGCAGTGGGATTAGTTTGGGGATTGATAAAGGACTATGGGGAGAGAGCGGGACAGTGGGATTACTTTGTGATTGATACAGGACAATGGGGAGAGAGAGGGGCAGTGTGATTAGTTTGTGGATTGATACAGGACAATGAGGAGAGAGCGGGGCAGTGAGATTAGTTTGTGTGAGATTGATACCGGGCAATGGGGAGAGAGCGGGGCAGTGGGATTAGTTTGTTTGGGATTGATAAGGATTCTGAGGAGAGAGAGGGGCAGTGGGATTAGTTTGTGTGAGATTGATACAGGACTATGGGGAGAGATCGGAGTGGAGGGATTAGTTTGGTGATTGATACAGGACTATGGGGATAGAGCGGGGCAGTGGGATTAGTTTGGGGATTGATACAGTACTATGGGGAGAGAGCGGGCCAGCGGGATTAGTTTGTGTGGGATTGATACAGGACTATGTGGAGAGAGCGGGATTGTGGGATTAGTTTGGGGATTGATACAGGACTATGGGGGGAGAGCGGGGCAGTGGCATTAGTTTGTGTGGGATTGATACAGGAATATGAGGAGAGAGCGGGGCAGTGTGATTAGTTTGGGGATTGATACAGGACTATGGGGAGAGAGCTGGACAGTGGGATTACGTTGGGGATTGATACAGGACTACGGGGAGACAGCGGGGCAGTGGGATTAGTTTGGGGATTGATACAGGACTATGGGGAGAGAAAGGGGCAGTGGGATTAGTTTGTGTGAGATTGATACAGGACTATGCGGAGAGACCGGGGCAGTGGGATTAGTTTGGCGTTGATAGAGGGCTATGGTGAAAGAGCGGGGCAGTGGGATTAGTATGGGGATTTTTACAGGAATATGGGGAGAGAACGGGGCAGTAGGATTAGTTTGGGGATTGATACAGGACAATGAGGAGAGAGCGGGACAGTGAGATTTGTATGTGTGAGATTGATACCGGGCAATGGGGAGAGAGCGGGGCAGTGTGATTAGTTTGTTTGGGATTGATAAGGACTATGAGGAGAGAGAGGGGCAGTGGGATTAGTTTGTGTGAGATTGATACAGGACTATGGGGAGAGATCGGAGTGGAGGGATTAGTTTGGTGATTGATACAGGACAATGGTGAGCGAGCGGGGCAGTGGGATTAGTTTGGGGATTGATACAGTACTATGGGGAGAGAGCGGGCCAGCGGGATTAGTTTGTGTGGGATTGATACAGGACTATGTGGAGAGAGCGGGACAGTGGGATTAGTTTGGGGATTGATACAGGACTATGGGGGGAGAGCGGGGCAGTGGCATTAGTTTGTGTGGGATTGATACAGGAATATGAGGAGAGAGCGGGGCAGTGTGATTAGTTTGGGGATTGATACAGGACTATGGAAAGAGGGCTGGGCAGTGGGATTAGTTTGGAGATTGATACAGAACTATGGGGAGAGAGCGGGGCAGTGGGATTAGTTTGTATGAGAATGATACAGGACTATGGGTAGAGAGCGGGACAGTGGGATTAGTTTGGGGATTGATACAGGACTATGAGTAGAGAGCGGGGCAGTGGGATTAGTTTGGGGATTGATAACGGACTATGAGGAGAGAGCGGGGCAGTCGGATTAGTTTGTGTGAGATTGATACAGGACTATGGGGAGAGAGCGGGGCAGTGGGATTAGTTTGGGGATTGACACAGGACTGTGGGGAGAGAGCGGGGCAGTGGGATTTGTTTGGGGATTGATACAGGACTATGGGGAGAGAGTGGGGCAGTGGGATTAGTTTGTGTGAGATTGATACAGGACTATGGGGAGAGAGAGGGGCAGTGTGATAAGTTTGAGATTGATACAGGGCTATGGTGAGAGAGCGGGGCAGTGGGATTAGTTTGGGGATTGATAAAGGACTATGGGGAGAGAGCGGGACAGTGGGATTACTTTGGGGATTGATATAGGACTATGGGGAGAGAGCGGGGCAGTGGGATTAGTTTGGGGATTGATACAGGACAATGGTGAGCGAGCGGGGCAGTGGGATTAGTTTGGGGATTGATACAGGACTATGAGGAGAGAGCGGGACAGTGGGATTAGTTTGTGATTGATACAGGACAATAGGGAGAGAGAGGGGCAGTGTGATTAGTTTGGGGATTGATACAGGGCTATGATGAGTGAGCGGGGAAGTGGGATAGTTTGGGGATTGATACAGGACTATGGGGAGAGAGCGGGACAGTGGGATTACGTTGGGGATTGATACAGGACTACGGGGAGACAGCGGGGCAGTGGGATTAGTTTGGGGATTGATACAGGACTATGGGGAGAGAGCGGGGCAATGGGATTAGTTTGTGTGAGATTGATACAGGACTATGAGGAGAGAGCGGGGCAGTGGGATTAGTTTGGCGTTGATAGAGGGCTATGGTGAGAGAGCGGGGCAGTGGGATTAGTTTGGGGATTTTTACAGGACTATGGGGAGAGAACGGGGCTGTAGGATTAGTTTGGGGATTGATACAGGACAATGAGGAGAGAGCGGGACAGTGAGATTAGTTTGTGTGAGATTGATACCGGGCAATGGGGTGAGAGCGTGGCATTGGGATTAGTTTGTTTGGGATTGATAAGGACTATGAGGAGAGAGAGGGGCAGTGGGATTAGTTTGTGTGAGATTGATACAGGACTATGGGGAGAGATCGGAGTGGAGGGATTAGTTTGGTGATTGATACAGGGCAATGGTGAGCGAGCGGGCCAGTGGGATTAGTTTGGGGATTGATACAGGACTATGAGGAGAGAGCGGGACAGTGGGATTAGTTTGTGATTGATACAGGACAATGGGGAGAGAGAGGGGCAGTGTGATTAGTTTGGGGATTGATCCAGGGCTATGGTGAGTGAGCGGGGCAGTGGGATAGTTTGGGGATTGATACAGGACTATGGGGAGAGAGCTGGACAGTGGGATTACGTTGGGGATTGATACAGGACTACGGGGAGACAGCGGGGCAGTGGGATTAGTTTGGGGATTGATACAGGACTATGGGGAGAGAAAGGGGCAGTGGGATTAGTTTGTGTGAGATTGATACAGGACTATGCGGAGAGACCGGGGCAGTGGGATTAGTTTGGCGTTGATAGAGGGCTATGGTGAAAGAGCGGGGCAGTGGGATTAGTATGGGGATTTTTACAGGACTATGGGGAGAGAACGGGGCAGTAGGATTAGTTTGGGGATTGATACAGGACAATGAGGAGAGAGCGGGACAGTGAGATTAGTATGTGTGAGATTGATACCGGGCAATGGGGAGAGAGCGGGGCAGTGTGATTAGTTTGTTTGGGATTGATAAGGACTATGAGGAGAGAGAGGGGCAGTGGGATTAGTTTGTGTGAGATTGATACAGGACTATGGGGAGAGATCGGAGTGGAGGGATTAGTTTGGTGATTGATACAGGACAATGGTGAGCGAGCGGGGCTGTGGGATTAGTTTGGGGATTGATACAGGACTATGAGGAGAGAGCGGGACAGTGGGATTAGTTTGTGATTGATACAGGACAATGGGGAGAGAGAGGGGCAGTGTGATTAGTTTGGGGATTGATACAGGGCTATGGTGAGTGAGCGGGGTAGTGGGATAGTTTGGGGATTGATACAGGACTATGGGGAGAGAGCGGGACAGTGGGATTACGTTGGGGATTGATACAGGACTACGGGGAGACAGCGGGGCAGTGGGATTAGTTTGGGGATTGATACAGGACTATGGGGAGAGAGCGGGGCAGTGGGATTAGTTTGTATGAGATTGATACAGGACCATGGGTAGAGAGCGGGACAGTGGTATTAGTTTGGGGATTGATACAGGACTATGAGTAGAGAGCGGGGCAGTGGGATTAGTTTGGGGATTGATATCGGACTATGAGGAGAGAGCGGGGCAGTCGGATTAGTTTGTGTGAGATTGATACAGGATTATGGGGAGAGAGCGGGGCTGTGGGATTAGTTTGGGGAATGATACAGGACTATGGGGAGAGAGCGGGGCAGTGTGATTCGTTTGGGGATTGACACAGGACTGTGGGGAGAGAGCGGGGCAGTGGGATTAGTTTGGGGATTGATACAGGACTATGGGGAGAGAGTGGGGCAGAGGGATTACTTTGTGTGAGATTGATACAGGACTATGGGGAGAGAGAGGGGCAGTGTGATAAGTTTGGGATTGATACAGGGCTATGGTGAGAGAGCGGGGCAGTAGGATTAGTTTGGGGATTGATACAGGACAATGAGGAGAGAGCGGGACAGTGAGATTAGTATGTGTGAGATTGATACCGGGCAATGGGGAGAGAGCGGGGCAGTGTGATTAGTTTGTTTGGGATTGATAAGGACTATGAGGAGAGAGAGGGGCAGTGGGATTAGTTTGTGTGAGATTGATACAGGACTATGGGGAGAGATCGGAGTGGAGGGATTAGTTTGGTGATTGATACAGGACAATGGTGAGCGAGCGGGGCTGTGGGATTAGTTTGGGGATTGATACAGGACTATGAGGAGAGAGCGGGACAGTGGGATTAGTTTGTGATTGATACAGGACAATGGGGAGAGAGAGGGGCAGTGTGATTAGTTTGGGGATTGATACAGGGCTATGGTGAGTGAGCGGGGTAGTGGGATAGTTTGGGGATTGATACAGGACTATGGGGAGAGAGCGGGACAGTGGGATTACGTGTGGGATTGATACAGGACTACGGGGAGACAGCGGGGCAGTGGGATTAGTTTGGGGATTGATACAGGACTATGGGGAGAGAGCGGGGCAGTGGGATTAGTTTGTATGAGATTGATACAGGACCATGGGTAGAGAGCGGGACAGTGGGATTACTTTGGGGATTGATACAGGACTATGAGTAGAGAGCGGGGCAGTGGGATTAGTTTGGGGATTGATATCGGACTATGAGGAGAGAGCGGGGCAGTCGGATTAGTTTGTGTGAGATTGATACAGGACTATGGGGAGAGAGCGGGGCTGTGGGATTAGTTTGGGGAATGATACAGGACTATGGGGAGAGAGCGGGGCAGTGTGATTCGTTTGGGGATTGACACAGGACTGTGGGGAGAGAGCGGGGCAGTGGGATTAGTTTGGGGATTGATACAGGACTATGGGGAGAGAGTGGGGCAGTGGGATTACTTTGTGTGAGATTGATACAGGACTATGGGGAGAGAGAGGGGCAGTGTGATAAGTTTGGGATTGATACAGGGCTATGGTGAGAGAGCGGGGCAGTGGGATTAGTTTGGGGATTGATAAAGGACTATGGGGAGAGAGCGGGACAGTGGGATTACTTTGTGATTGATACAGGACAATGGGGAGAGAGAGGGGCAGTGTGATTAGTTTGTGGATTGATACAGGACAATGAGGAGAGAGCGGGGCAGTGAGATTAGTTTGTGTGAGATTGATACCGGGCAATGGGGAGAGAGCGGGGCAGTGGGATTAGTTTGTTTGGGATTGATAAGGACTCTGAGGAGAGAGAGGGGCAGTGGGATTAGTTTGTGTGAGATTGATACAGGACTATGGGGAGAGATCGGAGTGGAGGGATTAGTTTGGTGATTGATACAGGACTATGGGGATAGAGCGGGGCAGTGGGATTAGTTTGGGGATTGATACAGTACTATGGGGAGAGAGCGGGCCAGCGGGATTAGTTTGTGTGGGATTGATACAGGACTATGTGGAGAGAGCGGGACAGTGGGATTAGTTTGGGGATTGATACAGGACTATGGGGGGAGAGCGGGGCAGTGGCATTAGTTTGTGTGGGATTGATACAGGAATATGAGGAGAGAGCGGGGCAGTGTGATTAGTTTGGGGATTGATACAGGACTATGGGGAGAGAGCTGGACAGTGGGATTACGTTGGGGATTGATACAGGACTACGGGGAGACAGCGGGGCAGTGGGATTAGTTTGGGGATTGATACAGGACTATGGGGAGAGAAAGGGGCAGTGGGATTAGTTTGTGTGAGATTGATACAGGACTATGCGGAGAGACCGGGGCAGTGGGATTAGTTTGGCGTTGATAGAGGGCTATGGTGAAAGAGCGGGGCAGTGGGATTAGTATGGGGATTTTTACAGGAATATGGGGAGAGAACGGGGCAGTAGGATTAGTTTGGGGATTGATACAGGACAATGAGGAGAGAGCGGGACAGTGAGATTTGTATGTGTGAGATTGATACCGGGCAATGGGGAGAGAGCGGGGCAGTGTGATTAGTTTGTTTGGGATTGATAAGGACTATGAGGAGAGAGAGGGGCAGTGGGATTAGTTTGTGTGAGATTGATACAGGACTATGGGGAGAGATCGGAGTGGAGGGATTAGTTTGGTGATTGATACAGGACAATGGTGAGCGAGCGGGGCAGTGGGATTAGTTTGGGGATTGATACAGGACTATGAGGAGAGAACTGGACAGTGAGATTAGTTTGTGTGAGATTGATACCGGGCAATGGGGAGAGAGCGGGGCAGTGGGATTAGTTTGTTTGGGATTGATAAGGACTATGAGGAGAGAGAGGGGCAGTGGGATTAGTTTGTGTGAGATTGATACAGGACTATGGGGAGAGATCGGAGTGGAGGGATTAGTTTGGTGATTGATACAGGACTATGGGGAGAGAGCGGGGCAGCGGGATTAGTTTGTGTGGGATTGATACAGGACTATGTGGAGAGAGCGGGACAGTGGGATTAGTTTGGGGATTGATACAGGACTATCGGGGGAGAGCGGGGCAGTGGCATTAGTTTGTGTGGGATTGATACAGGAATATGAGGAAAGAGCGGGGCAGTGTGATTAGTTTGGGGATTGATACAGGACTATGAGTAGAGAGCGGGGCAGTGGGATTAGTTTGGGGATTGATAACGGACAATGAGGAGATAGCGGGGCAGTCGGATTAGTTTGTGTGAGATTGATACAGGGCTATGGGGAGAGAGCGGGGCAGTGGGATTAGTTTGGGGAATGATACAGGACTATGGGGAGAGAGCGGGGCAGTGTGATTCGTTTGGGGATTGACACAGGACTGTGGGGAGAGAGCGCGGCAGTGGGATTAGTTTGGGGATTGATACAGGACTATGGGGAGAGAGTGGGGCAGTGGGATTAGTTTGTGTGAGATAGATACAGGTCTATGGGGAGAGAGAGGGGCAGTGTGATAAGTTTGGGATTGATACAGGGCTATGGTGAGAGAGCGGGGCAGTGGGATTTTTTTGGGGATTGATAAAGGACTATGGGGAGAGAGCGGGACAGTGGGATTACTTTGGGGATTGATACAGGACTATGGGTAGAGAGCGGGCAGTGGGATTAGTTTGGGGTTGATACAGGACTATGGGGAGAGAGCGGGGCAGTGGGATTAGTTTGTGTGAGATTGATACAGGACTATGAGGAGAGGGAGGGGCAGTGGGATTAGTTTGGGGATTGATCCAGGACTATGGTGAGAAAGCGGGGCAGTGGGATTAGTTTGGGGATTGATATAGGACTATGGGGAGAGAGTGTGGCAGTGGGATTAGATTGGGGATTGATACAGTACTATATGGAGAGAGCGGTGCAGTGGGATTAGTTTGGGGATTGATACAGGACTATGGGGAGAGAGTGGGGCAGTGGGATTAGTTTGTGATTGATACAGGACAATGGGGAGAGAGAGGGGCAGTGTGATTAGTTTGTGGATTGATACAGGACAATGAGGAGAGAGCGGGGCAGTGAGATTAGTTTGTGTGAGATTGATACCGGGCAATGGGGAGAGAGCGGGGCAGTGGGATTAGTTTGTTTGGGATTGATAAGGACTCTGAGGAGAGAGAGGGGCAGTGGGATTAGTTTGTGTGAGATTGATACAGGACTATGGGGAGAGATCGGAGTGGAGGGATTAGTTTGGTGATTGATACAGGACTATGGGGATAGAGCGGGGCAGTGGGATTAGTTTGGGGATTGATACAGTACTATGGGGAGAGAGCGGGCCAGCGGGATTAGTTTGTGTGGGATTGATACAGGACTATGTGGAGAGAGCGGGATTGTGGGATTAGTTTGGGGATTGATACAGGACTATGGGGAGAGAGTGGGGCAGTGGGATTACTTTGTGTGAGATTGATACAGGACTATGGGGAGAGAGAGGGGCAGTGTGATAAGTTTGGGATTGATACAGGGCTATGGTGAGAGAGCGGGGCAGTGGGATTAGTTTGGGGATTGATAAAGGACTATGGGGAGAGAGCGGGACAGTGGGATTACTTTGTGATGGATACAGGACAATGGGGAGAGAGAGGGGCAGTGTGATTAGTTTGTGGATTGATACAGGACAATGAGGAGAGAGCGGGGCAGTGAGATTAGTTTGTGTGAGATTGATACCGGGCAATGGGGAGAGAGCGGGTAGTGGGATTAGTTTGTTTGGGATTGATAAGGACTCTGAGGAGAGAGAGGGGCAGTGGGATCAGTTTGTGTGAGATTGATACAGGACTATGGGGAGAGATCGGAGTGGAGGGATTAGTTTGGTGATTGATACAGGACTATGGGGATAGAGCGGGGCAGTGGGATTAGTTTGGGGATTGATACAGTACTATGGGGAGAGAGCGGGGCAGCGGGATTAGTTTGTGTGGGATTGATACAGGACTATGTGGTGAGAGCGGGACAGTGGGATTAGTTTGGGGATTGATACAGGACTATGGGGGGAGAGCGGGGCAGTGGCATTAGTTTGTGTGGGATTGATACAGGAATATGAGGAGAGAGCGGGGCAGTGTGATTAGTTTGGGGATTGATACAGGACTATGGAAAGAGGGCTGGGCATTGGGATTAGTTTGGAGATTGATACAGGACTATGGGGAGAGAGCGGTGCAGTGGGATTAGTTTGTATGAGATTGATACAGGACTATGGGTAGAGAGCGGGACAGTGGGATTAGTTTGGGGATTGATACAGGACTATGAGTAGAGAGCGGGGCAGTGGGATTAGTTTGGGGATTGATAACGGACTATGAGGAGAGAGCGGGTCAGTCGGATTAGTTTGTGTGAGATTGACACAGGACTATGGGGAGAGAGCGGGGCAGTGGGATTAGTTTGGGGAATGATACAGGACTATGGGGAGAGAGAGGGGCAGTGTGATTCGTTTGGGGATAGATACAGGACTATGGGGAGAGAGTGGGGCAGTGGGCTTAGTTGGTGTGAGATTGATACAGGACTATGGGGAGAGAGAGGGGCAGTGTGATAAGTTTTGGATTGATACAGGGCTATGGTGAGAGAGTGGGGCAGTGGGATTAGTTTGGGGATTGATAAAGGACTATGGGGAGAGAGCGGGACAGTGGGATTACTTTGGGGATTGATACAGGACTATGGGTAGAGAGCGGGGCAGTGGGATTAGTTTGGGGTTGATACAGGACTATGGGGAGAGAGCGGGGCAGTGGGATTAGTTTGTGTGAGATTGATACAGGACTATGAGGAGAGAGAGGGTCAGTGGGATTAGTTTGGGGATTGATACAGGGCTATGGTGAGTGAGCGGGGCAGTGGGATAGTTTGCGGATTGATACAGGACTATGGGGAGAGAGCGGGACAGTGGGATTACGTTGGGGATTGATACAGGACTACGGAAAGACAGCGGGGCAGTGGGATTAGTTTGGGGATTGATACAGGACTATGGGGAGAGAGCGGGGCAGTGGGATTAGTTTGTATGAGATTGATACAGGACCATGGGTAGAGAGCGGGACAGTGGGATTAGTTTGAGGATTGATACAGGACTATGAGTAGAGAGCGGGGCAGTGGGATTAGTTTGGGGATTGATATCGGACTATGAGGAGAGAGCGGGGCAGTCGGATTAGTTTGTGTGAGATTGATACAGGACTATGGGGAGAGAGCGGGGCTGTGGGATTAGTTTGGGGAATGATACAGGACTATGGGGAGAGAGCGGGGCAGTGTGATTCGTTTGGGGATTGACACAGGACTGTGGGGAGAGAGCGGGGCAGTGGGATTAGTTTGGGGATTGATACAGGACTATGGGGAGAGAGTGGGGCAGTGGGATTACTTTGTGTGAGATTGATACAGGACTATGGGGAGAGAGAGGGGCAGTGTGATAAGTTTGGGATTGATACAGGGCTATGTTGAGAGAGCGGGGCAGTGGGATTAGTTTGGGGATTGATAAAGGACTATGGGGAGAGAGCGGGACAGTGGGATTACTTTGTGATTGATACAGGACAATGGGGAGAGAGAGGGGCAGTGTGATTAGTTTGTGGATTGATACAGGACAATGAGGAGAGAGCGGGGCAGTGAGATTAGTTTGTGTGAGATTGATACCGGGCAATGGGGAGAGAGCGGGTAGTGGGATTAGTTTGTTTGGGATTGATAAGGACTCTGAGGAGAGAGAGGGGCATTGGGATCAGTTTGTGTGAGATTGATACAGGACTATGGGGAGAGATCGGAGTGGAGGGATTAGTTTGGTGATTGATACAGGACTATGGGGATAGAGCGGGGCAGTGGGATTAGTTTGGGGATTGATACAGTACTATGGGGAGAGAGCGGGGCAGCGGGATTAGTTTGTGTGGGATTGATACAGGACTATGTGGAGAGAGCGGGACAGTGGGATTAGTTTGGGGATTGATACAGGACTATGGGGGGAGAGCGGGGCAGTGGCATTAGTTTGTGTGGGATTGATACAGGAATATGAGGAGAGAGCGGGGCAGTGTGATTAGTTTGGGGATTGATACAGGACTATGGAAAGAGGACTGGGCATTGGGATTAGTTTGGAGATTGATACAGGAATATGGGGAGAGAGCGGGGCAGTGGGATTAGTTTGTATGAGATTGATACAGGACTATGGGTAGAGAGCGGGACAGTGGGATTAGTTTGGGGATTGATACATGACTATGAGTAGAGAGCGGGGCAGTGGGATTAGTTTGGGGATTGATAACGGACTATGAGGAGAGAGCGGGTCAGTCGGATTAGTTTGTGTGAGATTGACACAGGACTATGGGGAGAGAGCGGGGCAGTGGGATTAGTTTGGGGAATGATACAGGACTATGGGGAGAGAGAGGGGCAGTGTGATTCGTTTGGGGATTGATACAGGACTATGGGTAGAGAGCGGGGCAGTGGGATTAGTTTGGGGTTGATACAGGACTATGGGGAGAGAGCGGGGCAGTGGGATTAGTTTGTGTGAGATTGATACAGGACTATGAGGAGAGAGAGGGGCAGTGGGATTAGTTTGGGGATTGATCCAGGACTATGGTGAGAGAGCGGGGCAGTGGGATTAGTTTGGGGATTTATACAGGACTACGGGCAGACAGCGGGGCAGTGGGATTAGTTTGGGGATTGATACAGGACTATGAGGAGAGAGCGGGACAGTGGGATTAGTTTGTGATTGATACAGGACAATGGGGAGAAAGAGGGGCAGTGTGATTAGTTTGGGGATTGATACAGGGCTATGGTGAGTGAGCGTGGCAGTGGGATAGTTTGGGGATTGATACAGGACTATGGGGAGAGAGCGGGACAGTGGGTTTACGTTGGGGATTGATACAGGACTACGGGGAGACAGCGGGGCAGTGGGATTAGTTTGGGGATTGATACAGGACTATGGGGAGAGAGCGGGGCAGTGGGATTAGTTTGTGTGAGATTGATACAGGACTATGAGGAGAGAGCGGGGCAGTGGGATTAGTTTGGCGTTGATAGAGGGCTATGGTGAGAGAGCGGGGCAGTGGGATTAGTTTGGGGATCTTTACAGGACTATGGGGAGAGAACGGGGCAGTAGGATTAGTTTGGGGATTGATACAGGACAATGAGGAGAGAGCGGGACAGTGAGATTAGTTTGTGTGAGATTGATACCGGGCAATGGGGAGAGAGCGGGGCAGTGGGATTAGTTTGTTTGGGATTGATAAGGACTATGAGGAGAGAGAGGGGCAGTGGGATTAGTTTGTGTGAGATTGATACAGGACCATGGGGAGAGATCGGAGTGGAGGGATTAGTTTGGTGATTGATACAGGACTATGGGGATAGAGCGGGGCAGTGGGATTAGTTTGGGGATTGATACAGTACTATGGGGAGAGAGCGGGGCAGCGGGATTAGTTTGTGTGGGATTGATACAGGACTATGTGGAGAGAGCGGGACAGTGGGATTAGTTTGGGGATTGATACAGGACTATCGGGGGAGAGCGGGGCAGTGGAATTAGTTTGTGTGGTATTGATACAGGAATATGAGGAAAGAGCGGGGCAGTGTGATTAGTTTGGGGATTGATACAGGACTATGGAAAGAGGACTGGGCAGTGGGATTAGTTTGGAGATTGATACAGGACTATGTGGAGAGAGCGGGGCAGTGGGATTAGTTTGTATGAGATTGATACAGGACTATGGGTAGAGAGCGGGACAGTGGGATTAGTTTGGGGATTGATACAGGACTCTGAGTAGAGAGCGGGGCAGTGGGATTAGTTTGGGGATTGATAACGGACTATGAGGAGATAGCGGGGCTGTCGGATTAGTTTGTGTGAGATTGATACAGGGCTATGGGGAGAGAGCGGGGCAGTGGGATTAGTTTGGGGAATGATACAGGACTATGGGGAGAGAGCGGGGCAGTGTGATTCGTTTGGGGATTGACACAGGACTGTGGGGAGAGAGCGGGGCAGTGGGATTAGTTTGGGGATTGATACAGGACTATGGGGAGAGAGTGGGGCAGTGGGATTAGTTTGTGTGAGATTGATACAGGACTATGGGGAGAGAGAGTGGCAGTGTGATAAGTTTGGGATTGATACAGGGCTATGGTGAGGGAGCGGGGCAGTGGGATTAGTTTGGGGATTGATAAAGGACTATGGGGAGAGAGCGGGACAGTGGGATTACTTTGGGGATTGATACAGGACTATGGGTAGAGAGCGGGCAGTGGGATTAGTTTGGGGTTGATACAGGACTATGGGGAGAGAGCGGGGCAGTGGGATTAGTTTGTGTGAGATTGATACAGGACTATGAGGAGAGAGAGGGGCAGTGGGATTAGTTTGGGGATTGATCCAGGACCATGGTGAGAAAGCGGGCCAGTGGGATTAGTTTGGGGATTGATACAGGACTATGGGGAGAGAGTGTGGCAGTGGGATTAGTTTGGGGATTGATGCAGTACTATATGGAGAGAGCGGTGCAGTGGGATTAGTTTGGGGATTGATACAGGACTATGGGGAGAGAGTGGGGCAGTGGGATTAGTTTGTGTGAGATTGATACAGGACTATGGGGAGAGAGCGGAGCAGTGGTATTAGTTTGGGGATTGATATAGGACTATGGGGAGAGAGCGGGGCAGTGGGGATTAGTTTGGAGATTGATACAGGACCGTGGGGAGAGAGCAGGGTCGTGGGATTAGTTTGGGGATTGATACAGGACTATGGGGAGAGAGCGGGGCAGTGGGATTAGTTTGGGGATTGATACAGGACTATGGGGAGAGAGTGGGGCAGTGGGATTAGTTTGGGGATTGATACAGGACTATGGGGAGAGAGCGGGGCAGTGTGATTATTTTGTGTGTGATTGGTACAGGAATATGGGGAGAGCGCAGGACAGTGGGATAGTTTGGGGATTGATACAGGACTATGAGGAGAGAGCGGGGCAGTCGGATTAGTTTGGGGATTGATACAGGACTACGGGGAGAGAGTGGGGCAGTGGGATTAGTTTGGGGATTGATACAGGACTATGTGGAGAGAGCGGGGCAGTGGCATTAGTTTGGGGATTGATACAGGACTATGGGGAGAGATTGGGGCAGTGGGATTAGTTTGTGTGAGATTGATACAGGACTATGGGGAGAGAGCGGAGCAGTGGGATTAGTTTGGGGATTGATACAGGACTATGGGGAGAGAGCGGGGCAGTGGGATTAGTTTGGGGATTGATACAGAACTATGAGGAGAAAGCGGGGCAGTGGGATTAGTTTGTGTGAGATTGATACAGGACTATGGGGAGAGAGCGGGGCAGTGGGATTAGTTTGGGGATTGATACAGAACTATGAGGAGAAAGCGGGGCAGTGGGATTAGTTTGTGTGAGATTGATACAGGACTATGAGGAGAGAGCTGGGCAGTGGGATTAGTTTGGGGATTGATCCAGGACTATGGTGAGAGAGTGGGGCAGTGGGATTAGTTTGGGGATTTAAACAGGACTATGGGGAGAGAGCGGGGCAGTAGGATTTGTTTGTGGATTGAGACAGGTCAATGAGGAGAGAGCGGCACAGTGAGATTAGTTTGTGTGAGATTGATACAGGACTATGAGGAGAGAGCCGTGCAGTGGGATCAGTTTGGGGACTGATACAGGACTATGGTGAGAGAGCGGGGCAGTGGGATTAGTTTGGGGATTGATACAGGACTATGGGGAGAGAGTGGGGCAGTGGGATTAGTTTGGGGATTGATACAGTACTATATGGAGAGAGCGGGGCAGTGGGATTAGTTTGGGGATTGATACAGGACTATGGGGAGGGAGTGGGGCAGTGGGATTAGTTTGTGTGAGATTGATACAGGACTATGGGGAGAGAGCGGAGCAGTGGGATTAGTTTGGGGATTGATGCAGGACAATGGTGAGCGAGCGGGGCAGTGGGATTAGTTTGGGGATTGATACAGGACTATGAGGAGAGAGCGGGACAGTGGGATTACGTTGGGGATTGATACAGGACTACGGGGAGAGAGCGGGGAAGTGGGATTAGTTTGGGGATTGATACAGGACTATGGGGAGAGAGCGGGGCAGTGGGATTAGTTTGTGTGAGATTGATACAGGACTATGAGGAGAGAGCGGGGCAGTGGGATTAGTTTGGCGTTGATAGAGGGCTATGGTGAGAGAGCGGGGCAGTGGGATTAGTTTGGGGATTGATACAGGGCAATGAGGAGAGAGCGGGACAGTGAGATTAGTTTGTGTGAGATTGATACCGGGCAATGGGGAGAGAGCGGGGCAGTGCGATTAGTTTGTTTGGGATTGATAAGGACTATGAGGAGAGAGAGGGGCAATGGGATTAGTTTGTGTGAGATTGATACAGGACTATGGGGAGAGATCGGAGTGGAGGGATTAGTTTGGTGATTGATACAGGACTATGGGGATAGAGCGGGGCAGTGGGATTAGTTTGGGGATTGACACAGTACTATGGGGAGAGAGCGGGGCAGCGGGATTAGTTTGTGTGGGATTGATACAGGACGATGTGGAGAGAGCGGGACAGTGGGATTAGTTTGGGGATTGATACAGGACTATGGGTGGAGAGCGGGGCAGTGGCATTAGTTTGTGTGGGATTGATACAGGAATATGAGGAGAGAGCGGGGCAGTGTGATTAGTTTGGGGATTGATACAGGACTATGGAAAGAGGGCTGGGCAGTGGGATTAGTTTGGAGATTGATACAGGACTATGGGGAGAGAGCGGGGCAGTGGGATTAGTTTGTATGAGATTGATAAAGGACTATGGGGAGAGAGCGGGACAGTGGGATTAGTTTGGGGATTGATACAGGACTATGAGTAGAGAGCGGTTCAGTGGGATTAGTTTGGGGATTGATACCGGACTATGAGGAGAGAGCGGGGCAGTCGGATTAGTTTGTGTGAGATTGATACAGGACTATGGGGAGAGAGCGGGGCAGTGGGATTAGTTTGGGGATTGATACAGGACTATGGGGAGAGAGAGCGGCAGTGTGATTAGTTTGGGATTGATACAGGGCTATGGTGAGAGAGCGGGGCAGTGGGATTAGTTTGGGGATTGATAAAGGACTATAGGGATAGAGCGGGACAGTGGGATTACTTTGGGGATTGATACAGGACTATGGGTAGAGAGCGGGGCAGTGGGATTAGTTTGGCGTTGATACAGGACTATGGGGAGAGAGCGGGGCAGTGGGATTAGTTTGTGTGAGATTGATACGGGACTATGAGGAGAGAGAGGTGCAGTGGGATTAGTTTGGGGATTGATCCAGGACTATGGTGAGAGAGCGGGGCAGTGGGATTAGTGTGGGGATTTATACAGGACTATGGGGAGAGAGCGGGGCAGTTGGATTAGTTTGTGGATTGATACAGGACAATGAGGAGAGAGCGGGACAGTGAGATTAGTTTGTGTGAGATTGACACAGGACTATGAGGAGAGAGCCGTGCAGTGGGATTAGTTTGGGGACTGATACAAGACTATGGTGAGAGAGCGGGGCAGTGGGATTAGTTTGGGAATTGATACAGGACTATGGGGAGAGAGCGGGACAGTGGGATTACTTTGGGGATTGATACAGGACTATATGGAGAGAGCGGTGCAGTGGGATTAGTTTGGGGATTGATACAGGACTATGGGGAGAGAGTGGGGCAGTGGGATTAGTTTGTGTGAGATTGATACAGGACTATGGGGAGAAAGCGGAGCAGTGCTATTAGTTTGGGGATTGATACAGGACAATGGGGAGAGAGCGGGGCAGTGGGATTAGTTTGTGTGAGATTGATACAGGACTATGAGGAGAGAGCGGGGCAGTGGGATTAGTTTGGCGTTGATAGAGGGCTATGGTGAGAGAGCGGGGCAGTGGGATTAGTTTGGTGATTTTTACAGGACTATGGGGAGAGAACGGGGCAGTAGGATTAGTTTGGGGATTGATACAGGATTATGAGTAGAGAGCGGGGCAGTGGGATTTGTTTGGGGATTGATACCGGACTATGGGGAGAGAGCGGGGCAGCGGGATTAGTTTCTTGGGGATTGATACAGGACTATGTGGAGAGAGCGGGACAGTGGGATTAGTTTGGGGATTGATACAGGACTATGGGGGGAAGGCGGGGCAGTGGCATTAGTTTGTGTGGGATTGAAACAGGAATATGAGGAGAGAGCGGGGCAGTGTGATTAGTTTGGGGATTGATACAGGACTATGGAAAGAGGGCTGGGCAGTGGGATTAGTTTGGAGATTGATACAGGACTATGGGGAGAAAGCGGGGCAGTGGGATTAGTTTGTATGAGATTGATCCAGGACTATGGGTAGAGAGCGGGACAGTGGGATTAGTTTGGGGATTGATACAGGATTATGAGTAGAGAGCGGGGCAGTGGGATTAGTTTGGGGATTGATACCGGACTATGAGGAGAGAGCGGGGCAGTCGGATTAGTTTGTGTGAGATTGATACAGGACTAAGGGGAGAGAGCGGGGCAGTGGGATTAGTTTGGGGATTGATACAGGACTATGGGGAGAGAGCGGGGCAGTGTGATTCGTTTGGGGATTGATACAGGACAGTGGGGAGAGAGCGGGGCAGTGGGATTAGTTAGGGGATTGATACAGGACTATGGGGAGAGAGTTGGGCAGTGGGATTAGTTTGTGGATTGATACAGGACTATGGGGAGAGAGCGGGGCAGTGGGATTAGTTTGGAGATTGATACAGGACGATGGGGAGAGAGTGGGGTAGTGGGATTAGTTAGTGTGAGATTGAAACAGGACTATGAGGAGAGAGCGGGGCAGTGGGATTAGTTTGGGGATTGATACAGGACTTTGGGGAGAGAGCGAGGCAGTGGGATTAGTTTGGGGATTGATACAGGTGTATGGGGAGAGAGCGGGGCAGTGGGATGAGTTTGTGTGAGATTGATACAGGACTATGAGGAGAGAGCGGGGCAGTGGGATTAGTTTGGGGATTGAAACAGGTCTATGAGGAGAGAGCGGGGCAGTGAGATTAGTTTGTGTGAGATTGATACAGGACTATGGGGAGAGAACAGGGCAGTGGGATTAGTTTGTGTGGGATTGATGCAGGACTATGAGGAGAGAGCGGGGCAGTGGGATTTGTTTGTGTGAGATTGATACAGGACTATGAGGAGAGAGCGGGGCAGTGGGATTAGTTTGGGGTTGATAGAGGGCTATGGTGAGAGAGCGGGGCAGTGGGATTTGTTTGGGGATTTTTACAGGACTATGGGGAGAGAACGGGGCAGTAGGATAGTTTGGGGATTGATACAGGACAATGAGGAGAGAGCGGGACAGTGAGATTAGTTTGTGTGAGATTGATACCGGGCAATGGGGAGAGAGCGGGGCAGTGGGATTAGTTTGTTTGGGATTGATAAGGACTATGAGGAGAGAGAGGGGCAGTGGGAATAGTTTGTGTGAGATTGATACAGGACTATGGGGAGAGATCGGAGTGGAGGGATTAGTTTGGTGATTGATACAGGACTATGGGGATAGAGCGGGGCAGTGGGATTAGTTTGGGGATTGATACAGAACTATGGGGAGAGAGCGGGGCAGCGGGATTAGTTTGTGTGGGATTGATACAGGACTATGTGGAGAGAGCGGGACAGTGGGATTAGTTTGGGGATTGATACAGGACTATGGGGGGAGAGCGGGGCAGTGGCATTAGTTTGTGTGGGATTGATACATGAATATGAGGAGAGAGCGGGGCAGTGTGATTAGTTTGGGGATTAATACAGGACTATGGAAAAAGGGCTGGGCAGTGGGATTAGTTTGGGGATTGATACAGGACTATGGGGAGAGAGTGGGGCAGTGGGATTAGTTTGTATGAGATTGATACAGGACTATGGGTAGAGAGCGGGACAGTGGGATTAGTTTGGGGATTGATACAGGACTATGAGAAGAGAGCGGGGCAGTGGGATTCGTTTGGGGATTGATACCGGACTATGAGGAGAGAGCGGGGCAGTCGGATTAGTTTGTGTGAGATTGATACAGGACTATGGGGAGATAGCGGGACAGTGGGATTAGTTTGTGTGAGATTGATACAGGACTATGGGGAGAGAGCGGGGCACTGGGATTAGTTTGGGGATTGATACAGGATTATGGGGAGAGAGCGGGGCAGTGTCATTCGTTTGGGGATTGATACAGGACTGTAGGGAGAGAGCGGGGCAGTGGGATTAGTTTGTGGATGGATACAGGACTATGGGGAGAGAGTTCGGCAGTGGGATTAGTTTGGGGATTGATACAGGACTATGGGGATAGAGTGGGACAGTGGGATTACTTTGGGGATTGATACAGGACTATTGGGAGAGAGCGGGCCAGTGGGATTAGTTTGGGGATTGATACAGGACTATGGGGAGAGAGTGGGGCAGTGGGTTTAGTTTGGGGATTGATACAGGACTATGGGGAGAGACTGGGGCAGTGGGTTTAGTTTGGGGATTGATACAGGACTATGGGAAGAGAGCATCGCAGTGGGATTAGTTTGTGTGAGATTGATACAGGACTATGGGGAGAGAGCGGGGCAGTGGTTATAGTTTGGGGATTTATACAGGACAATGGGGAGAGAGCGGGACAGTGGGATTAGTTTGCGGATTGATACAGGACTATGGGGAGAGAGCGGGGCAGTGGGATTAGTTTGGGGATTGATATAGGGCTATGGGTAGAGAGCGGGGCAGTGGGATTAGTTTTGGGATTGATGCAGGACTATGGGGAGAGAGTGGGGCAGTGGGATTAGTTTGGGGATTGATGCAGGACTATGGGGAGCGAGCGGGGCAGTGGGATTAGTGTGGGGATTGATACAGGACTATGGGGAGAGAGCGGGGCAGTGGTATTAGTGTGGGGATTGATACAGGACAATGAGGAGAGAGCAGAACAGTGGGATTACTTTGGGGAATGATCCTTGACTATGAGGAGAGAGCGGGGCAGTGGGATTAGTTTGGGATGGATACAGGACTATGGGGAGAGAGATGGGCAGTGGAATTAGTTTGGGGATTGACACAGGGCTATGGGGAGAGAGCGGGGCAGTGGGATTAGTTTTGGGATTGATACAGGACTATGGGGAGAGAGCGGGGCAGTGGGATTAGTTTGCGTGAGATTGATACAGGACTATGGGGAGAGAGCGGGACAGTGGGATTACTTTGGGGATTGATATAGGACTATGAGGAGAGAGCGGGTCAGTGGGATTAGTTTGTGATTGATACAGGTCAATGGGGAGAGAGAGGGGCAGTGTGATTAGTTTGGGGATTGATACTGGACTATGGTGAGTGAGCGGGTCAGTGGGATTAGTTTGGTAATTGATACAGGACTATGGGGAGGGAGCGGGACAGTGGGATTACGTTGGGGATTGATACAGGACTACGGGGAGAGAGCGGGGCAGTGGGATTAGTTTGGGGATTGATACAGGACGATGGGGAGAGAGCGGGGCAGTGGGATTAGTTTGGCGTTGATAGAGGGCTATGGTGAGAGAGCGGGGCAGTGGGATTAGTTTGGGGATTTTTACAGGACTATGGGGAGAGAACGGGGCAGGAGGATTAGTTTGGGAATTGATACAGGACAATGAGGAGAGAGCGGGACAGTGAGGTTAGTTTGTGTGAGATTGATACCGGGCAATGGGGAGAGAGCGGGGCAGTGGGATTAGTTTGGGGATTGATACAGAACTATGGGGAGAGAGAGGGACAGTGGGATTAGTTTGGGGATTGATACAGTACTATGGGGAGAGAGCGGGGCAGCGGGATTAGTTTGTGTGGGATTGATACAGGACTATGTGGAGAGAGCGGGACAGTGGGATTAGTTTGGGGATTGATACAGGACTATGGGGGGAGAGCGGGGCAGTGGCATTAGTTTGTGTGGGATTGTTACAGGAATATGAGGAGAGAGCGGGGCAGTGGGAATAGTTTGGGGATTGATACAGGACAATGAGTAGAGAGCGGGGCAGTGGGATTATTTTGGGGATTGATACCGGACTATGAGGAGAGAGCGGGGCAGTCGGATTAGTTTGTGTGAGATTGATACAGGACTATGGGGAGAGAGTGGGACAGTGGGATTAGTTTGGGGATTGATACAGGACTATTGGGAGAGAGCGGGACAGTGTGATTCGTTTGGGGATTGATACAGGACTGTGGGGAGAGAGCGGGGCAGTGGGATTAGTTTGGGGATTGAGACAGGACTATGGGTAGAGAGTTGGGCAGTGGGATTAGTTTGGGGATTGATACAGGACTATGGGGATAGAGTGGGACAGTGGGATTACTTTGGGGATTGATACAGGACTATTGGGAGAGAGCGGGGCAGTGGGACTAGTTTGGGGATTGATACAGGACTATGGGGAGAGAGCGGGGCAGTGGGATTAGTTTGGAGATTGATACAGGACTATGGGGAGAGAGTGGGGAAGTGGGATTAGTTAGTGTGAGATTAAACATGACTATGAGGAGAGAGCGGGGCAGTGGTATTAGTTTGGGGATTGATACAGGACTATGGGGAGAGAGCGAGGCAGTGGGATTAGTTTGGGGATTGATACAGGTGTATGGGGAGAGAGCGGGGCACTGGGATGAGTTTGTGTGAGATTGATACAGGACTATGAGGAGAGAGCGGGGCAGTGGGATTAGTTTGGGGATTGATACTTGACTATGGGGAGAGAGCGGGGCAGTGGGATTAGTTTGGGGATTTATACAGGACTATGGGGAGAGAGCGGGCCAGTGGGATTAGTTTGGGGATTGATACAGGTGTATGGGGAGAGAGCGGGGCACTGGGATGAGTTTGTGTGAGATTGATACAGGACTATGAGGAGAGAGCGGGGCAGTGGGATTAGTTTGGGGATTGATACTTGACTATGGGGAGAGAGCGGGGCAGTGGGATTAGTTTGGGGATTGATACTTGACTATGAGGAGAGAGCGGGGCAGTGAGATTAGTTTGTGTGAGATTGATACAGGACGATGGGGAGAGAGCAGGGCAGTGGGATTAGTTTGTGTGGGATTGATACAGGACTATGAGGAGAGAGAGTGGCAGTGGGATTAGTTTGTGCGAGATTGATACAGGACTATGGGGAGAGAGTGGGGCAGTGGGATTAGTTTGGGGATTGATACAGGACTATGGGGAGAGAGCGGGGCAGTGGGATTAGTTTGTGTGAGATTGATACAGGACAATGAGGAGAGAGCGGGGCAGTGGGATTAGTTTGGAGATTGATATAGGGCTATGGTGAGAGAGAGGGGCAGTGGGATTAGTTTGGGGATTTATACAGGACTATGGGGAGAGAGCGGGCCAGTGGGATTAGTTTGGGGATTGAAACAGGTCTATGAGGAGAGAGCGGGGCAGTGAGATTAGTTTGTGTGAGATTGATACAGGACTATGGGGAGAGAGCAGGGCAGTGGGATTAGTTTGTGTGGGATTGATACAGGACTATGAGGAGAGAGAGTTGCAGTGGGATTAGTTTGTGTGAGATTGATACAGGACTATGAGTAGAGAGCGGGGCAGTGGGATTAGTTTGGGGTTGATAGAGGGCTCTGGTGAGAGAGCGGGGCAGTGGGATTAGTTTGGTGATTTTTACAGGACTATGGGGAGAGAACGGGGCAGTAGGATTAGTTTGGGGATTGATACAGGACAATGAGGAGAGAGCGGGACAGTGAGATTAGTTTGTGTGAGATTGATACCGGACAATGGGGAGAGAGCGGGGCAGTTGGATTAGTTTGTTTGGGATTGATAAGGACTATGAGGAGAGAGAGGGGCAGTAGGATTAGTTTGTGTGAGATTGTTACAGGACTATGCGGAGAGATCGGAGTGGAGGGATTAGTTTGGTCATTGATACAGGACTATGGGGATAGAGCGGGGCAGTGGGATTAGTTTGGGGATTGATACAGGACTATGGGGGGTGAGCGGGGCAGTGGGATTAGTTTGTGTGAGATTGATACAGGACTATGGGGAGAGAGCGCGGCAGTGGGATTAGTTTGGGGATTGATACAGGACTATGGAAAGAGGGCTGGGCAGTGGGATTAGTTTGGGGATTGATACAGGACTATGGGGAGAGAGCGGGGCAGTGGGATTAGTTTGTATGAGATTGATACAGGACTATGGGAAGAAAGCGGGACAGTGGGATTAGTTTGGGGATTGATACAGGACTATGAGTAGAGAGCGGGGCAGTGGGATTAGTTTGGGGATTGATACCGGACTATGAGTAGAGAGCGGGGCAGTCGGATTAGTTTGGTGAGATTGATACAGGACTATGGGGAGATAGCGGGACAGTGGGATTAGTTTGTGTGAGATTGATACAGGACTATGGGGAGATAGCGGGGCAGTGGGATTAGTTTGGGGATTGATACAGGACTATTGGGAGAGAGCGGGGCAGTGGGACTAGTTTGGGGATTGATACAGGACTATGGGGAGAGAGCGGGGCAGTGGGATTAGTTTGGAGATTGATACAGGACTATGGGGAGAGAGTGGGGTAGTGGGATTAGTTAGTGTGAGATTGAAACAGGACTATGAGGAGAGAGCGGGGCAGTGGGATTAGTTTGGGGATTGATACAGGACTATGGGGAGAGAGCGAGGCAGTGGGCTTAGTTGGGGGATTGATACAGGTGTATGTGGAGAGAGCGGGGCAGTGGGATGAGTTTGTGTGAGATTGATACAGGACTATGAGGAGAGAGCGGGGCGGTGGGATTAGTTTGGGGATTGATACAGGACTATGGGGAGAGAGCGGGGCAGTGGGATTAGTTTGGGGATTGAAACAGGTCTATGAGGAGAGAGCGGGGCAGTGAGATTAGTTTGTGTGAGATTGATACAGGACTATGGGGAGAGAGCAGGGCAGTGCGATTAGTTTGTGTGGGATTGATACAGGACTATGAGGAGAGAGAGTGGCAGTGGGATTAGTTTGTGCGAGATTGATACAGGACTATGGGGAGAGAGTGGGGCAGTGGGATTAGTTTGGGGATTGATACAGGACTTTGTGGAGCGAGCGGGGCAGAGGGATTAGTTTGGGGATTGATACAGGACTATGGGGAGAGATTGGGGCAGTGGGATTAGTTTGTGTGAGATTGATACAGGACTATGGGGAGAGAGCGGAGCAGTGGGATTAGTTTGGGGATTGATACAGGACTATGGGGAGAGAGCGGGGATGTGGGATTGGTTTGGGGATTGATACAGGTCTATGAGGAGAGAGCGGGGCAGTGAGATTAGTTTGTGTGAGATTGATACAGGACTATGGAGAGAGAGCAGGGCAGTGGGATTAGTTTGTGTGGGATTGATACAGGACTATGAGGAGAGAGAGTGGCAGTGGGATTAGTTTGTGTGAGATTGATACAGGACTATGGGGAGAGAGCGGAGCAGTGGGATTAGTTTGGGGATTGATACAGGCCTATGGGGAGAGAGCGGGGATGTGGGACTAGTTTGGGGATTGATACAGGACTATGGGGAGAGAGCGGGGCAGTGGGATTAGTTTGGAGATTGATACAGGACTATGGGGAGAGAGTGGGGTAGTGGGATTAGTTAGTGTGAGATTGAAACAGGACTATGAGGAGAGAGCGGGGCAGTGGGATTAGTTTGGGGATTGATACAGGACTATGGGGAGAGAGCGAGGCAGTGGGCTTAGTTGGGGGATTGATACAGGTGTATGTGGAGAGAGCGGGGCAGTGGGATGAGTTTGTGTGAGATTGATACAGGACTATGAGGAGAGAGCGGGGCGGTGGGATTAGTTTGGGGATTGATACAGGACTATGGGGAGAGAGCGGGGCAGTGGGATTAGTTTGGGGATTGAAACAGGTCTATGAGGAGAGAGCGGGGCAGTGAGATTAGTTTGTGTGAGATTGATACAGGACTATGGGGAGAGAGCAGGGCAGTGCGATTAGTTTGTGTGGGATTGATACAGGACTATGAGGAGAGAGAGTGGCAGTGGGATTAGTTTGTGCGAGATTGATACAGGACTATGGGGAGAGAGTGGGGCAGTGGGATTAGTTTGGGGATTGATACAGGACTTTGTGGAGCGAGCGGGGCAGAGGGATTAGTTTGGGGATTGATACAGGACTATGGGGAGAGATTGGGGCAGTGGGATTAGTTTGTGTGAGATTGATACAGGACTATGGGGAGAGAGCGGAGCAGTGGGATTAGTTTGGGGATTGATACAGGACTATGGGGAGAGAGCGGGGATGTGGGATTGGTTTGGGGATTGATACAGGTCTATGAGGAGAGAGCGGGGCAGTGAGATTAGTTTGTGTGAGATTGATACAGGACTATGGAGAGAGAGCAGGGCAGTGGGATTAGTTTGTGTGGGATTGATACAGGACTATGAGGAGAGAGAGTGGCAGTGGGATTAGTTTGTGTGAGATTGATACAGGACTATGGGGAGAGAGCGGAGCAGTGGGATTAGTTTGGGGATTGATACAGGCCTATGGGGAGAGAGCGGGGATGTGGGATTAGTTTGGGTATTGATACAGTACTATGAGGAGAGAGCGGGGCAGTGGAATTAGTTTGTGTGGGATTGATACAGGACTATGGGGAGAGAGCGGGACAGTGGGATTAGTTTGGGGATTGATACAGATCTATGGGGAGAGAGCGGGGCAGTGGGATTAGTTTGTCATGGACTGATAGAGGACTATGAGGAGAGAGCGGGGCAGTGGGATTAGTTTGGGTATTGATACAGGACTATGGGGAGAGAGTGGGGCAGTGGGATTAGTTTGGGGATTGATACAGGACTATGAGGAGAGAGTGGGGCAATGGGATTAGTTTGTGTGAGATTGATACAGGACTATGGGGAGAGAGCGCGGCAGTGGGATTAGTTTGGGGATTGATACAGGACTATGGGGAGAGAGAGGGACAGTGGGATTAGTTTGGGGATTGAGACAGGACTATGGGGAGAGAGCGGGGCAGTGGGATTAGTTTGTGTGAGATTGATACAGGACTATGGGGAGAGAGCGCGGCAGTGGGAGTAGTTTGCGGATTGATACAGGACTATGGGAAGAGAGAGGGACAGTGGGATTAGTTTGGGGGTTGAGACAGGACTATGAGGAGAGAGCGGGCCAGTGGGATTAGTTTGGGGATTGATACAGGACTATGGGCAGAGAGTGGGGCAGTGGGATTAGTTTAGGGATTGATACAGGACTATGGGGAGAGAGCGGGGCAGTGGGATTAGTTTGCGTGAGGTTGATACAGGACTATGGGGAGAGAGCGGGACAGTGGGTTTACTTTGGGGATTGATACAGGACTATGAGGAGAGAGCGGGGCAGTGGGATTAGTTTGTGTGAGATTGATACAGGACTATGGGGAGGGAGCGGGACAGTGGGATTACTTTGGGGATTGATACAGGACTATGAGGAGAGAGTGGGGCAGTGGGATTAGTTTGTTTGAGATTGATACAGGACTATGGGGAGAGAGCGGAGCAGTGGGATTAGTTTGGGGATTGATACAGGACAATGGGGAGCGAGCGGGGCAGTGGGATTGTTTGGGGATTGATACAGGACTATGAGGAGAGAGCGGGACAGTGGGATTAGTTTGTGATTGATACAGGACAATGGGGAGAGAGAGGGGCAGTGTGATTAGTTTGGGGATTGATACAGGGCTATGGTGAGTGAGCGGGGCAGTGGGATTAGTTTGGGGTTTGATACAGGACTATGGGGAGAGAGCGGGACAGTGGGATTACGTTGGGGATTGATACAGGACTACGGGGAGAGAGCGGGGCAGTGGGATTAGTTTGTGTGAGATTGATACAGGACTATGGGGAGAGAGCAGGGCAGTGGGATTAGTTTGTGTGGGATTGATACAGGACTATGAGGAGAGAGAGTGGCAGTGGGATTAGTGTGTGCGAGATTGATACAGGACTATGGGGAGAGAGTGGGGCAGTGGGATTAGTTTGGGGATTGATACAGGGCTATGTGGAGCGAGCGGGGCAGTGGGATTAGTTTGGGTATTGATACAGGACTATGGGGAGAGAGTGGGGCAGTGGGATTAGTTTGTGTGAGATTGATACAGGACTATGGGGAGAGAGCGGAGCAGTGGGATTAGTTTAGGGATTGATACAGGACCATGGGGAGCGAGCGGGGCAGTGTGATTAGTTTGGGGATTGATACAGGACTATGGGGAGTGAGCGGGACAGTGGGATTACGTTGGGGATTGATACAGGACTACGGGGAGAGAGCGGGGCAGTGGGATTAGTTTGGGGATTGATACAGGACTATGGGGAGAGAGCGGGGCAGTGGGATTAGTTTGTGTGAGATTGATACAGGACTATGAGGAGAGTGCGGGGCAGTGGGATTAGTTTGGAGTTGATAGAGGGCTATGGTGAGAGAGCGGGGCAGTGGGATTAGTTTCGGGATTTTTACAGGACTATGGGGAGAGAACAGGGCAGTAGGATTAGTTTGGGAATTGATACAGGACAATGAGGAGAGAGCGGGGATGTGGGATTGGTTTGGGGATTGATACAGGTCTAGGAGGAGAGAGCGGGGCAGTGAGATTAGTTTGTGTGAGATTGATACCGGGCAATGGGGAGAGAGCGGGGCAGTGGGATTAGTTTGTTTGGGATTGATAAGGACTATGAGGAGAGAGAGGGGCAGTGGGATTAGTTTGTGTGAGATTTATGCAGGACTATGGGAAGAGATCGGAGTGGAGGGATTAGTTTGGTGATTGATACAGGACTATGGGGATAGAGCGGGGCAGTGGGATTAGATTGGGGATTGATACAGTACTATGGGGAGAGAGCGGGGCAGCGGGATTAGTTTGTGTGGGATTGATACAAGACTATGTGGAGAGAGCGGGACAGTGGGATTAGTTTGGGGATTGATACAGGACTATGGGGGAAGAGCGGGCAGTGGCATTAGTTTGTGTGGGATTGATACAGGAATATGAGGAGAGAGCGGGGCAGTGTGATTAGTTTGGGGATTGATACAGGACTATGGAAAGAGGGCTGGGCAGTGGGATTAGTTTGGTGATTGATACAGGACTATGGGGAGAGAGCGGGGCAGTGGGATTAGTTTGTATGAGATTGATACAGGACTATGGGTAGAGAGCGGGACAGTGGGATTAGTTTGGGGATTGATACAGGACTATGAGTAGAGAGCGGGGCAGTGGGATTAGTTTGGGGATGGTTACCGGACTATGAGGAGAGAGCGGGGCAGTCGGATTAGTTTGTGTGAGATTGATACAGGACTATGGGGAGAGAGCGGGGCAGTGGGATTAGTTTGGGGATTGATACAGGACTATGGGGAGAGAGCGGGGCAGTGTGATTCGTTTGGGGATTGATACAGGACTGTGGGGAGAGAGCGGGGCTGTGGGATTAGTTTGGGGATTGATACAGGACTATGGGGAGAGAGTTGGGCAGTGAGATTAGTTTGGGGATTGATACAGGACTATGGGGATAGAGTGGGACAGTGGGATTACTTTGGGGATTGATACAGGACTATTGGGAGAGAGCGGGGCAGTGGGACTAGTTTGGGGATTGATACAGGACTATGGGGAGAGAGCGGGGCAGTGGGATTAGTTTGGAGATTGATACAGGACAATGGGGAGAGAGTGGGGTAGTGGGATTAGTTAGTGTGAGATTGAAACATGACTATGAGGAGAGAGCGGGGCAGTGGAATTAGTTTGGGGATTGATACAGGACTATGGGGAGAGAGCGAGGCAGTGTGATTAGTTTGGGGATTGATACAGGTGTATGGGGAGAGAGCGGGGCAGTGGGATGAGTTTGTGTGAGATTGATACAGGACTATGAGGAGAGAGCGGGGCAGTGGGATTAGTTTGGGGATTGATACAGGACTGTGGGGAGAGAGCGGGGCAGTGGGATTAGTTTGGGGATTTATACAGGACTATGGGGAGAGAGCGGGCCAGTGGGATTAGTTTGGGGATTGAAACAGTTCTATGAGGAGAGAGCGGGCAGTGAGATTAGTTTGTGTGAGATTGATACAGGACTATGGGGAGAGAGCAGGGCAGTGGGATTAGTTTGTGTGGGATTGATACAGGACTATGAGGAGAGAGAGTGGCAGTGGGATTAGTTTGTGCGAGATTGATACAGGACTATGGGGAGAGAGTGGGGCAGTGGGATTAGTTTGAGGATTGATACAGGACTATGGGGAGAGAGCGGGGCAGTGGGATTAGTTTGTGTGAGATTGATGCAGGACTATGAGGAGAGAGCAGAGCAGTGGGATTAGTTTAGGGATTGATACAGGACCATGGGGAGCGAGCGGGGCAGTGGGATTAGTTTGGGGATTGATACAGGACTATGAGGAGAGAGCGGGACAGTGGGATTAGTTTGTGATTGATACAGGACAATGGGGAGTGAGAGGGGCAGTGTGATTAGTTTGGGGATTGATACAGGACTATGGGGAGTGAGCGGGACAGTGGGATTACGTTGGGGATTGATACACGACTACGGGGAGAGAGCGGGGCAGTGGGATTAGTTTCGGGATTGATACAGGACTATGGGGAGAGAGCGGGGCAGTGGGATTAGTTTGTGTGAGATTGATACAGGACTATGAGGAGAGAGCGGGGCAGTGGGATTAGTTTGGAGTTGATAGAGGGCTATGGTGAGAGAGCGGGGCAGTGGGATTAGTTTGGGGATTTTTACAGGACTATGGGGAGAGAACGGGGCAGTAGGATTAGTTTGGGAATTGATACAGGACAATGAGGAGAGAGCGGGACAGTGAGATTAGTTTGTGTGAGATTGATACCGGGCAATGGGGAGAGAGCGGGGCAGTGGGATTAGTTTGTTTGGGATTGATAAGGACTATGAGGAGAGAGAGGGGCAGTGGGATTAGTTTGTGTGAGATTTATGCAGGACTATGGGGAGAGATCGGAGTGGAGGGATTAGTTTGGTGATTGATACAGGACTATGGGGATAGAGCGGGGCAGTGGGATTAGATTGGGGATTGATACAGTACTATGGGGAGAGAGCGGGGCAGCGGGATTAGTTTGTGTGGGATTGATACAAGACTATGTGGAGAGAGCGGGACAGTGGGATTAGTTTGGGGATTGATACAGGACTATGGGGGAAGAGCGGGCAGTGGCATTAGTTTGAGTGGGATTGATACAGGAATATGAGGAGAGAGCGGGGCAGTGTGATTAGTTTGGGGATTGATACAGGACTATGGAAAGAGGGCTGGGCAGTGGGATTAGTTTGGTGATTGATACAGGACTATGGGGAGAGAGCGGGGCAGTGGGATTAGTTTGTATGAGATTGATACAGGACTATGGGTAGAGAGCGGGACAGTGGGATTAGTTTGGGGATTGATACAGGACTATGAGTAGAGAGCGGGGCAGTGGGATTAGTTTGGGGATGGTTACCGGACTATGAGGAGAGAGCGGGGCAGTCGGATTAGTTTGGGGATTGATACAGGACTATGGGGAGAGAGCGGGGCAGTGTGATTCGTTTGGGGATTGATACAGGACTATGGGGAGAGAGCGGGGCAGTGTGATTCGTTTGGGGATTGATACAGGACTGTGGGGAGAGAGCGGGGCTGTGGGATTAGTTTGGGGATTGATACAGGACTATGGGGAGAGAGTTGGGCAGTGGGATTAGTTTGGGGATTGATACAGGACTATGGGGATAGAGTGGGACAGTGGGATTACTTTGGGGATTGATACAGGACTATTGGGAGAGAGCGGGGCAGTGGGACTAGTTTGGGGATTGATACATGACTATGAGGAGAGAGCGGGGCAGTGGAATTAGTTTGGGGATTGATACAGGACTATGGGGAGAGAGCGAGGCAGTGTGATTAGTTTGGGGATTGATACAGGTGTATGGGGAGAGAGCGGGGCAGTGGGATGAGTTTGTGTGAGATTGATACAGGACTATGAGGAGAGAGCGGGGCAGTGGGATTAGTTTGGGGATTGATACAGGACTATGGGGAGAGAGCGGGGAAGTGGGATTAGTTTGGGGATTTATACAGGACTATGGGGAGAGAGCGGGCCAGTGGGATTAGTTTGGGGATTGAAACAGTTCTATGAGGAGAGAGCGGGCAGTGAGACTAGTTTGTGTGAGATTGATACAGGACTATGGGGAGAGAGCAGGGCAATGGGATTAGTTTGTGCGAGATTGATACAGGAATATGGGGAGAGAGTGGGGCAGTGGGATTAGTTTGAGGATTGATACAGGACTATGGGGAGAGAGCGGGGCAGTGGGATTAGTTTGTGTGAGATTGATGCAGGACTATGAGGAGAGAGCGGGGCAGTGGGATTAGTTTGGGGTTGATAGAGGGCTATGGTGAGAGAGCGGGGCAGTGGGATTAGTTTGGGGATTTTTACAGGACTATGGGGAGAGAACGGGGCAGTAGGATTAGTTTGGGGATTGATACAGGACAATGAGGAGAGAGCGCGACAGTGAGATTAGTTTGTGTGAGATTGATACCGGGCAATGGGGAGAGAGCGGGTCAGTGGGATTAGTTTGTTTGGGATTGATAAGGACTATGCGGAGAGATCGGAGTGGAGGGATTAGTTTGGTGATTGATACAGGACTATGGGGATAGAGCGGGGCAGTGAGATTAGTTTGGGGATTGATACAGTACTATGGGGAGAGAGCGGGGCAGCGGGATTAGTTTGTGTGGGATTGATACAGGACTATGTGGAGAGAGCGGGGCAGAGTGATTAATTTGGGGATTGATACAGGACTATGGAAAGAGGGCTGTGCAGTGGGATTAGTTTGGGGATTGATACAGGACTACGGGGAGAGAGCGGGGCAGTGGGATTAGTTTGGGGTTTGATATCGGACTATGAGGATAGAGCGGGGCAGTCGGATTAGTTTGTGTGGGATTGATACAGGAATATGAGGAGAGAGCGGGGCAGTGTGATTAGTTTGGAGATTGATACAGGACTATGGGTAGAGAGCGGGGCAGTGTGATTAGTTTGGGGATTGATACAGGACTATGGGGAGAGAGTGGGGCAGTGGGATTAGTTAGTGTGAGATTGAAACAGGACTATAAGGAGAGAGCGGGGCAGTGGGATTAATTTGGGGATTGATACAGGACTATGGGGAGAGAGCGAGGCAGTGGGATTAGTTTGGGGATTAATACAGGTGTATGGGGAGAGAGCGGGGCAGTGGGATGAGTTTGTGTGAGATTGATACAGGACTATGAGGAGAGAGCGGGGCAGTGGGATTAGTTTGGGGATTGATATCAGACTATGAGGAGAGAGCGGGGCAGTCGGATTAGTTTGTGTGCGATTGATACAGGACTATGGGGTTTTCGCGGGACAGTGGGATTAGTTTGTGTGAGATTGATACAGGACTATGGGGAGAGAGCGGGGCAGTGGGATTAGTTTGGGGATTGATACAGGACTATGGGGAGAGAGCGGGGCAGTGTGATTCGTTTGGGGATTGATACAGGACTGTGGGGAGAGAGCGGGGCAGTGGGATTAGTTTGGGGATTGATACAGGACTATGGGGAGAGAGTTGGGCTGTGGGATTAGTTTGGGGATTGATACAGGAGTATGGGGATAGAGTGGGACAGTGGGATTACTTTGGGGATTGATACAGGACTATTGGGAGAGAGCGGGGCAGTGGGACTAGTTTGGGGATTGATACAGGACTATGGGGAGAGAGCGGGGCAGTGGGATTAGTTTGGAGATTGATACAGGACTATGGGGAGAGAGTGGGGTAGTGGGATTAGTTAGTGTGACATTGAAACAGGACTATGAGGAGAGAGCGGGGCAGTGGGATTAGTTTGGGGATTGATACAGGACTATGGGGAGAGAGCGAGGCAGTGGGATTAGTTTGGGGATTGATACAGGACTATGAGGAGAGAGCGGGGCCGTGGGATTAGTTTGGGGATTGATACAGGACTATGGGGAGAGAGCGGGCAGTGGGATTAGTTTGGGGATTTATACAGGACTATGGGGAGAGAGCGGGCCAGTGGGATTAGTTTGGGGATTGAAACATGTCTATGAGGAGAGAGCGGGGCAGTTAGATTAGTTTGTGTGAGATTGATACAGGACGATGGGGAGAGAGCAGGGCAGTGGGATTAGTTTGTGTGGGATTGAAACAGGACTATGAGGAGAGAGAGTGGCAGTTGGATCAGTTTGTGCGAGATTGATACAGGACTATGGGGAGAGAGTGGGGCAGTGGGATTAGTTTGGGGATTGATACAGGGCTATGTGGAGCGAGCGGGGCAGTGCGATTAGTTTGGGGATTGATACAGGACTATGGGGAGAGAGTGGGGCAGTGGGATTAGTTTGTGTGAGATTGATACAGGACTATGGGGAGAGAGCGGAGCAGTGGGATTAGATTGGGGATTGATTCAGGACTATGGGGAGAGAGCGGGGATGTGGGATTAGTTTGGGGATTGATACAGTACTATGAGGAGAGAGCGGGGCAGTGGGATTAGTTTGTGTGGGATTGATACAGGACTATGGGGAGAGAGCGGGACAGTGGGATTAGTTTGGGGATTTATACAGATCTATGGGGAGAGAGCGGGGCAGTGGGATTAGTTTGTGAGGGATTGATAGAGGACTATGAGGAGAGAGCGGGGCAGTGGGATTAGTTTGGGGATTGATACAGGACTATGGGGAGAGAGTGGGGCAGTGGGATTAGTTTGGGGATTGATACAGGACTATGAGGAGAGAGTGGGGCAATGGGATTAGTTTGTGTGAGATTGATACAGGACTATGGGAAGAGAGCATAGCAGTGGGATTAGTTTGTGTGAGATTGATGCAGGACTATGGGGAGAGAGCGGGGCAGTGGGATTAGTTTGGGGATTGATGCAGGACGATGGGGAGAGAGTGGGGCAGTGAGATTAGTTTGGGGATTGATACAGGACTATGGGGAGAGAGCGGGGCAGTGGGATTAGTGTGGGGATTGATACAGGACTATGGGGAGAGAGCGGGCAGTGGTATTAGTGTGGGGATTGATACAGGACAATGAGGAGAGAGCGGAACAGTGGGATTACTTTGGGGATTGATCCTTGACTATGAGGAGAGAGCGGGGCAGTGGGATTAGTTTGGGATTGATACAGGACTATAGGGAGAGAGATGGGCAGTGGGATTAGTTTGGGGATTGATACAGGGCTATGGGGAGAGAGCGGGGAAGTGGGATTAGGATGGGGATTGATACAGGACTATGGGCAGAGATCGGGGCAGTGGGATTAGTTTGTGTGAGATTGATACAGGACTATGGGGAGAGAGCGGGACAGTGGGATTACTTTGGGGATTGATACAGGACTAAGAGGAGAGAGCGGGGCAGTGGGATTAGTTTGTGTGAGATTGATACAGGACTATGGGGAGAGAGCGGGACAGTGGGATTACTTTGGGGATTGATACATGACTATGAGGAGAGAGCGGGGCAGTGGGATTAGTTTGTGTGAGATTGATACAGGACTATGGGGAGAGAGCGGGACAGTGGTATTAGTTTGGGGATTGATACAGGACAATGGGAGGGAGCGGGGCAGTGGGATTATTTTGTGTGATTGATACAGGACTATGGGGAGAGAGTGGGGCAGTGGGATTAGATTGGGCATTGATTCAGGACTATGGGGAGAGAGCGGGGATGTGGGATTAGTTAGGGGATTGATACAGTACTATGAGGAGAGAGCGGGGCAGTGGGATTAGTTTGTGTGGGATTGATACAGGACTATGGGGAGAGAGCGGGACAGTGGGATTAGTTTGGGGATTGATACAGATCTATGGGGAGAGAGCGGGGCAGTGGGATTAGTTTGTGAGGGATTGATAAAGGACTATGAGGAGAGAGCGGGGCAGTGGGATTAGTTTGGGGATTGATACAGGACTATGGGGAGAGAGTGGGGCAGTGGGATTAGTTTGGGGATTGATACAGGACTATGAGGAGAGAGTGGGGCAATGGGATTAGTTTGTGTGAGATTGATACAGGACTATGGGAAGAGAGCATAGCAGTGGGATTAGTTTGTGTGAGATTGATGCAGGACTATGGGGAGAGAGCGGGGCAGTGGGATTAGTTTGGGGATTTATACAGGACTATGGGGAGAGAGCGGGGCAGTGGGATTAGTTTGGGGATTGATGCAGGACTATGGGGAGAGAGTGGGGCAGTGGGATTAGTTTGGGGATTGATGCAGGACTATGGGGAGAGAGCGGGGCAGTGGGATTAGTGTGGGGATTGATACAGGACTATGGGGAGAGAGCGGGCAGTGGTATTAGTGTGGGGATTGATACAGGACAATGAGGAGAAAGCGGAACAGTGGGATTACTTTGGGGATTGATCCTTGACTATGAGTAGAGAGCGGGGCAGTGGGATTAGTTTGGGATTGATACAGGACTATAGGGAGAGAGATGGGCAGTGGGATTAGTTTGGGGATTGATACAGGGCTATGGGGAGAGAGCGGGGAAGTGGGATTAGGATGGGGATTGATACAGGACTATGGGGAGAGAGCGGGGCAGTGGGATTAGTTTGCGTGAGATTGATACAGGACTATGGGGAGAGAGAGGGACAGTGGGATTAATTTGGGGATTGATACAGGACTAAGAGGAGAGAGCGGGGCAGTGGGATTAGTTTGTGTGAGATTGATACAGGACTATGGGGAGAGAGCGGGACAGTGGGATTATTTTGGGGATTGATACATGACTATGAGGAGAGAGAGTGGCAGTGGGATAGTTTGTGTGAGATTGATACAGGACTATGAGGAGAGAGAGTGGCAGTGTGATTAGTTTGTGCGAGATTGATACAGGACTATGGGGAGAGAGCGGGGCAGTGGGATGAGTTTGGGGATTGACACAGGACTATGGGGAGAGAGCGGGGCAGTGGGATTAGTTTGGGGATTTATACAGGACCATGGGGAGAGAGCGGGCCAGTGGGATTAATTTGGGGATTGAAACACGACTATGAGGAGAGAGCGGGGTGTGAGATTAGTTTGTGTGAGATTGATACAGGACTATGGGGAGAGAGCAGGTCAGTGGGATAAGTTTGTGTGGGATTGATACAGGACTATGAGGAGAGAGAGTGGCAGTGGGATTAGTTTGTGCGAGATTGATACAGGACTATGGGGAGAGAGCAGGGCAGTGGGATTAGTTTGTGTGGGATTGACACAGGACTATGAGGAGAGAGAGTGGCAGTGGGATTAGTTTGTCTGAGATTGATACAGGACTATGGGGTTAGAGCGGGGCAGTGGGATTAGTTTGGGGATTGATACAGGACTATGAGGAGAGAGCGGGGCAGTGGGATTAGTCTGTGTGGGATTGATACAGGACTATGGGGAGAGAGCGGGACAGTGGGATTAGTTTGGGGATTGATACAGATCTATTGGGAGAGAGCGGGGCAGTGGGATTAGTTTCGGTGGGATTGAGAGAGGACTATGAGGAGAGAGCGGGGCAGTGGGATTAGTTTGGGGATTGATACAGAACTATGGGGAGAGAGCGGGGCAGTGGGATTAGTTTGGGGATTGATACAGGACTATGGGGAGAGAGTGGGGCAGTGGGATTAGTTTGGGGATTGATACAGGACTATGAGGAGAGAGTGGGGCAATGGGATTAGTTTGTGTGAGATTGATACAGGACTATGGGGAGAGAGCGGGGCAGTGGGATTAGTTTGGGGATTGATACAGGACTATGGGGAGAGAGTGGGGCAGTGGATTTAGTTTGGGGATTGATACAGGACTATGGGAAGAGAGCGGGGCAGTGGGATTAGTTTGTGTGAGATTAATACAGGACTATGGGGAGAGAGCGGGGCAGTGGGATTAGTTTGCGGATTGATACAGGACTATGGGGAGAGAGCGGGGCAGTGGGATTAGTTTGGGGATTGATACAGGGCTATGGGGAGAGAGCGGGGCAGTGGGATTAGTTTGGGGATTGATGCAGGACTATGGGTAGAGAGTGGGGCAGTGGGGTTAGTTTGGGATTGATACAGGACTATGGGGAAAGAGCGGGGCAGTGGGATTAGTGTGGGGATTGATACAGGACTATGGGAGAGAGCGGGGCAGTGGTATTAGTGTGGGGATTGATACAGGACTATGAGGAGAGAGCGGGACAGTGGGATTACTTTGGGGATTGATCCAGGACTATGAGATGAGAGCGGGGCAGTGGGATTAGTTTGGGATTGATACAGGACTATGGGGAGAGAGATGGGCAGTGGGATTAGTTTGGGGATTGATACAGGGCTATGGGGAGAGAGAGGGGAAGTGGGATTAGTTTGTTTGAGATTGATACAGAACTATGGGGAGAGAGCGGGACAGTGGGATTAGTTTGGGGATTGATACAGGACTATGGGGAGGGAGCGTGGCAGTGGGGTTAGTTTGTGTTAGATTGATACAGGACTATGGGGAGAGAGCGGGACTGTGGGATTAGTTTGGGGATTGATACAGGACTATGGGGAGAGAGTGGGGCAGTGGGATTAGTTTGTGTGAGATTGATACAGGACTATGAGAAGAGAGTGGGGCAGTGGGATTAGTTGGTGTGAGATTGATACAGGGCTATGGGGAGAGAACGGGGCAGTGGGATTAGTTTGTGTGAGATTGATACATGACTATGGGGAGAGAGCGGTGCAGTGGGATTAGTTTGGGGATTGATACAGGACTATGGGGAGAGAGTGGGGCAGTGGGATTAGTTTGGGGATTGATACAGAACTATGGGGATAGAGCGGGGCAGTGGGATTAGTTTGGGGATTGATACAGGACTATGGGGAGAGAGCGGGGCAGTGGGATTAGTTTGGAGATTGATACAGGACTATGGGGAGAGAGTGGGGCAGTGGGATTAGTTAGTGTGAGATTGAAACAGGACTATGAGGAGAGAGCGGGGCAGTGGGATTAATTTGGGGATTGATACAGGACTATGGGGAGAGAGCGAGGCAGTGGGATTAGTTTGGGGATTAATACAGGTGTATGGGGAGAGAGCGGGGCAGTGGGATGAGTTTGTGTGAGATTGATACAGGACTATGAGGAGAGAGCGGGGCAGTGGGATTAGTTTGGGGATTGATACCGGACTATGAGGAGAGAGCGGGGCAGTCGGATTAGTTTGTGTGAGATTGATACAGGACTATCGGGTTTTCGCGGGACAGTGGGATTAGTTTGTGTGAGATTGATACAGGACTATGGGGAGAGAGCGGGGCAGTGGGATTAGTTTGGGGATTGATACAGGACTATGGGGAGAGAGCGGGGCAGTGTGATTCGTTTGTGGATTGATACAGGACTGTGGGGAGAGAGCGGGGCAGTAGGATTAGTTTGGGGATTGATACAGGACTATGGGGAGAGAGTTGGGCAGTGGGATTAGTTTGGGGATTGATACAGGAGTATGGGGATAGAGTGGGACAGTGGGATTACTTTGGGGATTGATACAGGACTATTGGGAGAGAGCGGGGCAGTGGGACTAGTTTGGGGATTGATACAGGACTATGGGGAGAGAGCGGGGCAGTGGGATTAGTTTGGAGATTGATACAGGACTATGGGGAGAGAGTGGGGTAGTGGGATTAGTTAGTGTGACATTGAAACAGGACTATGAGGAGAGAGCGCGGCAGTGGGATTAGTTTGGGGATTGATACAGGACTATGGGGAGAGAGCGAGGCAGTGGGATTAGTTTGTGGATTGATACAGGTGTATGGGGAGAGAGCGGGGCAGTGGGATGAGTTTGTGTGAGATTGATACAGGACTATGAGGAGAGAGCGGGGCATTGGGATTAGTTTGGGGATTGATACAGGACTATGGGGAGAGAGCGGGGCAGTGGGATTAGTTTGGGGATTTATACAGGACTATGGGGAGAGAGCGATCCAGTGGGATTAGTTTGCGGATTGAAACAGGTCTATGAGGAGAGAGCGGGGCAGTTAGATTAGTTTGTGTGAGATTGATACAGGACTATGGGGAGAGAGCAGGGCAGTGGGATTAGTTTGTGTGGGATTGAAACAGGACTATGAGGAGAGAGAGTGGCAGTTGGATCAGTTTGTGCGAGATTGATACAGGACTATGGGGAGAGAGTGGGGCAGTGGGATTAGTTTGGGGATTGATACAGGGCTATGTGGAGCGAGCGGGGCAGTGGGATTAGTTTGAGGATTGATACAGGACTATGGGGAGAGAGTGGGGCAGTGGGATTAGTTTGTGTGAGATTGATACAGGACTATGGGGAGAGAGCGGAGCAGTGGGATTAGATTGGGGATTGATTCAGGACTATGGGGAGAGAGCGGGGATGTGGGATTAGTTTGGGGATTGATACAGTACTATGAGGAGAGAGCGGGGCAGTGGGATTAGTTTGTGTGGGATTGATACAGGACTATGGGGAGAGAGCGGGACAGTGGGATTAGTTTGGGGATTGATACAGATCTATGGGGAGAGAGCGGGGCAGTGGGATTAGTTTGTGAGGGATTGATAGAGGACTATGAGGAGAGAGCGGGGCAGTGGGATTAGTTTGGGGATTGATACAGGACTATGAGGAGAGAGTGGGGCAATGGGATTAGTGTGTGTGAGATTGATACAGGACTATGGGAAGAGAGCATAGCAGTGGGATTAGTTTGTGTGAGATTGATATAGGACTATGGGGAGAGAGCGGGGCAGTGGGATTAGTTTGGGGATTTATACAGGACTATGGGGAGAGAGCAGGGCGTTGGGATTAGTTTGCGGATTGATACAGGACTATGGGGAGAGAGCGGGGCAGTGGGATTAGTTTGGGGATTGATACAGGGCTATGGGGAGAGAGCGGGGCAGTGGGATTAGTTTGGGGATTGATGCAGGAATATGGGGAGAGAGTGGGGCAGTGGGATTAGTTTGGGGATTGATACAGGACTATGGGGAGAGAGCGGGGCAGTGGGATTAGTGTGGGGATTGATACAGGACTATGGGGAGAGAGCGGGCAGTGGTATTAGTGTGGGGATTGATACAGGACAATGAGGAGAGAGCGGAACAGTGGGATTACTTTGTGGATTGATCCTTGACTATGAGTAGAGAGCGGGGCAGTGGGATTAGTTTGGGATTGATACAGGACTATAGGGAGAGAGATGGGCAGTGGGATTAGTTTGGGGATTGATACAGGGCTATGGGGAGAGAGCGGGGAAGTGGGATTAGGATGGGGATTGATACAGGACTATGGGGAGAGAGCGGGGCAGTGGGATTAGTTTGCGTGAGATTGACACAGGACTATGGGGAGAGAGCGGGACAGTGGTATTACTTTGGGGATTGATACAGGACTAAGAGGAGAGAGCGGGGCAGTGGGATTAGTTTGTGTGAGATTGATACAGGACTATGGGGAGAGAGCGGGACAGTGGGATTACTTTGGGGATTGATACATGACTATGAGGAGAGAGCGGGGCAGTGGGATTAGTTTGTGTGAGATTGATACAGGACTATGGGGAGAGAGCGGGACAGTGGGATTAGTTTGGGGATTGATACAGGACTATGGAGAGGGAGCGGGGCAGTGGGATTATTTTGTGTGATTGATACAGGACTATGGGGAGAGAGTGGGGCAGTGGGATTAGATTGGGGATTGATTCAGGACTATGCGGAGAGAGCGGGGATGTGGGATTAGTTTGGGGATTGATACAGTACTATGAGGAGAGAGCGGGGCAGTGGGATTAGTTTGTGTGGGATTGATACAGGACTATGGGGAGAGAGCGGGACAGTGGGATTAGTTTGGGGATTGATACAGATCTATGGGGAGAGAGCGGGGCAGTGGGATTAGTTTGTGAGGGATTGATAGAGGACTATGAGGAGAGAGCGGGGCAGTGGGATTAGTTTGGGGATTGATACAGGACTATGGGGAGAGAGTGGGGCAGTGGGATTAGTTTGGGGATTGATACAGGACTATGAGGAGAGAGTGGGGCAATGGGATTAGTTTGTGTGAGATTGATACAGGACTATGGGAAGAGAGCATAGCAGTGGGATTAGTTTGTGTGAGATTGATACAGGACTATGGGGAGAGAGCGGGGCAGTGGGATTAGTTTGGGGATTTATACAGGAATATGGGGAGAGAGCGGGGCAGTGGGATTAGTTTGCGGATTGATACAGGACTATGGGGAGAGAGCGGGGCAGTGGGATTAGTTTGGGGATTGATACAGGGCTGTGGGGAGAGAGCGGGGCAGTGGGATTAGTTTGGGGATTGATGCAGGACTATGGGGAGAGAGTGGGGCAGTGTGATTCGTTTGGGAATTGATACAGGAGTATGGGGAGAGAGCGGGGCAGTGGGATTAGTGTGGGGATTGATACAGGACTATGGGGAGAGAGCGGGCAGTGGTATTAGTGTGGGGATTGATACAGGACAATGAGGAGAGAGCGGAACAGTGGGATTACTTTGGGGATTGATCCTTGTCTATGAGGAGAGAGCGGGGCAGTGGGATTAGTTTGGGATTGATACAGGACTATAGGGAGAGAGATGGGCAGTGGGATTAGTTTGGGGATTGATACAGGGCTATGGGGAGAGAGCGGGGAAGTGGGATTAGGATGGGGATTGATACAGGACTATGGGGAGAATGCGGGGCAGTGGGATAAGTTTGCGTGAGATTGATACAGGACTATGGGGAGAGAGCGGGACAGTGGGATTACTTTGGGGATTGATACAGGACTAAGAGGAGAGAGCGGGGCAGTGGGATTAGTTTGTGTGAGATTGATACAGGACTATGGGGAGAGAGCGAGACAGTGGGATTACTTTGGGGATTGATACATGACTATGAGGAGAGAGCGGGGCAGTGGGTTTAGTTTGTGTGAGATTGATACAGGACTATGGGGAGAGAGAGTGGCAGTGGGATTAGTTTGTGCGAGATTGATACAGGACTATGAGGAGAGAGAGTGGCAGTGCGATTAGTTTGTGCGAGATTGATACAGGACTATGGGGAGAGAGCAGGGCAGTGGGATTAGTTTGTGTGGGATTGACACAGGACTATGAGGAGAGAGAGTGGCAGTGGGATAGTTTGTGTGAGATTGATACAGGACTATGAGGAGAGAGAGTGGCAGTGGGATAGTTTGTGTGAGATTGATACAACACTATGAGGAGAGAGAGTGGCAGTGGGATTAGTTTGTGCGAGATTGATACAGGACTATGGGGAGAGAGCGGGGCAGTGGGATGAGTTTGGGGATTGACACAGGACCATGGGGAGAGAGCGGGGCAGTGGGATTAGTTTGGGGATTTATACAGGACCATGGGGAGAGAGCGGGCCAGTGGGATTAATTTGGGGATTGAAACACGACTATGAGGAGAGAGCGGGGTGTGAGATTAGTTTGTGTGAGATTGATACAGGACTATGGGGAGAGAGCAGGTCAGTGGGATAAGTTTGTGTGGGATTGATACAGGACTATGAGGAGAGAGAGTGGCAGTGGGATTAGTTTGTGCGAGATTGATACAGGACTATGGGGAGAGAGCAGGGCAGTGGGATTAGTTTGTGTGGGATTGACACAGGACTATGAGGAGAGAGAGTGGCAGTGGGATTAGTTTGTCTGAGATTGATACAGGACTATGGGGTTAGAGCGGGGCAGTGGGATTAGTTTGGTGATTGATACAGGACTATGAGGAGAGAGCGGGGCAGTGGGATTAGTTTGTGTGGGATTGATACAGGACTATGGGGAGAGAGCGGTACAGTGGGATTAGTTTGGGGATTGATACAGATCGATTGGGAGAGAGCGGGGCAGTGGGATTAGTTTCGGTGGGATTGAGAGAGGACTATGAGGAGAGAGCGGGGCAGTGGTATTAGTTTGGGGATTGATACAGAACTATGGGGAGAGAGCGGGGCAGTGGGATTAGTTTGGGGATTGATACAGGACTATGGGGAGAGAGTGGGGCAGTGGGATTAGTTTGGGAATTGATACAGGACTATGAGGAGAGAGTGGGGCAATGAGATTAGTTTGTGTGAGATTGATACAGGACTATGGGGAGAGAGCGGGGCAGTGGGATTAGTTTGGGGATTGATACAGGACTATGGGGAGAGAGAGGGACAGTGGGATTAGTTTGGGGATTGATACAGGACTATGGGGAGAGAGCGGGGCAGTGGGATTAGTTAGTGTGAGATTGATACAGGACTATGAGGAGAGAGCGGGCCAGTGGGATTAGTTTGGGGATTGATACAGGACTATAGGGAGAGAGTGGGGCAGTGGATTTAGTTTGGGAATTGATACAGGACTATGGGAAGAGAGCGGGGCAGTGGGATTAGTTTGTGTGTGATTGATACAGGACTATGGGGAGAGAGCGGAGCAGTGGGATTAGTTTGCGGATTGATACAGGACTATGGGGAGAGCGCGGGGCAGTGGGATTAGTTTGGGGATTGATACAGGGCTATGGGGAGAGAGCGGGGCAGTGGGATTAGTTTGGGGATTGATGCAGGACTATGGGTAGAGAGTGGGCAGTGGGGTTAGTTTGGGATTGATACAGGACTATGGGGAAAGAGCGGGGCAGTGGGATTAGTGTGGGGATTGATACAGGACTATGGGAGAGAGCGGGGCAGTGGTATTAGTGTGGGGATTGATACAGGACTATGAGGAGAGAGCGGGACAGTGGGATTACTTTGGGGATTGATCCAGGACTATGAGATGAGAGCGGGGCAGTGGGATTAGTTTGGGATTGATACAGGACTATGGGGAGAGAGATGGGCAGTGGGATTAGTTTGGGGATTGATACAGGGCTATGGGGAGAGAGAGGGGAAGTGGGATTAGTTTGGGGATTGATACAGGACTATGGGGAGAGAGCGTGGCAGTGGGATTAGTTTGTTTGAGATTGATACAGGACTATGGGGAGAGAGCGGGATAGTGGGATAAGTTTGGGGATTGATACAGGACTATGGGGAGGGAGCGGGGCAGTGGGATTAGTTTGTGTGAGATTGATACAGGACTATGGGGAGAGAGCGGGACTGTGGGATTAGTTTGGGGATTGATACAGGACTATGGGGAGAGAGTGGGGCAGTGGGATTAGTTTGTGTGAGATTGATACAGGATTATGAGGAGAGAGTGGGGCAGTGGGATTAGTTTGTGTGAGATTGATACAGGGCTATGGGGAGAGAACGGGGCAGTGGGATTAGTTTGTGTGAGATTGATACATGACTATGGGGAGAGAGCGAGGCAGGGGGATTAGTTTGGGGATTGATACAGGACTATGGGGAGAGAGTGGGGCAGTGGTATTAGTTTGGGGATTGATACAGAACTATGGGGATAGAGCGGGGCAGTGGCATTAGTTTGGGGATTGATACAGGACTATGGGGAGAGAGGGGGGCAGTGGGATTAGTTTGTGTGAGATTGATACAGGACTATGGAGAAAGAGCTGGGCAGTGGGATTAATTTGTGTGAGATTGATACAGGACTATGGGGAGAGGGTGGGGCAGTGGGATTAGTTTGTACGAGATTGATACAGGGCTATGGGGAGAGAGCGGGGCAGTGGGATTAGTTTGTGTGAGATTGATACAGTACTATGGGGAGAGAGCGGTGCAGTGGGATTAGTTTGGGGATTGATACAGGACTATAGGGCGAGAGCGGGGCACTGGGATTAGTTTGGGGTTTGATACAGGTATATGGGGAGAGAGCGGGGCAGTGGGATTAGTTTGGAGATTGATACAGGACTATGGGGAGAGAGTGGGGCAGTGGGATTAGTTAGTGTGAGATTGAAACAGGACTATGAGGAGAGAGCGGGGCAGTGGGATTAATTTGGGGATTGATACAGGACTATGGGGAGAGAGCGAGGCAGTGGGATTAGTTTGGGGATTGATACAGGACTATGGGGAGAGAGCGGGGCAGTGGGATTAGTTTGGGGATTTATACAGGACTTTGGGGAGAGAGCGGGCCAGTGGGATGGTTTGGGGATTGAAACAGGACTATGAGGAGAGAGCGGGGCAGTGAGATTAGTTTGTGTGAGATTGATACAGGACTATGGGGAGAGAGCAGGGCAGTGGGATTAGTGTGTGTGGGATTGATACAGGACTATGAGGAGAGAGAGTGGCAGTGGGATTAGTTTGTGCGAGATTGATACAGGACTATGGGGAGAGAGCAGGGCAGTGGGATTAGTTTGTGTGGGATTGACACAGGACTATGAGGAGAGAGAGTGGCAGTTGGATTAGTTTGTCTGAGATTGATACAGGACTATGGGGTTAGAGCGGGGCAGTGGGATTAGTTTGGGGATTGATACAGGACTATGAGGAGAGAGCGGGGCAGTGGGATTAGTTTGTGTGGGATTGATACAGGACTATGGGGAGAGAGCGGGACAGTGGGATTAGTTTGTGTGGGATTGATACAGTTCTATTGGGAGAGAGCGGGGCAGTGGGATTAGTTTCGGTGGGATTGAGAGAGGACTATGAGGAGAGAGCGGGGCAGTGGGATTAGTTTGGGGATTGATACAGAACTATGGGGAGAGAGCGGGGCAGTGGGATTAGTTTGGGGATTGATACAGGACTATGGGGAGAGAGTGGGGCAGTGGGATTAGTTTGGGGATTGATACAGGACTATGAGGAGAGAGTGGGGCAATGGGATTAGTTTGTGTGAGATTGATACAGGACTATGGGGAGAGAGCGGGGCAGTGGGATTAGTTTGGGGATTGATACAGGACTATGGGGAGAGAGAGGGACAGTGGGATTAGTTTGGGGATTGATACAGGACTATGGGGAGAGAGCGGGGCAGTGGGATTAGTTAGTGTGAGATTGATACAGGATTATGAGGAGAGAGCGGGCCAGTGGGATTAGTTTGGGGTTTGATACAGGACTATGGGGAGAGAGTGGGGCAGTGGATTTAGTTTGGGGATTGATACAGGACTATGGGAAGAGAGCGGGGCAGTGGGATTAGTTTGTGTGAGATTGATACAGGACTATGGGGAGAGAGCGGGGCAGTGGGATTATTTTGCGGATTGATACAGGACTATGGGGAGAGCGCAGGGCAGTGGGATTAGTTTGGGGATTGATACAGGGCTATGGGGAGAGAGCGGGGCAGTGGGATTAGTTTGGGGATTGATGCAGGACTATGGGTAGAGAGTGGGGCAGTGGGGTTAGTTTGGGATTGATACAGGACTATGGGGAAAGAGCGGGGCAGTGGGATTAGTGTGGGGATTGATACAGAACTATGGGAGAGAGCGGGGCAGTGGTATTAGTGTGGAGATTGATACAGCACTATGAGGAGAGAGCGGGACAGTGGGATTACTTTGGGGATTGATCCAGGACTATGAGATGAGAGCGGGGCAGTGGGATTAGTTTGGGATTGATACAGGACTATGGGGAGAGAGATGGGCAGTGGGATTAGTTTGGGGATTGATACAGGGCTATGGGGAGAGAGAGGGGAAGTGGGATTAGTTTCGGGATTGATACAGGACTATGGGGAGAGAGCGTGGCAGTGGGATTAGTTTGTTTGAGATTGATACAGAACTATGGGGAGACAGCGGGAGAGTGGGATTACTTTGGGGATTGATACAGGACTATGAGGAGAGAGCGGAGCAGTGGGATTAGTTTGTGTGAGATTGATACAGGACTATGGGGAGAGAGCGGGACAGTGGGATTAGTTTGGGGATTGATACAGGACTATGGGGAGGGAGCGGGGCAGTGGGATTAGTTTGTGTGAGACTGATACAGGACTATGGGGAGTGAGCGGGACTGTGGGATTAGTTTGGGGATTGATACAGGACTATGGGGAGAGAGTGGGGCAGTGGGATTAGTTTGTGTGAGATTGATACAGGACTATGAGGAGAGAGTGGGGCAGTGGGATTAGTTTGTGTGAGATTGATACAGGGCTATGGGGAGAGAACGGGGCAGTGGGATTAGTTTGTGTGAGATTGATACATGACTATGGGGAGAGAGCGGTGCAGTGGGATTAGTTTGGGGATTGATACAGGACTATGGGGAGAGAGTGGGGCAGTGGGATTAGTTTGGGGATTGATACAGAACTATGGGGATACAGCGGGGCAGTGGGATTAGTTTGGGGATTGATACAGGACTATGGGGAGAGAGCGGGGCAGTGGGATTAGTTTGTGTGAGATTGATACAGGACTATGGAGAGAGAGCTGGGCAGTGGGATTAATTTGTGTGAGATTGATACAGGACTATGGGGAGAGGGTGGGGCAGTGGGATTAGTTTGTACGAGATTGATACAGGGCTATGGGGAGAGAGCGGGGCAGTGGGATTAGTTTGTGTGAGATTGATACAGGACTATGGGGAGAGAGCGGTGCAGTGGGATTAGTTTGGGGATTGATACAGGACTATAGGGAGAGAGCGGGGCACTGGGATTAGTTTGGGGTTTGATACAGGTATATGGGGAGAGAGTGGGGCAGTGGGATTAGTTTGGAGATTGATACAGGACTATGGGGAGAGAGTGGGGCAGTGGGATTAGTTAGTGTGAGATTGAAACAGGACTATGAGGAGAGAGCAGGGCAGTGGGATTAATTTGGGGATTGATACAGGACTATGGGGAGAGAGCGAGGCAGTGGGATTAGTTTGGGGATTGATACAGGAGTATGGGGAGAGAGCGGGGCAGTGGGATTAGTTTGGGGATTTATACAGGACTATGGGGAGAGAGCGGGCCAGTGGGATTAGTTTGGGGATTGAAACAGGACTATGAGGAGAGAGCGGGGCAGTGAGATAAGTTTGTTTGAGATTGATAGAGGACTATGGGGAGAGAGCAGGGCAGTGGAATTAGAGTGTGTGCGATTGATACAGGACTATGAAGAGAGAGAGTGGCAGTGGGATTAGTTTGTGCGAGATTGATACAGGACTATGGGGAGAGAGCAGGGCAGTGGGATTAGTTTGTGTGGGATTGACACAGGACTATGAGGAGAGAGAGTGGCAGTGGGATTAGTTTGTCTGAGATTGATACAGGACTATGGGGTTAGAGCGGGGCAGTGGGATTAGTTTGGGGATTGATACAGGACTATGAGGAGAGAGCGGGGCAGTGGGATTAGTTTGTGTGGGATTGATACAGGACTATGGGGAGAGAGCGGGACAGTGGGATTAGTTTGGGGATTGATACAGATTTATTGGGAGAGAGCGGGGCAGTGGGATTAGTTTCGGTGGGATTGAGAGAGGACTATGAGGAGAGAGCGGGGCAGTGGGATTAGTTTGGGGATTGATACAGAACTATGGGAGAGAGCGGGGCAGTGGGATTAGTTTGGGGATTGATACAGGACTATGGAAAGAGAGTGGGGCAGTGGGATTAGTTTGGGGATTGATACAGGACTATGAGGAGAGAGTGGGGCAATGGGATTAGTTTGTGTGAGATTGATACAGGACTATGGGGAGAGAGCGGGGCAGTGGGATTAGTTTGGGGATTGATACAGGACTATGGGGAGAGAGAGGGACAGTGGGATTAGTTTGGGGATTGATACAGGACTATGGTGAGAGAGCGGGGCAGTGGGATTAGTTAGTGTGAGATTGATACAGGACTATGAGGAGAGAGCGGGCCAGTGGGATTAGTTTGGGGATTGATACAGGACTATGGGGAGAGAGTGGGGCAGTGGATTTAGTTTGGGGATTGATACAGGACTATGGGAAGAGAGCGGGGCAGTGGGATTAGTTTGTGTGAGATTGATACAGGACTATGGGGAGAGAGCGGGGCAGTGGGATTAGTTTGCGGATTGATACAGGACTATGGGGAGAGAGCGGGACAGTGGGATTAGTTTGGGGATTGATACAGGGCTATGGGGAGAGAGCGGGGCAGTGGGATTAGTTTGGGGATTGATGCAGGACTATGGGTAGAGAGTGGGGCAGTGGGGTTAGTTTGGGATTGATACAGGACTATGAGGAGAGAGCTGGATAGTGGGATTACTTTGGGGATTGATGCAGGACTATGAGATGAGAGCGGGGCAGTGGGATTAGTTTGGGATTGATACAGGACTATGGGGAGAGAGATGGGCAGTGGGATTAGTTGGGGATTGATATAGGGCTATGGGGAGAGAGAGGGGAAGTGGGATTAGTTTGGGGATTGATACAGGACTATGAGGAGAGAGCGGAGCAGTGGGATTAGTTTGTGTGAGATTGATACAGGACTATGGGGAGAGAGCGGGACAGTGCGATTAGTTTGGGGATTGATACAGGACTATGGGGAGGGAGCGGGGCAGTGGGATTAGTTTGTGTGAGATTGATACAGGACTATGGGGAGAGAGCGGGACAGTGGGATTAGTTTGGGGATTGATACAGGACTATGGGGAGAGAGTGGGGCAGTGGGATTGGTTTGTGTGAGATTGATACAGGACTCTGAGGAGAGAGTGGGGCAGTGGGATTAGTTTGTGTGAGATTGATACAGGGCTATGGGGAGAGAGCGGGGCAGTGGCATTAGTGTGGGGATTGATACAGGACGATGAGGAGAGAGCGGGACAGTGGGATTACTTTGGGGATTGATCCAGGACGATGAGATGAGAGCGGGGCAGTGGGATTAGTTTGGGATTGATACAGGACTATGGGGAGAGAGATGGGCAGTGGGATTAGTTTGGGGATTGATACAGGGCTATGGGGAGAGAGCGGGGCAGTGGGATTAGTTTGGGGATTGATACAGGACTACGGGGAGAGAGCGGGGCAGTGGGATTAGTTTGTGTGAGATTGATAGAGGACTATGAGGAGAGATCGGGACAGTGGATTAATTTGGGGATTGATACAGGACTATGAGGAGAAGCGGGGCAGTGGGATTAGTTTGTGTGAAATTGATACAGGACTATGGGGAGAGAGCTGGACAGTGGGATTAGTTTGGGGATTGATACAGGACTATGAGGAGAGAGTGGGGCAATGGGATTAGTTTGTGTGAGATTGATATAGGACTATGGGGAGAGAGCGGGGCAGTGGGATTAGTTTGGGGATTGATACAGGACTATGGGGAGAGAGAGGGACAGTGGGATCAGTTTGGGGATTGAAACAGGACTATGGGGAGAGAGCGAGGCAGTGGGATTAGTTAGTGTGAGATTGATACAGGACTATGAGGAGAGAGCGGGCCAGTGGGATTAGTTTGGGGATTGATACAGGACTATGGGGAGAGAGTGGGGCAGTGGATTTAGTTTGGGGATTGATACAGGACTATGGGAAGAGAGCGGGGCAGTGGGATTAGTTTGTGTGAGATTGATACAGGACTATGGGGAGAGAGCGGGGCAGTGGGATTAGTTTGCGGATTGATACAGGACTATGGGGAGAGAGCGGGGCAGTGGGATTAGTTTGGGGATTGATACAGGGCTATGGGGAGAGAGCGGGGCAGTGGGATTAGTTTGGGGATTGATGCAGGACTATGGGGAGAGAGTGGGGCAGTGGGGTTAGTTTGGGGATTGATACAGGACTATGGGGAAAGAGCGGGGCAGTGGGATTAGTGTGGGGATTGATACAGGACTATGGGAGAGAGCGGGGCAGTGGTATTAGTGTGAGGATTAATACAGGACTATGAGCAGAGAGCGGGACTGTGGGATTACTTTGGGGATTGATCCAGGACTGTGAGATGAGAGCGGGGCAGTGGGATTAGTTTGGGATTGATACAGGACTATGGGGAGAGAGATGGGCAGTGGGATTAGGTTGGGGATTGATACAGGGCTATGGGGAGAGAGAGGGGAAGTGGGATTAGTTTGTGTGAGATTGATACAGGACTGTGGGGAGAGAGCGGGACAGTGGGATTAGTTTGGGGATTGATACAGGACTATGGGGAGGGAGCGGGGCAGTGGGATTAGTTTGTGTGAGATTGATACAGGACTATGGGGAGAGAGCGGGACAGTGGGATTAGTTTGGGGATTGATACAGGACTATGGGGAGAGAGTGGGACAGTGGGATTAGTTTGTGTGAGATTCATACAGGACTATGAGGAGAGAGTGGGGCAGTGGGATTAGTTTGTGTGAGATTGATACAGGGCTATGGGGAGAGAGCGGGGCAGTGTGATTAGTTTGTGTGAGATTGATACATGACTATGGGGAGAGAGCGGTGCAGTGGGATTAGTTTGGGGATTGATACAGGGCTATGGGGAGAGAGAGGGGAAGTGGGATTAGTTTGGGGATTGATACAGGACTATGGGGAGAGAGCGTGGCAGTGGGATTAGTTTGTTTGAGATTGATACAGAACTATGGGGAGACAGCGGGACAGTGGGATTACTTTGGGGATTGATACAGGACTATGAGGAGAGAGCGGAGCAGTGGGATTAGTTTGTGTGAGTTTGATACAGGACTATGGGGAGAGAGCGGGACAGTGCGATTAGTTTGGGGATTGATACAGGACTATGGGGAGGGAGCGGGGCAGTGGGATTAGTTTGTGTGAGATTGATACAGGACTATGGGGAGAGAGCGGGACAGTGGGATTAGTTTGGGGATTGATACAGGACTATGGGGAGAGAGTGGGGCAGTGGGATTAGTTTGTGTGAGATTGATACAGGACTATGAGGAGAGAGTGGGGCAGTGGGATTAGTTTGTGTGAGATTGATACAGGGCTATGGGGAGAGAGCGGGGCAGTGGGATTAGTGTGGGGATTGATACAGGACGATGAGGAGAGAGCGGGACAGTGGGATTACTTTGGGGATTGATCCATGACGATGAGATGAGAGCGGGGCAGTGGGATTAGTTTGGGATTGATACAGGACTATGGGGAGAGAGATGGGCAGTGGGATTAGTTTGGGGATTGATACAGGGCTATGGGGAGAGAGCGGGGCAGTGGGATTAGTTTGGGGATTGATACAGGACTAAGGGGAGAGAGCTGGGCAGTGGGATTAGTTTGTGTGAGATTGATAGAGGACTATGGGGAGAGAGCGGGACAGTGGATTAATTTGGGGATTGATACAGGACTATGAGGAGAAGCGGGGCAGTGGGATTAGTTTGTGTGAAATTGATACAGGACTATGGGGAGAGAGCTGGACAGTGGGATTAGTTTGGGGATTGATACAGGACTATGAGGAGAGAGTGGGGCAATGGGATTAGTTTGTGTGAGATTGATACAGGACAATGGGGAGAGAGCGGGGCAGTGGGATTAGTTTGGGGATTGATACAGGACTATGGGGAGAGAGAGGGACAGTGGGATTAGTTTGGGGATTGATACAGGACTATGGGGAGAGAGCGAGGCAGTGGGATTAGTTAGTGTGAGATTGATACAGGACTATGAGGAGAGAGCGGGCCAGTGGGATTAGTTTGGGGATTGATACAGGACTATGGGGAGAGAGTGGGGCAGTGGATTTAGTTTGGGGATTGATACAGGACTATGGGAAGAGAGCGGGGCAGTGGGATTAGTTTGTGTGAGATTGATACAGGACTATGGGGAGAGAGCGGGGCAGTGGGATTAGTTTCCGGATTGATACAGGACTATGGGGAGAGAGCGGGGCAGTGGGATTAGTTTGGGGATTGATACAGGGCTATGGGGAGAGAGCGGGGCAGTGGGATTAGTTTGGGGATTGATGCAGGACTATGGGGAGAGAGTGGGGCAGTGGGGTAAGTTTTGGGATTGATACAGGACTATGGGGAAAGAGCGGGGCAGTGGGATTAGTGTGGGGATTGATACAGGACTATGGGAGAGAGCGGGGCAGTGGTATTAGTGTGAGGATTAATACAGGACTATGAGGAGAGAGCGGGACTGTGGGATTACTTTGGGGATTGATCCAGGACTGTGAGATGAGAGCGGGGCAGTGGGATTAGTTTGGGATTGATACAGGACTATGGGGAGAGAGATGGGCAGTGGGATTAGGTTGGGGATTGATACAGGGCTATGGGGAGAGAGAGGGGAAGTGGGATTAGTTTGGGGATTGATACAGGACTATGGGGAGAGAGCGTGGCAGTGGGATTAGTTTGTTTGAGATTGATACAGAACTATGGGGAGACAGCGGGACAGTGGGATTACTTTGGGGATTGATACAGGACTATGAGGAGAGAGCGGAGCAGTGGGATTAGTTTGTGTGAGATTGATACAGGACTGTGGGGAGAGAGCGGGACAGTGGGATTAGTTTGGGGATTGATACAGGACTATGGGGAGGGAGCGGGGCAGTGGGATTAGTTTGTGTGAGATTGATACAGGACTATGGGGAGAGAGCGGGACAGTGGGATTAGTTTGGGGATTGATACAGGACTATGGGGAGAGAGTGGGACAGTGGGATTAGTTTGTGTGAGATTCATACAGGACTATGAGGAGAGAGTGGGGCAGTGGGATTAGTTTGTGTGAGATTGATACAGGGCTATGGGGAGAGAGCGGGGCAGTGTGATTAGTTTGTGTGAAATTGATACATGACTATGGGGAGAGAGCGGTGCAGTGGGATTAGTTTGGGGATTGATACAGGACTATGGGAAGAGAGTGGGGCAGTGGAATTAGTTTGGGGATTGATACAGAACTATGGGGATAGAGCGGGGCAGTGGGATTAGTTTGGGGATTGATACAGGACTATGGGGAGAGAGCGGGGCAGTGGGATTAGTTTGTGTGAGATTGATACAGGACTATGGAGAGAGAGCGGGGCAGTGGGATTAATTTGTGTGTGATTGATACAGGACTATGGGGAGAGAGTGGGGCAGTGGGATTAGTTTGTATGAGATTGATACAGGGCTATGGGGAGAGAGCGGGGCAGTGGGATTAGTTTGTGTGAGATTGTTACAGGACTATGGGGAGAGAGCGGTGCAGTGGGATTAGTTTGGGGATTGATACAGGACTATAGGGAGAGAGCGGGGCACTGGGATTAGTTTGGGGTTTGATACAGGTATATGGGGAGAGAGCGGGGCAGTGGGATTAGTTTGGAGATTGATACAGGACTATGGGGAGAGAGTGGGGCAGTGGGATTAGTTAGTGTGAGATTGAAACAGGACTATGAGGAGAGAGCGGGGCAGTGGGATTAATTTGGGGATTGATACAGGATTATGGGGAGAGAGCGAGGCAGTGGGATTAGTTTGGGGATTAATACAGGTGTATGGGGAGAGAGCGGGGCAGTGGGATGAGTTTGTGTGAGAATGATACAGGACTATGAGGAGAGAGCGGTGCAGTGGGATTAGTTTGGGGATTGATACAGGACTATGGGGAGAGAGCGGGGCAGTGGGATTAGTTTGGGGATTTATACAGGACTATGGGGAGAGAGCGGGCCAGTGGGATTAGTTTGGGGATTGAAACAGGACTATGAGGAAAGAGCGGGGCAGTGAGATTAGTTTGTGTGAGATTGATACAGGACCATGGGGAGAGAGCAGGGCAGTGGGAATAGTTTGTGTGGGATGGATACAGGACTATGAGGAGAGAGAGTGGCAGTGGGATTAGTTTGTGCGAGATTGATACAGGACTATGGGGAGAGAGCAGGGCAGTGGGATTAGTTTGTGTGGGATTGACACAGGACTATGAGGAGAGAGAGTGGCAGTGGGATTCGTTTGTGTGAGATTGATACAGGACTATGGGGAGAGAGCGAGGCAGTGGGATTAGTTTGGGGATTGATAAAGATCTATGGGGAGAGAGCGGGGCAGTGGGATTAGTTTGTGGATTGATACAGATCTATGGGGAGAGAGTGGGGCAGTGGGATTAGTTAGTGTGAAATTGAAACAGGACTATGAGGAGAGAGCGGGGCAGTGGGATTAATTTGGGGATTGATACAGGACTATGGGGAGGGAGCGGGGCAGTGGGATTAGTTTGGGGATTGATACAGGACTATGGGTAGAGAGCGGGGCAGTTGGATTAGTGTGGGGATTGATACAGGACTATGGGGAGAGAGCGGGGCAGTGGTATTAGTGTGGGGATTGATACAGGACGATGAGGAGAGAGCGGGACAGTGGGATTACTTTGGTGATTGATCCAGGACTATGAGATGAGAGCGGGGCAGTGGGATTAGTTTGGGATTGATACAGGACTATGGGGAGAGAGATGGGCAGTGGGATTAGTTTGGGGATTGATACAGGGCTATGGGGAGAGAGCGGGGCAGTGGGATTAGTTTGGGGATTGATACAGGACTATGGGGAGAGAGCGGGGCAGTGGGATTAGTTTGTGTGAGATTGATAGAGGACTATGGGGAGAGTGCGGGACAGTGGATTAATTTGGGGATTGATACAGGACTATGAGGAGAAGCGGGGCAGTGGGATTAGTTTGTGTGAAATTGATACAGGAGTATGGGGAGAGAGCTGGACAGTGGGATTAGTTTGGGGATTGATATAGGACTATGGGGAGGGAGCGGGGCAGTGGGATAAGTTTGTGTGATATTGATACAGGGCTATGGGGAGAGAGCGGGACAGTGGGATTAGTTTCGGGATTGATACTGGATTTTGGGGAGAGAGTGGGGCAGTGGGATTAGTTTGTGTGAGATTGATACAGGACTATGGGGAGAGAGCGGTGTAGTGGGATTAGTTTGGGGATTGATACAGGACTATGGGGATAGAGTGGGGCAGTGGGATTAGTTTGGGGATTGATACAGGACTATGGGGAGAGAGCGGGGCAGTGGGATTAGTTTGTGTGAGATTGATACAGGACTATGGAGAGAGATCGGGGCAGTGGGATTAGTTTGGGGATTGATACAGGACTATGGGGAGAGAGTGGGGCGTTGGGATTAGTTTGGGTTTGATACAGGACTATGGGGATAGAGCGGGGCAGTGGGATTAGTTTGGGGATTGATACAGGACTATGGGGAGAGAGCGGGGCACTGGGATTAGTTTGGGGTTTGATAGAGGTATATGGGGAGAGAGCGGGGCAGTGGGCTTAGTTTGACGATTGATACAGGACTATGGGGAGAGAGCGGGGCAGTGGGATGGGTTTGTGTGAGATTGATACAGGACTATGAGGAGAGAGCGGAGCAGTGGGATTAGTTTGGGGGTTGATACAGGACTATGGGGAGAGCGCGGGGCAGTGGGATTAGTTTGGGGATTTATACAGGACTATGGGGAGAGAGCGGGCCAGTGGGATTAGTTTGTGTGGGATTGACACAGGACTATGAGGAGAGAGAGTGGCAGTGGAATTAGTTTGTGTGAGATTGATACAGGACTATGAGGAGAGAGCGGGCCTGTGGGATTAGTTTGGGGATTGATACAGGACTATAGGGAGAGAGTGGGGCAGTGGGTTTAGTTTGGGGATTGATACAGGACTATGGGAAGAGAGCGGGGCAGTGGGATTAGTTTGTATGAGATTGATACAGGACTATGGGGAGAGAGCGGGGCAGTGGGATTAGTTTGGGGATTGATACAGGACTATGGGGAGAGGGCGGTGCAGTGGGATTAGTGTGGGGATTGATACAGGACTATGGGGAGAGAGCGGGGCAGTGGTATTAGTGTGGGGATTGATACAGGACTATGAGGAGAGAGCGGGACAGTGGGATTACTTTGGGGATTGATCCAGGACTATGAGATGAGAGCGGGGCAGTGGGATTAGTTTGGGATTGATACAGGACCATGGGGATAGAGCGGGGCAGTGGGATTAGATTGGGGATTGATACAGGACTATGGGGAGAGAGCGGGGCAGTGGGATTAGTTTGTGTGAGATTGATACAGGACTATGGGGAGAGAGCGGGGCAGTGGGATTAGTTTGGGGATTGATACAGGACTATGGGGAGAGAGAGGGACAGTGGGATTAGTTTGGGGATTGATACAGGACTATGGGGAGAGAGCGGGGCAGTGGGATTAGTTTCTGTGAGATTGATACAGGACTATGAGGAGAGAGCGGGCCTGTGGGATTAGTTTGGGGATTGATACAGGACTATAGGGAGAGAGTGGGGCAGTGGGTTTAGTTTGGGGATTGATACAGGACTATGGGAAGAGAGCGGGGCAGTGGGATTAGTTTGTATGAGATTGATACAGGACTATGGGGAGAGAGCGGGGCAGTGGGATTAGTTTGGGGATTGATACAGGACTATGGGGAGAGGGCGGTGCAGTGGGATTAGTGTGGGGATTGATACAGGACTATGGGGAGAGAGCGGGGCCGTGGTATTAGTGTGGGGATTGATACAGGACTATGAGGAGAGAGCGGGACAGTGGGATTACTTTGGGGATTGATACAGGACTATGGGGAGAGAGCGGGGCAGTGGGATTAGTTTGTGTGAGATTGATAGAGGACTATGGGGAGAGAGCGGGACAGTGGGATTAATTTGGGGATTGATACAGGACTATGAGGAGAAGCGGGGCAGTGGGATTAGTTTGTGTGAAATTGATACAGGACTCTGGGGAGAGAGCTGGACAGTGGGATTAGTTTGGGGATTGATATAGGACTATGGGGAGGGAGCGGGGCAGTGGGATAAGTTTGTGTGATATTGATACAGGACTATGGGGAGAGAGCGGGACAGTGGGATTAGTTTCGGGATTGATACAGGATTTTGGGGAGAGAGTGGGGCAGTGGGATTAGTTTGTGTGAGATTGATACAGGACTATGGGGAGAGAGTGGGGCAGTGGGCTTAGTTTGTGTGAGATTGATACAGGGCTATGGGGAGAGAGCGGGGCAGTGGGATTAGTTTGTGTGAGATTGATACAGGACTATGGGGAGAGAGCGGTGTAGTGGGATTAGTTTGGGGATTGATACAGGACTATGGGGATAGAGCGGGGCAGTGGGATTAGTTTGTGTGGGATTGACACAGGACTATGGGGAGAGAGAGTGGCAGTGGAATTAGTTTGTGTGAGATTGATACAGGACTATGGGGAGAGAGCGGGGCAGTGGGATTAGTTTGGGGATTGATACAGAACTATGGGGAGAGAGAGGGACAGTGGGATTAGTTTGGGGATTGATACAGGACTATGGGGAGAGAGCGGGGCAGTGGGATTAGTTTCTGTGAGATTGATACCGGACTATGAGGAGACAGCGGGCCTGTGGGATTAGTTTGGGGATTGATACAGGACTATAGGGAGAGAGTGGGGCAGTGGGTTTAGTTTGGGGATTGATACAGGACTATGGGAAGAGAGCGGGGCAGTGGGATTAGTTTGTATGAGATTGATACAGGACTATGGGGAGAGAGCGGGGCAGTGGGATTAGTTTGGGGATTGATACAGGACTATGGGGAGAGGGCGGTGCAGTGGGATTAGTGTGGGGATTGATACAGGACTATGGGGAGAGAGCGGGGCAGTGGTATTAGTGTGGGGATTGATACAGGACTATGAGGAGAGAGCGGGACAGTGGGATTACTTTGGGGATTGATCCAGGACTATGAGATGAGAGCGGGGCAGTGGGATTAGTTTGGGATTGATACAGGACTATGGGGATAGAGCGGGGCAGTGGGATTAGATTGGGGATTGATACAGGACTATGGGGAGAGAGCGGGGCAGTGGGATTAGTTTGTGTGAGATTGATACAGGACTATGGGGAGAGAGCGGGGCAGTGGGATTAGTTTGGGGATTGATACAGGACTATGGGGAGAGAGAGGGACAGTGGGATTAGTTTGGGGATTGATACAGGACTATGGGGAGAGAGCGGGGCAGTGGGATTAGTTTCTGTGAGATTGATACAGGACTATGAGGAGAGAGCGGGCCTGTGGGATTAGTTTGGGGATTGATACAGGACTATAGGGAGAGAGTGGGGCAGTGGGTTTAGTTTGGGGATTGATACAGGACTATGGGAAGAGAGCGGGGCAGTGGGATTAGTTTGTATGAGATTGATACAGGACTATGGGGAGAGAGCGGGGCAGTGGGATTAGTTTGGGGATTGATACAGGACTATGGGGAGAGGGCGGTGCAGTGGGATTAGTGTGGGGATTGATACAGGACTATGGGGAGAGAGCGGGGCAGTGGTATTAGTGTGGGGATTGATACAGGACTATGAGGAGAGAGCGGGACAGTGGGATTACTTTGGGGATTGATCCAGGACTATGAGATGAGAGCGGGGCAGTGGGATTAGTTTGGGATTGATACAGGACTATGGGGATAGAGCGGGGCAGTGGGATTAGATTGGGGATTGATACAGGACTATGGGGAGAGAGCGGGGCAGTGGGATTAGTTTGTGTGAGATTGATAAAGGACTATGGGGAGAGAGCGGGACAGTGGGATTAATTTGGGGATTGATACAGGACTATGAGGAGAAGCGGGGCAGTGGGATTAGTTTGTGTGAAATTGATACAGGACTATGGGGAGAGAGCTGGACAGTGGGATTAGTTTGGGGATTGATATAGGACTATGGGGAGGGAGCGGGGCAGTGGGATAAGTTTGTGTGATATTGATACAGGACTATGGGGAGAGAGCGGGACAGTGGGATTAGTTTCGGGATTGATACAGGATTTTGGGGAGAGAGTGGGGCAGTGGGATTAGTTTGTGTGAGATTGATACAGGACTATGGGGAGAGAGTGGGCCTGTGGGATTAGTTTGGGGATTGATACAGGACTATAGGGAGAGAGTGGGGCAGTGGGTTTAGTTTGGGGATTGATACAGGACTATGGGAAGAGAGCGGGGCAGTGGGATTAGTTTGTATGAGATTGATACAGGACTATGGGGAGAGAGCGGGGCAGTGGGATTAGTTTGGGGATTGATACAGGACTATGGGGAGAGGGCGGTGCAGTGGGATTAGTGTGGGGATTGATACAGGACTATGGGGAGAGAGCGGGGCAGTGGTATTAGTGTGGGGATTGATACAGGACTATGAGGAGAGAGCGGGACAGTGGGATTACTTTGGGGATTGATACAGGACTATGGGGAGAGAGCGGGGCAGTGGGATTAGTTTGTGTGAGATTGATAGAGGACTATGGGGAGAGAGCGGGACAGTGGGATTAATTTGGGGATTGATACAGGACTATGAGGAGAAGCGGGGCAGTGGGATTAGTTTGTGTGAAATTGATACAGGACTCTGGGGAGAGAGCTGGACAGTGGGATTAGTTTGGGGATTGATATAGGACTATGGGGAGGGAGCGGGGCAGTGGGATAAGTTTGTGTGATATTGATACAGGACTATGGGGAGAGAGCGGGACAGTGGGATTAGTTTCGGGATTGATACAGGATTTTGGGGAGAGAGTGGGGCAGTGGGATTAGTTTGTGTGAGATTGATACAGGACTATGGGGAGAGAGTGGGGCAGTGGGCTTAGTTTGTGTGAGATTGATACAGGGCTATGGGGAGAGAGCGGGGCAGTGGGATTAGTTTGTGTGAGATTGATACAGGACTATGGGGAGAGAGCGGTGTAGTGGGATTAGTTTGGGGATTGATACAGGACTATGGGGATAGAGCGGGGCAGTGGGATTAGTTTGTGTGGGATTGACACAGGACTATGGGGAGAGAGAGTGGCAGTGGAATTAGTTTGTGTGAGATTGATACAGGACTATGGGGAGAGAGCGGGGCAGTGGGATTAGTTTGGGGATTGATACAGAACTATGGGGAGAGAGAGGGACAGTGGGATTAGTTTGGGGATTGATACAGGACTATGGGGAGAGAGCGGGGCAGTGGGATTAGTTTCTGTGAGATTGATACAGGACTATGAGGAGAGAGCGGGCCTGTGGGATTAGTTTGGGGATTGATACAGGACTATAGGGAGAGAGTGGGGCAGTGGGTTTAGTTTGGGGATTGATACAGGACTATGGGAAGAGAGCGGGGCAGTGGGATTAGTTTGTATGAGATTGATACAGGACTATGGGGAGAGAGCGGGGCAGTGGGATTAGTTTGGGGATTGATACAGGACTATGGGGAGAGGGCGGTGCAGTGGGATTAGTGTGGGGATTGATACAGGACTATGGGGAGAGAGCGGGGCAGTGGTATTAGTGTGGGGATTGATACAGGACTATGAGGAGAGAGCGGGACAGTGGGATTACTTTGGGGATTGATCCAGGACTATGAGATGAGAGCGGGGCAGTGGGATTAGTTTGGGATTGATACAGGACTATGGGGATAGAGCGGGGCAGTGGGATTAGATTGGGGATTGATACAGGACTATGGGGAGAGAGCGGGGCAGTGGGATTAGTTTGTGTGAGATTGATACAGGACTATGGGGAGAGAGCGGGGCAGTGGGATTAGTTTGGGGATTGATACAGGACTATGGGGAGAGAGAGGGACAGTGGGATTAGTTTGGGGATTGATACAGGACTATGGGGAGAGAGCGGGGCAGTGGGATTAGTTTCTGTGAGATTGATACAGGACTATGAGGAGAGAGCGGGCCTGTGGGATTAGTTTGGGGATTGATACAGGACTATAGGGAGAGAGTGGGGCAGTGGGTTTAGTTTGGGGATTGATACAGGACTATGGGAAGAGAGCGGGGCAGTGGGATTAGTTTGTATGAGATTGATACAGGACTATGGGGAGAGAGCGGGGCAGTGGGATTAGTTTGGGGATTGATACAGGACTATGGGGAGAGGGCGGTGCAGTGGGATTAGTGTGGGGATTGATACAGGACTATGGGGAGAGAGCGGGGCAGTGGTATTAGTGTGGGGATTGATACAGGACTATGAGGAGAGAGCGGGACAGTGGGATTACTTTGGGGATTGATCCAGGACTATGAGATGAGAGCGGGGCAGTGGGATTAGTTTGGGATTGATACAGGACTATGGGGATAGAGCGGGGCAGTGGGATTAGATTGGGGATTGATACAGGACTATGGGGAGAGAGCGGGGCAGTGGGATTAGTTTGTGTGAGATTGATAAAGGACTATGGGGAGAGAGCGGGACAGTGGGATTAATTTGGGGATTGATACAGGACTATGAGGAGAAGCGGGGCAGTGGGATTAGTTTGTGTGAAATTGATACAGGACTATGGGGAGAGAGCTGGACAGTGGGATTAGTTTGGGGATTGATATAGGACTATGGGGAGGGAGCGGGGCAGTGGGATAAGTTTGTGTGATATTGATACAGGACTATGGGGAGAGAGCGGGACAGTGGGATTAGTTTCGGGATTGATACAGGATTTTGGGGAGAGAGTGGGGCAGTGGGATTAGTTTGTGTGAGATTGATACAGGACTATGGGGAGAGAGTGGGGCAGTGGGCTTAGTTTGTGTGAGATTGATACAGGGCTATGGGGAGAGAGCGGGGCAGTGGGATTAGTTTGTGTGAGATTGATACAGGACTATGGGGAGAGAGCGGTGTAGTGGGATTAGTTTGGGGATTGATACAGGACTATGGGGATAGAGCGGGGCAGTGGGATTAGTTTGTGTGGGATTGACACAGGACTATGGGGAGAGAGAGTGGCAGTGGAATTAGTTTGTGTGAGATTGATACAGGACTATGGGGAGAGAGCGGGGCAGTGGGATTAGTTTGGGGATTGATACAGAACTATGGGGAGAGAGAGGGACAGTGGGATTAGTTTGGGGATTGATACAGGACTATGGGGAGAGAGCGGGGCAGTGGGATTAGTTTCTGTGAGATTGATACAGGACTATGAGGAGAGAGCGGGCCTGTGGGATTAGTTTGGGGATTGATACAGGACTATAGGGAGAGAGTGGGGCAGTGGGTTTAGTTTGGGGATTGATACAGGACTATGGGAAGAGAGCGGGGCAGTGGGATTAGTTTGTATGAGATTGATACAGGACTATGGGGAGAGAGCGGGGCAGTGGGATTAGTTTGGGGATTGATACAGGACTATGGGGAGAGGGCGGTGCAGTGGGATTAGTGTGGGGATTGATACAGGACTATGGGGAGAGAGCGGGGCAGTGGTATTAGTGTGGGGATTGATACAGGACTATGAGGAGAGAGCGGGACAGTGGGATTACTTTGGGGATTGATCCAGGACTATGAGATGAGAGCGGGGCAGTGGGATTAGTTTGGGATTGATACAGGACTATGGGGAGAGAGCGGGGCAGTGGGATTAGATTGGGGATTGATACAGGACTATGGGGAGAGAGCGGGGCAGTGGGATTAGTTTGTGTGAGATTGATAGAGGACTATAGGGAGAGAGCGGGACAGTGGGATTAATTTGGGGATTGATACAGGACTATGAGGAGAAGCGGGGCAGTGCGATTAGTTTGTGTGAAATTGATACAGGACTATGGGGAGAGAGCTGGACAGTGGGATTAGTTTGGGGATTGATATAGGCCTATGGGGAGGGAGCGGGGCAGTGGGATAAGTTTGTGTGATATTGATACAGGACTATGGGGAGAGAGCGGGACAGTGGGATTAGTTTCGGGATTGATACAGGATTTTGGGGAGAGAGTGGGGCAGTGGGATTAGTTTGTGTGAGATTGATACAGGACTATGGGGAGAGAGTGGGGCAGTGGGCTCAGTTTGTGTGAGATTGATACAGGGCTATGGGGAGAGAGCGGGGCAGTGGGATTAGTTTGTGTGAGATTGATACAGGACTATGGGGAGAGAGCGGTGTAGTGGGATTAGTTTGGGGATTGATACAGGACTATGGGGATAGAGCGGGGCAGTGGGATTAGTTTGGGGATTGATACAGGACTATGGGGAGAGAGCGGGGCAGTGGGATTAGTCTGTGTGAGATTGATACAGGACTATGGAGAGAGATCGGGGCAGTGGGATTAGTTTGGGGATTGATACAGGACTATGGGGAGAGAGTGGGGCGTTGGGATTAGTTTGGGGATTGATACAGGACTATGGGGATAGAGCGGGGCAGTGGGATTAGTTTGGGGATTGATACAGGACTATGGGGAGAGAGCGGGGCACTGGGATTAGTTTGGGGTTTGATAGAGGTATAGGGGAGAGAGCGGGGCAGTGGGATTAGTTTGGAGATTGATACAGGACTATGGGGAGAGAGCGGGGCAGTGGGATGAGTTTGTGTGAGATTGATACAGGACTATGAGGAGAGAGCGGGGCAGTGGGATTAGTTTGGGGGTTGATACAGGACTATGGGGAGAGCGCGGGGCAGTGGGATTAGTTTGGGGATTGATATAGGACTATGGGGAGGGAGCGGGGCAGTGGGATAAGTTTGTGTGATATTGATACAGGACTATGGGGAGAGAGCGGGACAGTGGGATTAGTTTCGGGATTGATACAGGACTATGGGGAGAGAGCAGGGCAGTGGGATTAGTGTGTGTGGGATTGATACAGGACTATGAGGAGAGAGAGTGGCAGTGGGATTAGTTTGTGCGAGATTGATACAGGACTATGGGGAGAGAGCAGGGCAGTGGGATTAGTTTGTGTGGGATTGACACAGGACTATGAGGAGATAGAGTGGCAGTGGGATTAGTTTGTCTGAGATTGATACAGGACTATGGGGTTAGAGCGGGAAGTGGGATTAGTTTGGGGATTGATACAGAACTATGGGGAGAGAGCGGGGCAGTGGGATTAGTTTGGGGATTGATACAGGACTATGGGGAGAGAGTGGGGCAGTGGGATTAGTTTGGGGATTGATACAGGACTATGAGGAGAGAGTGGGGCAGTGGGATTAGTTTGTGTGGGATTGATACAGGACTATGGGGAGAGAGCGGGACAGTGGTATTAGTTTGGGGATTGATACAGATCTATTGGGAGAGAGCGGGGCAGTGGGATTAGTTTCGGTGGGATTGAGAGAGGATTATGAGGAGAGAGCGGGGCAGTGGGATTGGTTTGGGGATTGATACAGAACTATGGGGAGAGAGCGGGGCAGTGGGATTAGTTTGGGGATTGATACAGGACTATGGGGAGAGAGTGGGGCAGTGGGATTAGTTTGGGGATTGATACAGGACTATGAGGAGAGAGTGGGGCAATGGGATTAGTTTGTGTGAGATTGATACAGGACTATGGGGAGAGAGAGGGGAAGTGGGATTAGTTTCGGGATTGATACAGGACTATGGGGAGAGAGCGTGGCAGTGGGATCAGTTTGTTTGAGATTGATACAGAACTATGGGGAGACAGCGGGACAGTGGGATTACTTTGGGGATTGATACAGGACTATGAGGAGAGAGCGGAGCAGTGGGATTAGTTTGTGTGAGATTGATACAGGACTATGGGGAGAGAGCGGGACAGTGGGATTAGTTTGGGGATTGATACAGGACTATGGGGAGGGAGCGGGGCAGTGGGATTAGTTTGTGTGAGATTGATACAGGACTATGGGGAGTGAGCGGGACTGTGGGATTAGTTTGGGGATTGATACAGGACTATGGGGAGAGAGTGGGGCAGTGGGATTAGTTTGTGTGAGATTGATACAGGACTATGAGGAGAGAGTGGGGCAGTGGGATTAGTTTGTGTGAGATTGATACAGGGCTATGGGGAGAGAACGGGGCAGTGGGATTAGTTTGTGTGAGATTGATACATGACTATGGGGACAGAGCGGTGCAGTGGGATTAGTTTGGGGATTGATACAGGACTATGGGGAGAGAGTGGGGCAGTGGGATTAGTTTGGGGATTGATACAGAACTATGGGGATAGAGCGGGGCAGTGGGATTAGTTTGGGGATTGATACAGGACTATGGGGAGAGTGCGGGGCAGTGGGATTAGTTTGTGTGAGATTGATACAGGACTATGGAGAGAGAGCTGGGCAGTGGGATTAATTTGTGTGAGATTGATAGAGGACTATGGGGAGAGGGTGGGGCAGTGGGATTAGTTTGTACGAGATTGATACAGGGCTATGGGGAGAGAGCGGGGCAGTGGGATTAGTTTGTGGATTGATACAGGACTATGGGAAGAGAGCGGGGCAGTGGGATTAGTTTGTACGAGATTGATACAGGGCTATGGGGAGAGAGCGGGGCAGTGGGATTAGTTTGGGGATTGATACAGGACTATGGGGAGAGGGCGGTGCAGTGGGATTAGTGTGGGGATTGATACAGGACTATGGGGAGAGAGCGGGGCAGTGGTATTAGTGTGGGGATTGATACAGGACTATGAGGAGAGAGCGGGACAGTGGGATTACTTTGGGGATTGATACAGGACTATGGGGAGAGAGCGGGGCAGTGGGGTTAGTTTGTGTGAGATTGATAGAGGACTATGGGGAGAGAGCGGGACAGTGGGATTAATTTGGGGATTGATACAGGACTATGAGGAGAAGCGGGGCAGTGGGATTAGTTTGTGTGAAATTGATACAGGACTCTGGGGAGAGAGCTGGACAGTGGGATTAGTTTGGGGATTGATATAGGACTATGGGGAGGGAGCGGGGCAGTGGGATAAGTTTGTGTGATATTGATACAGGACTATGGGGAGAGAGCGGGACAGTGGGATTAGTTTCGGGATTGATACAGGATTTTGGGGAGAGAGTGGGGCAGTGGGATTAGTTTGTGTGAGATTGATACAGGACTATGGGGAGAGAGTGGGGCAGTGGGCTTAGTTTGTGTGAGATTGATACAGGGCTATGGGGAGAGAGCGGGGCAGTGGGATTAGTTTGTGTGAGATTGATACAGGACTATGGGGAGAGAGCGGTGTAGTGGGATTAGTTTGGGGATTGATACAGGACTATGGGGATAGAGCGGGGCAGTGGGATTAGTTTGTGTGGGATTGACACAGGACTATGGGGAGAGAGAGTGGCAGTGGAATTAGTTTGTGTGAGATTGATACAGGACTATGGGGAGAGAGCGGGGCAGTGGGATTAGTTTGGGGATTGATACAGAACTATGGGGAGAGAGAGGGACAGTGGGATTAGTTTGGGGATTGATACAGGACTATGGGGAGAGAGCGGGGCAGTGGGATTAGTTTCTGTGAGATTGATACAGGACTATGAGGAGAGAGCGGGCCTGTGGGATTAGTTTGGGGATTGATACAGGACTATAGGGAGAGAGTGGGGCAGTGGGTTTAGTTTGGGGATTGATACAGGACTATGGGAAGAGAGCGGGGCAGTGGGATTAGTTTGTATGAGATTGATACAGGACTATGGGGAGAGAGCGGGGCAGTGGGATTAGTTTGGGGATTGATACAGGACTATGGGGAGAGGGCGGTGCAGTGGGATTAGTGTGGGGATTGATACAGGACTATGGGGAGAGAGCGGGGCAGTGGTATTAGTGTGGGGATTGATACAGGACTATGAGGAGAGAGCGGGACAGTGGGATTACTTTGGGGATTGATCCAGGACTATGAGATGAGAGCGGGGCAGTGGGATTAGTTTGGGATTGATACAGGACTATGGGGATAGAGCGGGGCAGTGGGATTAGATTGGGGATTGATACAGGACTATGGGGAGAGAGCGGGGCAGTGGGATTAGTTTGTGTGAGATTGATACAGGACTATGGGGAGAGAGCGGGGCAGTGGGATTAGTTTGGGGATTGATACAGGACTATGGGGAGAGAGAGGGACAGTGGGATTAGTTTGGGGATTGATACAGGACTATGGGGAGAGAGCGGGGCAGTGGGATTAGTTTCTGTGAGATTGATACAGGACTATGAGGAGAGAGCGGGCCTGTGGGATTAGTTTGGGGATTGATACAGGACTATAGGGAGAGAGTGGGGCAGTGGGTTTAGTTTGGGGATTGATACAGGACTATGGGAAGAGAGCGGGGCAGTGGGATTAGTTTGTATGAGATTGATACAGGACTATGGGGAGAGAGCGGGGCAGTGGGATTAGTTTGGGGATTGATACAGGACTATGGGGAGAGGGCGGTGCAGTGGGATTAGTGTGGGGATTGATACAGGACTATGGGGAGAGAGCGGGGCAGTGGTATTAGTGTGGGGATTGATAAAGGACTATGAGGAGAGAGCGGGACAGTGGGATTACTTTGGGGATTGATCCAGGACTATGAGATGAGAGCGGGGCAGTGGGATTAGTTTGGGATTGATACAGGACTATGGGGATAGAGCGGGGCAGTGGGATTAGATTGGGGATTGATACAGGACTATGGGGAGAGAGCGGGGCAGTGGGATTAGTTTGTGTGAGATTGATAAAGGACTATGGGGAGAGAGCGGGACAGTGGGATTAATTTGGGGATTGATACAGGACTATGAGGAGAAGCGGGGCAGTGGGATTAGTTTGTGTGAAATTGATACAGGACTATGGGGAGAGAGCTGGACAGTGGGATTAGTTTGGGGATTGATATAGGACTATGGGGAGGGAGCGGGGCAGTGGGATAAGTTTGTGTGATATTGATACAGGACTATGGGGAGAGAGCGGGACAGTGGGATTAGTTTCGGGATTGATACAGGATTTTGGGGAGAGAGTGGGGCAGTGGGATTAGTTTGTGTGAGATTGATACAGGACTATGGGGAGAGAGTGGGGCAGTGGGCTTAGTTTGTGTGAGATTGATACAGGGCTATGGGGAGAGAGCGGGGCAGTGGGATTAGTTTGTGTGAGATTGATACAGGACTATGGGGAGAGAGCGGTGTAGTGGGATTAGTTTGGGGATTGATACAGGACTATGGGGATAGAGCGGGGCAGTGGGATTAGATTGTGTGGGATTGACACAGGACTATGGGGAGAGAGAGTGGCAGTGGAATTAGTTTGTGTGAGATTGATACAGGACTATGGGGAGAGAGCGGGGCAGTGGGATTAGTTTGGGGATTGATACAGAACTATGGGGAGAGAGAGGGACAGTGGGATTAGTTTGGGGATTGATACAGGACTATGGGGAGAGAGCGGGGCAGTGGGATTAGTTTCTGTGAGATTGATACAGGACTATGAGGAGAGAGCGGGCCTGTGGGATTAGTTTGGGGATTGATACAGGACTATAGGGAGAGAGTGGGGCAGTGGGTTTAGTTTGGGGATTGATACAGGACTATGGGAAGAGAGCGGGGCAGTGGGATTAGTTTGTATGAGATTGATACAGGACTATGGGGAGAGAGCGGGGCAGTGGGATTAGTTTGGGGATTGATACAGGACTATGGGGAGAGGGCGGTGCAGTGGGATTAGTGTGGGGATTGATACAGGACTATGGGGAGAGAGCGGGGCAGTGGTATTAGTGTGGGGATTGATATAGGACTATGAGGAGAGAGCGGGACAGTGGGATTACTTTGGGGATTGATCCAGGACTATGAGATGAGAGCGGGGCAGTGGGATTAGTTTGGGATTGATACAGGACTATGGGGAGAGAGCGGGGCAGTGGGATTAGATTGGGGATTGATACAGGACTATGGGGAGAGAGCGGGGCAGTGGGATTAGTTTGTGTGAGATTGATAGAGGACTATAGGGAGAGAGCGGGACAGTGGGATTAATTTGGGGATTGATACAGGACTATGAGGAGAAGCGGGGCAGTGGGATTAGTTTGTGTGAAATTGATACAGGACTATGGGGAGAGAGCTGGACAGTGGGATTAGTTTGGGGATTGATATAGGCCTATGGGGAGGGAGCGGGGCAGTGGGATAAGTTTGTGTGATATTGATACAGGACTATGGGGAGAGAGCGGGACAGTGGGATTAGTTTCGGGATTGATACAGGATTTTGGGGAGAGAGTGGGGCAGTGGGATTAGTTTGTGTGAGATTGATACAGGACTATGGGGAGAGAGTGGGGCAGTGGGCTCAGTTTGTGTGAGATTGATACAGGGCTATGGGGAGAGAGCGGGGCAGTGGGATTAGTTTGTGTGAGATTGATACAGGACTATGGGGAGAGAGCGGTGTAGTGGGATTAGTTTGGGGATTGATACAGGACTATGGGGATAGAGCGGGGCAGTGGGATTAGTTTGGGGATTGATACAGGACTATGGGGAGAGAGCGGGGCAGTGGGATTAGTCTGTGTGAGATTGATACAGGACTATGGAGAGAGATCGGGGCAGTGGGATTAGTTTGGGGATTGATACAGGACTATGGGGAGAGAGTGGGGCGTTGGGATTAGTTTGGGGATTGATACAGGACTATGGGGATAGAGCGGGGCAGTGGGATTAGTTTGGGGATTGATACAGGACTATGGGGAGAGAGCGGGGCACTGGGATTAGTTTGGGGTTTGATAGAGGTATAGGGGAGAGAGCGGGGCAGTGGGATTAGTTTGGAGATTGATACAGGACTATGGGGAGAGAGCGGGGCAGTGGGATGAGTTTGTGTGAGATTGATACAGGACTATGAGGAGAGAGCGGGGCAGTGGGATTAGTTTGGGGGTTGATACAGTACTATGGGGAGAGCGCGGGGCAGTGGGATTAGTTTGGGGATTGATATAGGACTATGGGGAGGGAGCGGGGCAGTGGGATAAGTTTGTGTGATATTGATACAGGACTATGGGGAGAGAGCGGGACAGTGGGATTAGTTTCGGGATTGATACAGGACTATGGGGAGAGAGCAGGGCAGTGGGATTAGTGTGTGTGGGATTGATACAGGACTATGAGGAGAGAGAGTGGCAGTGGGATTAGTTTGTGCGAGATTGATACAGGACTATGGGGAGAGAGCAGGGCAGTGGGATTAGTTTGTGTGGGATTGACACAGGACTATGAGGAGATAGAGTGGCAGTGGGATTAGTTTGTCTGAGATTGATACAGGACTATGGGGTTAGAGCGGGGCAGTGGGATTAGTTTGGGGATTGATACAGAACTATGGGGAGAGAGCGGGGCAGTGGGATTAGTTTGGGGATTGATACAGGACTATGGGGAGAGAGTGGGGCAGTGGGATTAGTTTGGGGATTGATACAGGACTATGAGGAGAGAGTGGGGCAGTGGGATTAGTTTGTGTGGGATTGATACAGGACTATGGGGAGAGAGCGGGACAGTGGTATTAGTTTGGGGATTGATACAGATCTATTGGGAGAGAGCGGGGCAGTGGGATTAGTTTCGGTGGGATTGAGAGAGGATTATGAGGAGAGAGCGGGGCAGTGGGATTGGTTTGGGGATTGATACAGAACTATGGGGAGAGAGCGGGGCAGTGGGATTAGTTTGGGGATTGATACAGGACTATGGGGAGAGAGTGGGGCAGTGGGATTAGTTTGGGGATTGATACAGGACTATGAGGAGAGAGTGGGGCAATGGGATTAGTTTGTGTGAGATTGATACAGGACTATGGGGAGAGAGCGGGGCAGTGGGATTAGTTTGGGGATTGATACAGGACTATGGGGAGAGAGAGGGACAGTGGGATTAGTTTGGGGATTGATACAGGACTATGGGGAGAGAGCGGGGCAGTGGGATTAGTTAGTGTGAGATTGATACTGGACTATGAGGAGAGAGCGGGCCAGTGGGATTAGTTTGGGGATTGATACAGGACTATGGGGAGAGAGTGGGGCAGTGGATTTAGTTTGGGGATTGATACAGGACTATGGGAAGAGAGCGGGGCAGTGGGATTAGTTTGTGTGAGATTGATACAGGACTATGGGGAGAGAGCGGGGCAGTGGGATTATTTTGCGGATTGATACAGGACAATGGGGAGAGAGCGGGGCAGTGGGATTAGTTTGGGGATTGATACAGGGCTATGGGGAGAGAGCGGGGCAGTGGGATTAGTTTGGGGATTGATGCAGGACTATGGGTAGAGAGTGGGGCAGTGGGGTTAGTTTGGGATTGATACAGGACTATGGGGAAAGAGCGGGGCAGTGGGATTAGTGTGGGGATTGATACAGGACTATGGGAGAGAGCGGGGCAGTGGTATTAGTGTGGGGATTGATACAGGACTATGAGGAGAGAGCGGGACAGTGGGATTACTTTGGGGATTGATCCAGGACTATGAGATGAGAGCGGGGCAGTGGGATTAGTTTGGGATTGATACAGGACTATGGGGAGAGAGATGGGCAGTGGGATTAGTTTGGGGATTGATACAGGGCTATGGGGAGAGAGAGGGGAAGTGGGATTAGTTTCGGGATTGATACAGGACTATGGGGAGAGAGCGTGGCAGTGGGATTAGTTTGTTTGAGATTGATACAGAACTATGGGGAGACAGCGGGACAGTGGGATTACTTTGGTGATTGATACAGGACTATGAGGAGAGAGCGGAGCAGTGGGATTAGTTTGTGTGAGATTGATACAGGACTATGGGGAGAGAGCGGGACAGTGGGATTAGTTTGGGGATTGATACAGGACTATGGGGAGGGAGCGGGGCAGTGGGATTAGTTTGTGTGAGATTGATACAGGACTATGGGGAGTGAGCGGGACTGTGGGATTAGTTTGGGGATTGATACAGGACTATGGGGAGAGAGTGGGGCAGTGGGATTAGTTTGTGTGAGATTGATACAGGACTATGAGGAGAGAGTGGGGCAGTGGGATTAGTTTGTGTGAGATTGATACAGGGCTATGGGGAGAGAACGGGGCAGTGGGATTAGTTTGTGTGAGATTGATACATGACTATGGGGACAGAGCGGTGCAGTGGGATTAGTTTGGGGATTGATACAGGACTATGGGGAGAGAGTGGGGCAGTGGGATTAGTTTGGGGATTGATACAGAACTATGGGGATAGAGCGGGGCAGTGGGATTAGTTTGGGGATTGATACAGGACTATGGGGAGAGTGCGGGGCAGTGGGATTAGTTTGTGTGAGATTGATACAGGACTATGGAGAGAGAGCTGGGCAGTGGGATTAATTTGTGTGAGATTGATAGAGGACTATGGGGAGAGGGTGGGGCAGTGGGATTAGTTTGTACGAGATTGATACAGGGCTATGGGGAGAGAGCGGGGCAGTGGGATTAGTTTGTGTGAGATTGATACAGGACTATGGGGAGAGAGCGGTGCAGTGGGATTAGTTTGGGGATTGATACAGGACTATAGGGAGAGAGCGGGGCACTGGGATTAGTTTGGGGTTTGATACAGGTATATGGGGAGAGAGCTGGGCAGTGGGATTAGTTTGGAGATTGATACAGGACTATGGGGAGAGAGTGGGGCAGTGGGATTAGTTAGTGTGAGATTGAAACAGGACTATGAGGAGAGAGCAGGGCAGTCGGATTAATTTGGGGATTGATACAGGACTATGGGGAGAGAGCCTGGCAGTGAGATAAGTTTGTGTGAGATTGATACAGGACTATGGGGAGAGAGCAGGGCAGTGGAATTAGTGTGTGTGGGATTGATACAGGACTATGAGGAGAGAGAGTGGCAGTGGGATTAGTTTGTGCGAGATTGATACAGGACTATGGGGAGAGAGCAGGGCAGTGGGATTAGTTTGTGTGGGATTGACACAGGACTATGAGGAGAGAGGGTGGCAGTGGGATTAGTTTGTCTGAGATTGATACAGGACTATGGGGTTAGAGCGGGGCAGTGGGATTAGTTTGGGGATTGATACAGGACTATGAGGAGAGAGCGGGGCAGTGGGATTAGTTTGTGTGGGATTGATACAAGTCTATGGGGAGAGAGCGGGACAGTGGGATTAGTTTGGGGATTGATACAGATCTATTGGGAGAGAGCGGGGCAGTGGGATTAGTTTCGGTGGGATTGAGAGAGGACTATGGGGAGAGAGCGGGGCAGTGGGATTAGTTTGGGGATTGATACAGGACTATGGGGAGAGAGTGGGGCAGTGGGATTAGTTTGGGGATTGATACAGGACTATGAGGAGAGAGTGGGGCAATGGGATTAGTTTGTGTGAGATTGATACAGGACTATGGGGAGAGAGCGGGGCAGTGGGATTAGTTTGGGGATTGATACAGGACTATGGGGAGAGAGAGGGACAGTGGGATTAGTTTGGGGATTGATACAGAACTATGGGGAGAGAGCGGGGCAGTGGGATTAGTTAGTGTGAGATTGATACAGGACTATGAAGAGAGAGCGGGCCAGTGGGATTAGTTTGGGGATTGATACAGGACTATGGGGAGAGAGTGGGGCAGTGGATTTAGTTTGGGGATTTATACAGGACTATGGGAAGTGAGCGGGGCAGTGGGATTAGTTTGTGTGAGATTGATACAGGACTATGGGGAGAGAGCGGGGCAGTGGGATTAGTTTGCGGATTGATACAGGACTATGGGGAGAGAGCGGGGCAGTGGGATTAGTTTGGGGATTGATACAGGGCTATGGGGAGAGAGCGGGGCAGTGGGATTAGTTTGGGGATTGATGCAGGACTATGGGTAGAGAGTGGGGCAGTGGGGTTAGTTTGGGATTGATACAGGACTATGAGGAGAGAGCTGGACAATGGGATTACTTTGGGGATTGATCCAGGACTATGAGATGAGAGCGGGGCAGTGGGATTAGTTTGGGATTGATACAGGACTATGGGGAGAGAGATGGGCAGTGGGATTAGTTTGGGGATTGATACAGGGCTATGGGGAGAGAGAGGGGAAGTGGGATTAGTTTGGGGATTGATACAGGACTATGGGGAGAGAGCGTGGCAGTGGGATTAGTTTGTTTGAGATTGATACAGAACTATGGGGAGACAGCGGGACAGTGGGATTACTTTGGGGATTGAGACAGGACTATGAGGAGAGAGCAAAGCAGTGGGATTAGTTTGTGTGAGATTGATACAGGACTATGGGGAGAGAGCGGGACAGTGGGATTAGTTTGGGGATTGATACAGGACTATGGGGAGGGAGCGGGGCAGTGGGATTAGTTTGTGTGAGATTGATACAGGACTATGGGGAGAGAGCGGGACTGTGGGATTAGTTTGGGGATTGATACAGGACTATGGGGAGAGAGTGGGGCAGTGGGATTAGTTTGTGTGAGATTGATACAGGACCATGAGGAGAGAGTGGGGCAGTGGGATTAGTTTGTGTGAGATTGATACAGGACTATGGGGAGAGAACGGGGCAGTGGGATTAGTTTGTGTGAGATTGATACATGACTATGGGGAGAGAGCGGTGCAGTGGGATTAGTTTGGGGATTGATACAGGACTATGGAGAGAGAGTGGGGCAGTGGGATTAGTTTGGGGTTTGATACAGAACTATGGGGATAGAGCGGGGCAGTGGGATTAGTTTGGAGATTGATACAGGACTATGGGGAGAGAGTGGGGCAGTGGGATTAGTTAGTGTGAGATTGAAACAGGACTATGAGGAGAGAGCGGGGCAGTGGGATTAATTTGGGGATTGATACAGGACTATGGGGAGAGAGCGAGGCAGGGGGATTAGTTTGGGGATTGATACAGGACTATGGGGAGAGAGCGGGGCAGTGGGATTAGTTTGGGGATTTATACAGGACTATGGGGAGAGAGCGAGCCAGTGGGATTAGTTTGGGGATTGAAACAGGACTATGAGGTCAGAGCGGGGCAGTGAGATTAGTTTGTGTGAGATTGATACAGGACTATGGGGAGAGAGCAGGGCAGTGGGATTAGTGTGTGTGGGATTGATACAGGACTATGAGGAGAGAGAGTGGCAGTGGGATTAGTTTGTGCGAGATTGATACAGGACTATGGGGAGAGAGCAGGGCAGTGGGATTAGTTTGTGTGGGATTGACACAGGACTATGAGGAGAGAGAGTGGCAGTGGGATTCGTTTGTGTGAGATTGATACAGGACTATGGGGACAGAGCGAGGCAGTGGGATTAGTTTGTGTGGGATTGATACAGGACTATGGGGAGAGAGCGGGACAGTGGGATTAGTTTGGGGATTGATACAGATCTATGGGGCGAGAGCGGGGCAGTGGGATTAGTTTGTGGATTGATACAGATCTATGGGGAGAGAGTGGGGCAGTGGGATTAGTTAGTGTGAAATTGAAACAGGACTATGAGGAGAGAGCTGGGCAGTGGGATTAATTTGGGGATTGATACAGGACTATGGGGAGGGAGCGGGGCAGTGGGATTAGTTTGGGGATTGATACAGGACTATGAGTAGAGAGCGGGGCAGTGGGATTAGTTTGGGGATTGATGCAGGACTATGGGTAGAGAGTGGGGCAGTGGGGTTAGTTTGGGATTGATACAGGACTATGGGGAAAGAGCGGGGCAGTGGGATTAGTGTGGGGATTGATACAGGACTATGGGTAGAGAGCGGGGCAGTGGGATTAGTGTGGGGATTGATACATGACTATGGGGAGAGAGCGGGGCAGTGGGATTAGTTTGTTTGAGATTGATACAGAACTATGGGGAGACAGCGGGACAGTGGGATTAATTTGGGGATTGATACAGCACTATGAGGAGAGAGGGGAGCAGTGGGATTAGTTTGTGTGAGATTGATACAGGACTATGGGGAGAGAGCGGGACAGTGTGATTAGTTTGGGGATTGATACAGGACTATGGGGAGGGAGCGGGGCAGTGGGATTAGTTTGTGTTCGATTGATACAGGACTATGGGGAGAGAGCGGGACAGTGGGATTAGTTTGGGGATTGATACAGGACTATGGGGAGAGAGTGGGGCAGTGGGATTAGTTTGTGTGAGATTGATACAGGACTATGAGGAGAGAGTGGGGCAGTGGGATTAGTTTGTGTGAGATTGATACAGGGCTATAGGGAGAGAGCGGGGCAGTGGGATTAGTTTGTGTGAGATTGATACATGACTATGGGGAGAGAGCGGTGCAGTGGGATTAGTTTGGGGATTGATACAGGACTATGGGGAGAGAGTGGGGCAGTGGGATTAGTTTGGGGATTGATACAGAACTATGGGGATAGAGCGGGGCAGTGGGATTAGTTTGGGGATTGATACAGGACTATGGGGAGAGAGCGGGGCAGTGGGATTAGTTTGTGTGAGATTGATACAGGACTATGGAGAGAGAGCTGGGCAGTGGGATTAATTTGTGTGAGATTGATACAGGACTATGGGGAGAGAGTGGGGCAGTGGGATTAGTTTGTATGAGATTGATACAGGGCTATGGGGAGAGAGCGGGGCAGTGGGATTAGTTTGTGTGAGATTGATACAGGACTATGGGGAGAGAGCGGTGCAGTGGGATTAGTTTGGGGATTGATACAGGACTATAGGGAGAGAGCGGGGCACTGGGATTAGTTTGGGGTTTGATACAGGTATATGGGGAGAGAGCGGGGCAGTGGGATTCGTTTGGAGATTGATACAGAACTATGGGGAGAGAGTGGGGCAGTGGGATTAGTTAGTGTGAGATTGAAACAGGACTATGAGGAGAGAGCGGGGCAGTGGGATTAATTTGGGGATTGATACAGGACTATGGGGAGAGAGCGAGGCAGTGGGATTAGTTTGGGGATTAATACAGGTGTATGGGGAGAGAGCGGGGCAGTGGGATGAGTTTGTGTGAGATTGATACAGGACTATGAGGAGAGAGCGGGGCAGTGGGATTAGTTTGGGGATTGATACAGGACTATGGGGAGAGAGCGGGGCAGTGGGATTAGTTTGGGGATTTATACAGGACTATGGGGAGAGAGCGGGCCAGTGGGATTAGTTTGGGGATTGAAACAGGACTATGAGGAGAGAGCGGGGCAGTGAGATTAGTTTGTGTGAGATTGATACAGGATTATGGGGAGAGAGCAGGGCAGTAAGATTAGTTTGTGTGGGATTGATACAGGACTATGAGGAGAGAGAGTGGCAGTGGGATTAGTTTGTGCGAGATTGATACAGGACTATGGGGAGAGAGCAGTGGCAGTGGGATTAGTTTGTGTGGGATTGACACAGGACTATGAGGAGAGAGAGTGGCAGTGGGATTCGTTTGTGTGAGATTGATACAGGACTATGGGGAGAGAGCGAGGCAGTGGGAGTAGTTTGGGGATTGATACAGGACTTTGAGGAGAGAGCGGGGCAGTGGGATTAGTTTGTGTGGGATTGATACAGGACTATGGGGAGAGAGCGGGACAGTGGGATTAGTTTGCGGATTGATACAGATCTATGGGGAGAGAGCGGGGCAGTGGGATTAGTTTGTGGATTGATACAGATCTATGGGGAGAGAGTGGGGCAGTGGGATTAGTTAGTGTGAAATTGAAACAGGACTATGAGGAGAGAGCGGGGCAGTGGAATTAATTTGGGGATTGATACAGGACTATGGGGAGGGAGCGGGGCAGTGGGATTAGTTTGGGGATTGATACAGGACTATGGGTAGAGAGCGGGGCAGTGGGATTAGTGTGGGGATTGATACAGGACTATGGGGAGAGAGCGGGGCAGTGGTATTAGTGTGGGGATTGATACAGGACGATGAGGAGAGAGCGGGACAGTGGGATTACTTTGGGGATTGATCCAGGACTATGAGATGAGAGCGGGGCAGTGGGATTAGTTTGGGATTGATACAGGACTATGGGGAGAGAGATGGGCAGTGGGATTAGTTTGGGGATTGATACAGGGCTATGGGGAGAGAGCGGGGCAGTGGGATTAGTTTGGGGATTGATACAGGACTATGGGGAGAGAGCGGGGCAGTGGGATTAGTTTGTGTGAGATTGATAGAGGACTATGGGGAGAGAGCGGGACAGTGGATTAATTTGGGGATTGATACAGGACTATGAGGAGAAGCGGGGCAGTGGGATTAGTTTGTGTGAAATTGATACAGGACTATGGGGAGAGAGCTGGACAGTGGGATTAGTTTGGGGATTGATACAGGACTATGAGGAGAGAGTGGGGCAATGGGATTAGTTTGTGTGAGATTGATACAGGACTATGGGGAGAGAGCGGGGCAGTGGTATTAGTTCGGGGATTGATACAGGACTATGGGGAGAGTAAGGGACAGTGGGATTAGTTTGGGGATTGATACAGGACTATGGGGAGAGAGCGGGGCAGTGGGATTAGTTAGTGTGAGATTGATACAGGACTATGAGGAGAGAGCGGGCCAGTGGGATTAGTTTGGGGATTGATACAGGACTATGGGGAGAGAGTGGGGCAGTGGATTTAGTTTGGGGATTGATACAGGACTATGGGAAGAGAGCGGGGCAGTGGGATTAGTTTGTGTGAGATTGATACAGGACTATGGGGAGAGAGCGGGGCAGTGGGATTAGTTTGCGGATTGATACAGGATTATAGGGAGAGAGCGGGGCAGTGGGATTAGTTTGGGGATTGATACAGGGCTATGGGGAGAGAGCGGGGCAGTGGGATTAGTTTGGGGATTGATGCAGGACTATGGGGAGAGAGTGGGGCAGTGGGGTTAGTTTGGGGATTGATACAGGACTATGGGGAAAGAGCGGGGCAGTGGGATTAGTGTGGGGATTGATACAGGACTATGGGAGAGAGCGGGGCAGTGGTATTCGTGTGGGGATTGATACAGGACTATGAGGAGAGAGCGGGACAGTGGGATTACTTTGGCGATTGATCCAGGACTATGAGATGAGAGCGGGGCAGTGGGATTAGTTTGGGATTGATACAGGACTATGGGGAGAGAGATGGGCAGTGGGATTAGTTTGGGGATTGATACAGGGCTATGGGGAGAGAGAGGGGAAGTGGGATTAGTTTGGGGATTGAAACAGGACTATGAGGTCAGAGCGGGGCAGTGAGATTAGTTTGTGTGAGATTGATACAGGACTATGGGGAGAGAGCAGGGCAGTGGGATTAGTTTGTTTGAGATTGATACAGAACTATGGGGAGACAGCGGGACAGTGGGATTACTTTGGGGATTGATACAGGACTATGAGGAGAGAGCGGAGCAGTGGGATTAGTTTGTGTGAGATTGATACAGGACTATGGGGAGAGAGCGGGACAGTGCGATTAGTTTGGGGATTGATACAGGACTATGGGGAGGGAGCGGGGCAGTGGGATTAGTTTGTGTGAGATTGATACAGGACTATGGGGAGAGAGCGGGACAGTGGGATTAGTTTGGGGATTGATACAGGACTATGGGGAGAGAGTGGGGCAGTGGGATTAGTTTGTGTGAGATTGATACAGGACTATGAGGAGAGAGTGGGGCAGTGGGATTAGTTTGTGTGAGATTGATACAGGGCTATGGGGAGAGAGCGGGGCAGTGGGATTAGTGTGGGGATTGATACAGGACGATGAGGAGAGAGCGGGACAGTGGGATTACTTTGGGGATTGATCCAGGACGATGAGATGAGAGCGGGGCAGTGGGATTAGTTTGGGATTGATACAGGACTATGGGGAGAGAGATGGGCAGTGGGATTAGTTTGGGGATTGATACAGGGCTATGGGGAGAGAGCGGGGCAGTGGGATTAGTTTGGGGATTGATACAGGACTACGGGGAGAGAGCGGGGCAGTGGGATTAGTTTGTGTGAGATTGATAGAGGACTATGGGGAGAGAGCGGGACAGTGGATTAATTTGGGGATTGATACAGGACTATGAGGAGAAGCGGGGCAGTGGGATTAGTTTGTGTGAAATTGATACAGGACTATGGGAAGAGAGCTGGACAGTGGGATTAGTTTGGGGATTGATACAGGACTATGAGGAGAGAGTGGGGCAATGGGATTAGTTTGTGTGAGATTGATACAGGACTATGGGGAGAGAGCGGGGCAGTGGGATTAGTTTGGGGATTGATACTGGACTATGGGGAGAGAGAGGGACAGTGGGATTAGTTTGGGGATTGATACAGGACTATGGGGAGAGAGCGGGGCAGTGGGATTAGTTAGTGTGAGATTGATACAGGACTATGAGGAGAGAGCGGGCCAGTGGTATTAGTTTGGGGATTAATACAGGACTATGGGGAGAGAGTGGGGCAGTGGACTTAGTTTGGGGATTGATACAGGACTATGGGAAGAGAGCGGGGCAGTGGGATGAGTTTGTGTGAGATTGATACAGGACTATGGGGAGAGAGCGGGGCAGTGGGATTAGTTTGCGGATTGATACAGGACTATGGGGAGAGAGCGGGGCAGTGGGATTAGTTTGGGGATTGATAAAGGGCTATGGGGAGAGAGCGGGGCAGTGGGATTAGTTTGGGGATTGATGCAGGACTATGGGGAGAGAGTGGGGCAGTGGAGTTAGTTTGGGCATTGATACAGGACTATGGGGAAAGAGCGGGGCAGTGGGATTAGTGTGGGGATTGATACAGGACTATGGGAGAGAGCGGGGCAGTGGTATTAGTGTGAGGATTAATACAGGACTATGAGGAGAGAGCGGGACTGTGGGATTACATTTTAAGGATTGATCCAGGACTATGAGATGAGAGCGGGGCAGTGGGATTAGTTTGGGATTGATACAGGACTATGGGGAGAGAGATGGGCAGTGGGATTAGGTTGGGGATTGAAACAGGGCTATGGGGAGAGAGAGGGGAAGTGGGATTAGTTTGGGGATTGATACAGGACTATGGGGAGAGAGCGTGGCAGTGGGATTAGTTTGTTTGAGATTGATACAGAATTATGGGGAGACAGCGGGACAGTGGGATTACTTTGGGGATTGATACAGGACTATGAGGAGAGAGCGGAGCAGTGGGATTAGTTTGTGTGAGATTGATACAGGACTGTGGGGAGAGAGCGGGACAGTGGGATTAGTTTGGGGATTGATACAGGACTATGGGGAGGGAGCGGGGCAGTGGGATTAGTTTGTGTGAGATTGATACAGGACTATGGGGAGAGAGCGGGACAGTGGGATTAGTTTGGGGATTGATACAGGACTATGGGGAGAGAGTGGGACAGTGGGATTAGTTTGTGTGAGATTCATACAGGACTATGAGGAGAGAGTGGGGATGTGGGATTAGTTTGTGTGAGATTGAAAGAGGGCTATGGGGAGAGAGCGGGTCAGTGTGATTAGTTTGTGTGAGATTGATACATGACTATGGGGAGAGAGCGGTGCAGTGGGATTAGTTTGGGGATTGATACAGGACTATGGGAAGAGAGTGGGGCAGTGGGATTAGTTTGGGGATTGATACAGAACTATGGGGATAGAGCGGGGCAGTGGGATTAGTTTGGGGATTGATACAGGACTATGGGGAGAGAGCGGGGCAGTGGGATTAGTTTGTGTGAGATTGATACAGGACTATGGAGAGAGAGCGGGGCAGTGGGATTAATTTGTGTGAGATTGATACAGGACTATGGGGAGAGAGTGGGGCAGTGGGATTAGTTTGTATGAGATTGATACAGGGCTATGGGGAGAGGGCGGGGCAGTGGGATTAGTTTGTGTGAGATTGTTACAGGACTATGGGGAGAGAGCGGTGCAGTGGGATTAGTTTGGGGATTGATACAGGACTATAGGGAGAGAGCGGGGCACTGGGATTAGTTTGGGGTTTGATACAGGTATATGGGGAGGGAGCGGGGCAGTGGGATTAGTTTGGAGATTGATACAGGACTATGGGGAGAGAGTGGGGCAGTGGGATTAGTTAGTGTGAGATTGAAACAGGACTATGAGGAGAGAGCGGGGCAGTGAGATTAGTTTGGGGATTAATACAGGTGTATGGGGAGAGAGCGGGGCAGTGGAATGAGTTTGTGTGAGAATGATACAGGACTATGAGGAGAGAGCTGGGCAGTGGGATTAGTTTGGGGATTGATGCAGGACTATGGGGAGAGAGCGGGGCAGTGGGATTAGTTTGGGGATTTATACAGGACTATGGGGAGAGAGCGGGCCAGTGGGATTAGTTTGGGGATTGAAACAGGACTATGAGGAAAGAGCGGGGCAGTGAGATTAGTTTGTGTGAGATTGATACAGGACTATGGGGAGAGAGCAGGGCAGTGGGAATAGTTTGTGTGGGATTGATACAGGACTATGAGGAGAGAGAGTGGCAGTGGGATTAGTTTGTGCGAGATTGATACAGGACTATGGGGAGAGAGCAGGGCAGTGGGATTAGTTTGTGTGGGATTGACACAGGACTATGAGGAGAGAGAGTGGCAGTGGGATTCGTTTGTGTGAGATTGATACAGGACTATGGGGAGAGAGCGAGGCAGTGGGATTAGTTTGGGGATTGATACAGATCTATGGGGAGAGAGCGGGGCAGTGGGATTAGTTAGTGTGAAATTGAAACAGGACTATGAGGAGAGAGCGGGGCAGTGGGATTAATTTGGGGATTGATACAGGACTATGGGGAGGGAGCGGGGCAGTGGGATTAGTTTGGGGATTGATACAGGACTATGGGTAGAGAGCGGGGCAGTTGGATTAGTGTGGGGATTGATACAGGACTATGGGGAGAGAGCGGGGCAGTGGTATTAGTGTGGGGATTGATACAGGACGATGAGGAGAGAGCGGGACAGTGGGATTACTTTGGTGATTGATCCAGGACTATGAGATGAGAGCGGGGCAGTGGGATTAGTTTGGGATTGATACAGGACTATGGGGAGAGAGATGGGCAGTGGGATTAGTTTGGGGATTGATACAGGGCTATGGGGAGAGAGCGGGGCAGTGGGATTAGTTTGGGGATTGATACAGGACTATGGGGAGAGAGCGGGGCAGTGGGATTAGTTTGTGTGAGATTGATAGAGGACTATGGGGAGAGAGCGGGACAGTGGGATTAGTTTCGGGATTGATACAGGATTTTGGGGAGAGAGTGGGGCAGTGGGATTAGTTTGTGTGAGATTGATACAGGACTATGGGGAGAGAGTGGGGCAGTGGGCTTAGTTTGTGTGAGATTGATACAGGGCTATGGGGAGAGAGCGGGGCAGTGGGATTAGTTTGTGTGAGATTGATACAGGACTATGGGGAGAGAGCGGTGTAGTGGGATTAGTTTGGGGATTGATACAGGACTATGGGGATAGAGTGGGGCAGTGGGATTAGTTTGGGGATTGATACAGGACTATGGGGAGAGAGCGGGGCAGTGGGATTAGTTTGTGTGAGATTGATACAGGACTATGGAGAGAGATCGGGGCAGTGGGATTAGTTTGGGGATTGATACAGGACTATGGGGAGAGAGTGGGGCGTTGGGATTAGTTTGGGTTTGATACAGGACTATGGGGATAGAGCGGGGCAGTGGGATTAGTTTGGGGATTGATACAGGACTATGGGGAGAGAGCGGGGCAGAGGGATTAGTTTGTGTGAAATTGATACAGGACTATGGGGAGAGAGCTGGACAGTGGGATTAGTTTGGGGATTGATATAGGACTATGGGGAGGGAGCGGGGCAGTGGGATTAGTTTGTGTGAGATTGATACAGGACTATGGGGAGAGAGTGGGGCAGTGGGCTTAGTTTATGTGAGATTGATACAGGGCTATGGGGAGAGAGCGGGGCAGTGGGATTAGTTTGTGTGAGATTGATACAGGACTATGGAGAGAGATCGGGGCAGTGGGATTAGTTTGGGGATTGATACAGGACTATGGGGAGAGAGTGGGGCGTTGGGATTAGTTTGGGGATTGATACAGGACTATGGGGATAGAGCGGGGCAGTGGGATTAGTTTGGGGATTGATACAGGACTATGGGGATAGAGCGGGGCACTGGCATTAGTTTGGGGTTTGATAGAGGTATATGGGGAGAGAGCGGGGCAGTGGGATTAGTTTCGAGATTGATACAGGACTATGGGGAGAGAGCGGGGCAGTGGGATGAGTTTGTGTGAGATTAATACAGGACTATGAGGAGAGAGCGGGGCAGTGGGATTAGTTTGGGGGTTGATACAGGACTATGGGGAGAGCGCGGGGCAGTGGGATTAGTTTGGGGATTTATACAGGACTATGGGGAGAGAGCGGGCCAGTGGGATTAGTTTGTGTGGGATTGACACAGGACTATGAGGAGAGAGAGTGGCAGTGGAATTAGTTAGTGTGAGATTGATACAGGACTATGGGGAGAGAGCGGGGCAGTGGGATTAGTTTGGGGATTGATACAGGACTATGAGGAGAGAGTGGGGCAATGGGATTAGCTTGTGTGAGATTGATACAGGACTATGGGGAGAGAGCGGGGCAGTGGGATTAGTTTGGGGATTGATACAGGACTATGGGGAGAGAGAGGGACAGTGGGATTAGTTTGGGGATTGATACAGGACTATGGGGAGAAAGCGGGGCAGTGGGATTAGTTTCTGTGAGATTGATACAGGACTATGAGGAGAGAGCGGGCCTGTGGGATTAGTTTGGGGATTGATACAGGACTATGGGGAGAGAGTGGGGCAGTGGGTTTAGTTTGGGGATTGATACAGGACTATGGGAAGAGAGCGGGGCAGTGGGATTAGTTTGTATGAGATTGATACAGGGCTATGGGGAGAGGCTGGGGCAGTGGGATTAGTTTGGGGATTGATACAGGACTATGTGGAGAGAGTGGGGCAGTGGGATTAGTTTGGGAATTGATACAGGGCTATGGGGAGAGAGTGGGGCAGTGGGATTAGCTTGGGGATTGACACAGGACTATGGGGAGAGAGCGGGGCAGTGGGATTCGTTTGGGGATTGATACAGGGCTATGGGGAGAAAGCGGGGCAGTGGGATTAGTTTGGGGATTGATACAGGGCTATGGGGAGAGGGGGGGCAGCCGGATTAGTTTGGGGATTGACACAGGACTATGGGGAGAGAGCGGGGCAGTGGAATTAGTTTGGTGATTGATACAGGGCAATGGGGAGAGAGTGGGGCAGTGGGATTAGTTTGGGGAATGATACAGGACTATGGGGAGTGAGCGGGGCAGTGGGATTAGTTTGGGAATTGATACAGGGCTATGGGGAGAGAGCGGGCAGTGGGATTAGTTTGGGGATTGATACAGGGCTATGGGGAGAGATCGGGGCAGTGGGATTAGTTTGGGAATTGATACAGGGCTATGGGGAGAGAGCGGGGCAGTGGGATTAGTTTGGGGATTGATACAGGACTATGTGGAGAGAGCGGGGCAGAGGGATTAGTTTGTGTGAAATTGATACAGGACTATGGGGAGAGAGCTGGACAGTGGGATTAGTTTGGGAATTGATATAGGACTATGGGGAGGGAGCGGGGCAGTGGGATAAGTTTGTGTGATATTGATACAGGACTATGGGGAGAGAGCGGGACAGTGGGATTAGTTTCGGGATTGATACAGGATTTTGGGGAGAGAGTGGGGCAGTGGGATTAGGTTGTGTGAGATTGATACAGGACTATGGGGAGAGAGTGGGGCAGTGGGCTTAGTTTGTGTGAGATTGATACAGGGCTATGGGGAGAGAGCGGGGCAGTGGGATTAGTTTGTGTGAGATTGATACAGGACTATGGAGAGAGATCGGGGCAGTGGGATTAGTTTGGGGATTGATACAGGACTATGGGGAGAGAGTGGGGCGTTGGGATTAGTTTGGGTTTGATACAGGACTATGGGGATAGAGCGGGGCAGTGGGATTAATTTGGGGATTGATACAGGACTATGGGGAGAGAGCGGGGCACTGGGATTAGTTTGGGGTTTGATAGAGGTATATGGGGAGAGAGCGGGGCAGTGGGATTAGTTTGGGGATTGATACAGGACTATGGGGAGAGAGCGGGGCAGAGGGATTAGTTTGTGTGAAATTGATACAGGACTATGGGGAGAGAGCTGGACAGTGGGATTAGTTTGGGGATTGATATAGGACTATGGGGAGGGAGCGGGGCAGTGGGATTAGTTTGTGTGAGATTGATACAGGACTATGGGGAGAGAGTGGGGCAGTCGGCTTAGTTTATGTGAGATTGATATAGGGCTATGGGGAGAGAGCGGGGCAGTGGGATTAGTTTGTGTGAGATTGATACAGGACTATGGAGAGAGATCGGGGCAGTGGGATTAGTTTGGGGATTGATACAGGACTATGGGGAGAGAGTGGGGCGTTGGGATTAGTTTGGGGATTGATACAGGACTATGGGGATAGAGCGGGGCAGTGGGATTAGTTTGGGGATTGATACAGGACTATGGGGATAGAGCGGGGCACTGGCATTAGTTTGGGGTTTGATACAGGTATATGGGGAGAGAGCGGGGCAGTGGGATTAGTTTCGAGATTGATACAGGACTATGGGGAGAGAGCGGTGCAGTGGGATGAGTTTGTGTGAGATTAATACAGGACTATGAGGAGAGAGCGGGGCAGTGGGATTAGTTTGGGGGTTGATACAGGACTATGGGGAGAGCGCGGGGCAGTGGGATTAGTTTGGGGATTTATACAGGACTATGGGGAGAGAGCGGGCCAGTGGGATTAGTTTGTGTGGGATTGACACAGGACTATGAGGAGAGAGAGTGGCAGTGGAATTAGTTAGTGTGAGATTGATACAGGACTATGGGGAGAGAGCGGGGCAGTGGGATTAGTTTGGGGATTGATACAGGACTATGAGGAGAGAGTGGGGCAATGGGATTAGCTTGTGTGAGATTGATACAGGACTATGGGGAGAGAGCGGGGCAGTGGGATTAGTTTGGGGATTGATACAGGACTATGGGGAGAGAGAGGGGCAGTGGGATTAGTTTGGGGATTGATACAGGACTATGGGGAGAAAGCGGGGCAGTGGGATTAGTTTCTGTGAGATTGATACAGGACTATGAGGAGAGAGCGGGCCTGTGGGATTAGTTTGGGGATTGATACAGGACTATGGGGAGAGAGTGGGGCAGTGGGTTTAGTTTGGGGATTGATACAGGACTATGGGAAGAGAGCGGGGCAGTGGGATTAGTTTGTATGAGATTGATACAGGGCTATGGGGAGAGGCTGGGGCAGTGGGATTAGTTTGGGGATTGATACAGGACTATGTGGAGAGAGTGGGGCAGTGGGATTAGTTTGGGAATTGATACAGGGCTATGGGGAGAGAGTGGGGCAGTGGGATTAGCTTGGGGATTGACACAGGACTATGGGGAGAGAGCGGGGCAGTGGGATTCGTTTGGGGATTGATACAGGGCTATGGGGAGAAAGCGGGGCAGTGGGATTAGTTTGGGGATTGATACAGGGCTATGGGGAGAGGGGGGGCAGCCGGATTAGTTTGGGGATTGACACAGGACTATGGGGAGAGAGCGGGGCAGTGGAATTAGTTTGGTGATTGATACAGGGCAATGGGGAGAGAGTGGGGCAGTGGGATTAGTTTGGGGAATGATACAGGACTATGGGGAGTGAGCGGGGCAGTGGGATTAGTTTGGGAATTGATACAGGGCTATGGGGAGAGAGCGGGCAGTGGGATTAGTTTGGGGATTGATACAGGGCTATGGGGAGAGATCGGGGCAGTGGGATTAGTTTGGGAATTGATACAGGGCTATGGGGAGAGAGCGGGGCAGTGGGATTAGTTTGGGGATTGATACAGGACTATGGGGAGAGAGCGGGGCAGAGGGATTAGTTTGTGTGAAATTGATACAGGACTATGGGGAGAGAGCTGGACAGTGGGATTAGTTTGGGAATTGATATAGGACTATGGGGAGGGAGCGGGGCAGTGGGATAAGTTTGTGTGATATTGATACAGGACTATGGGGAGAGAGCGGGACAGTGGGATTAGTTTCGGGATTGATACAGGATTTTGGGGAGAGAGTGGGGCAGTGGGATTAGTTTGTGTGAGATTGATACAGGACTATGGGGAGAGAGTGGGGCAGTGGGCTTAGTTTGTGTGAGATTGATACAGGGCTATGGGGAGAGAGCGGGGCAGTGGGATTAGTTTGTGTGAGATTGATACAGGACTATGGAGAGAGATCGGGGCAGTGGGACTAGTTTGGGGATTGATACAGGACTATGGGGAGAGAGTGGGGCGTTGGGATTAGTTTGGGGATTGATACAGGACTATGGGGATAGAGCGGGGCAGTGGGATTAGTTTGGGGATTGATACAGGACTATGGGGAGAGAGCGGGGCACTGTCATTAGTTTGGGGTTTGATAGAGGTATATGGGGAGAGAGCGGGGCAGTGGGATTAGTTTGGAGATTGATACAGGACTATGGGGAGAGAGCGGGGCAGTGGGATGAGTTTGTGTGAGATTGATACAGGACTATGAGGAGAGAGCGGGGCAGTGGGATTAGTTTGGGGGTTGATACAGGACTATGGGGAGAGCGCGGGGCAGTGGGATTAGTTTGGGGATTTATACAGGACTATGGGGAGAGAGCGGGCCAGTGGGATTAGTTTGTGTGGGATTGACACAGGACTATGAGGAGAGAGAGTGGCAGTGGAATTAGTTAGTGTGAGATTGATACAGGACTGTGGGGAGAGAGCGGGGCAGTGGGATTAGTTTGGGGATTGATACAGGACTATGAGGAGAGAGTGGGGCAATGGGATTAGTTTGTGTGAGATTGATACAGGACTATGGGGAGAGAGCGGGGCAGTGGGATTAGTTTGGGGATTGATACAGGTCTATGGGGAGAGAGAGGGACAGTGGGATTAGTTTGGGGATTGATACAGGACTATGGGGAGAAAGCGGGGCAGTGGGATTAGTTTCTGTGAGATTCATGCAGGACTATGAGGAGATAGCGGGCCTGTGGGATTAGTTTGGGGATTGATACAGGACTATGGGGAGAGAGTGGGGCAGTGGGTCTAGTTTGGGGATTGATACAGGACTATGGGAAGAGAGCGGGGCAGTGGGATTAGTTTGTATGAGATTGATACAGGGCTATGGGGAGAGGCTGGGGCAGTGGGATTAGTTTGGGGATTGATACAGGACTATGTGGACAGAGTGGGGCAGTGGGATTAGTTTGGGAATTGATACAGGGCTATGGGGAGAGAGTGGGGCAGTGGGATTAGCTTGGGGATTGACACAGGACTATGGGGAGAGAGCGGGGCAGTGGGATTCGTTTGGGGATTGATACAGGGCTATGGGGAGAAAGCGGGGCAGTGGGATTAGTTTGGGGATTGATACAGGGGTATGGGGAGAGGAGGGGCAGCCGGATTAGTTTGGGGATTGAAACAGGACTATGGGGAGAGAGCGGGGCAGTGGGATTAGTTTGGGGATTGATACAGGGCTATGGGGAGAGAGCGGGGAAGTGGGATTAGTTTGGGGATTGATACAGGGCTATGGGGAGAGAGCGGGGCAGTGGGATTAGTTTGGGGATTGATACAGGGCTATGGGGAGAGAGCGGGGAAGTGGGATTAGTTTGGGGATTGATACAGGACTCTGGGGAGAGAGCGGGCAGTGGGATTAGTTTGGGGATTGATACAGGGCTATGGGGAGAAAGCTGGGCAGTGGGATTAGTTTGGGGATTGATACAGGGCTATGTGGAGAGAGCGGGGCAATGGGATTAGTTTGGGAATTGATACAGTTCTATGGGGAGAGAGCGGGTCAGTGGGATTAGTTTGGGGATTGATACAGGGCTATGGGGAGAGAGCGGGGCAGTGGGATTAGTTTGGGGATTGATGCAGGGCTCTGGGGAGAGAGCAGGGCAGTGGGATTAGTTTGGGGATTGATACAGGGCTATGGGGAGAGAGCGGGGCAGTGGGATTAGTTTGGGGATTGATATCGGGCTATGGGGAGAGAGCGGGCCAGTGGGATTAGTTTGTGGATTGATACAGGGCTATGGGGAGAGAGCGGGGCAGTGGGATTAGTTTGGGGATTGATACAGGGCTATGGGGAGAGAGCGGGACAGTGGAATTAGTTTGGGAATTGATACAGGGCTACGGGGAGAGAGCGGGGCAGTGGGATTAGTTTGGGGATTGATACAGGACTATGGGGAGAGAGCGGGGAGTGGGATTAGTTTGGGGATTGATACAGGGCTATGGGGAGAGAGCAGGGCAGTGGGATTAGTTTGGATGAGATTGAGCACCCATTTTACATGAGATGCGTGGTGACCATTTTACACCAGGACACGTGTTACAGAGAACGGGAGAGAGTGGGAGAGAGAGAGAGAGAAGAGAGAGAGAGACAAGAGAGTGAGAGTGACATAAATCGAGGGGGAGAGAGGCACAGAGAGAGAGAAAGAAAGAGACATAGAGAGAGAGACACAGGGAGTGAGACAGATAGAGAGAGAGAGAGAGAGTGAGAGAGAGAGAGAGAGAGAGAGAGAGAGAGAGAGTGTGAGTCAAAGAGAGAGAAAAAAAGAGAGACTGATAGATAGAGAGATAGAGAGATAGAGCAAGGCAGAAACTGGGAGTGAGACACAGAGAAACAAAGAGAGAGAGAGATTGACAGAGAGAGAGAGAGAAAGAGAGAGAGATACAGAGCGATTTGGAGAGAGAGTCAGAGAGAGAGATACAAAAAATACAGAGCGAGAGAGAGAGATCGAAAGACAGATAGAGAGAGATAGAGAGAGAGACTAAGAGAGAAGGGGACAGAGGGAGAGAGAGAGAGAACAACAAACTGATAGAGAGATACAGAGAGACAGAGAGATAGAGAGAGAAATAGAGAGAGAGTGATGGAGAGAAAGAGAGACACATAGGCAGACAGAGAGAGCTAGAGAGAGATACTCTGAGAGAAAGAGATAGAGAGAGAGAGACAGAGAGGGAGAGAGTGACAGATAGAGAGAGAGAGACAGAGGGTAAGAGAGCGTGGCAGAGACAGAGAGAGTGGGAGAGTGAGAGACAGGGCGAGTGAGACAGAGAGAGAGAGAGACAGAGGGAAAGACAGATATAGAGGCAGAGAGAGAGAGAGAGAGAGAGAGAGAAAAAGAGACAGATAGACAAAGAGAGAGAGAGTGATAGACACAGGGAGCGAGAGAGACAGATAGAGGGAGAGCGAGAGAGAGAGAGAGAGACAGAGAGAAAGGCAGAAAGAGAGAGACAGACAGACAGACAGACAGAGAGAGAGATAGATATATAGAGAGCGAGACAGAGAGTGAGAGACAGAGAGAGAGAGAGGTCGAGAGTCACAGTAATGGAGAGCGAGAGACATAAAGAAACAGGGAGATAGAGAGTGACAGAGTAGTGTGCGTGTGTCTCACTCTCTCTCTGTATAGATTCTGGGTTTGACACAGGGCGATGAGGAGAGAGCAGGGCAGTGAGATTAGTTTGGGGATTGATACAGGGCCACGGGGAGAGAGCGGGGCAGTGGGATTAGTTTGGGGATTGATACAGGGCCATGGGGAGAGAGCGGGGCAGTGGGATTAGTTTGGGGATTGATACAAGACTATGGGGAGAGAGCGGGGCAGTGGGATTAGTTTGGGGATTGATACAGGACTATGAGGAGAGAGTGGGGCAATGGGATTAGTTTGTGTGAGATTGATACAGGACTATGGGGAGAGAGCGGGGCAGTGGGATTAGTTTGGGGATTGATACAGGTCTATGGGGAGAGAGAGGGACAGTGGGATTAGTTTGGGGATTGATACAGGACTATGTGGACAGAGTGGGGCAGTGGGATTAGTTTGGGAATTGATACAGGGCTATGGGGAGAGATCGGGGCAGTGGGATTAGTTTGGGAATTGATACAGGGCTATGGGGAGAGAGCGGGGCAGTGGGATTAGTTTGGGGATTGATACAGGACTATGGGGAGAGAGCGGGGCAGTGGGATTAGTTTGGGGATTAATGCATGGCTATGGGGAGAGAGCGGGGCAGTGGGATTAGTTTGGGAATTGATACAGGGCTGTGGAGATAGAGCGGGGCAGTGGGATTAGTTTGGGGATTGATACAGGGCTATGGGGAGAGAGCGGGGCAGTGGGATTAGTTTGGAGATTGATACAGGGCTATGGGGAGAGAGCGGGGTAGTGGGATTAGTTTGGGGATTGATACAGGGCTATGGGGAGAGAGCGGGGAAGTGGGATTAGTTTGGGGATTGATACAGGACTCTGGGGAGAGAGCGGGCAGTGGGATTAGTTTGGGGATTGATACAGGGCTATGGGGAGAGAGCGGGACAGTGGAATTAGTTTGGGAATTGATACAGGGCTACGGGGAGAGAGCGGGGCAGTGGGATTAGTTTGGGGATTGATACAGGACTATGGGGAGAGAGCGGGGAGTGGGATTAGTTTGGGGATTGATACAGGGCTATGGGGAGAGAGCAGGGCAGTGGGATTAGTTTGGATGAGATTGAGCACCCATTTTACATGAGATGCGTGGTGACCATTTTACACCAGGACACGTGTTACAGAGAACGGGAGAGAGTGGGAGAGAGAGAGAGAGAAGAGAGAGAGAGACAAGAGAGTGAGAGTGACATAAATCGAGGGGGAGAGAGGCACAGAGAGAGAGAAAGAAAGAGACATAGAGAGAGAGACACAGGGAGTGAGACAGATAGAGAGAGAGAGAGAGAGTGAGAGAGAGAGAGAGAGAGAGAGAGAGAGAGAGTGTGTGAGTCAAAGAGAGAGAAAAAAAGAGAGACTGATAGATAGAGAGATAGAGAGATAGAGCAAGGCAGAAACTGGGAGTGAGACACAGAGAAACAAAGAGAGAGAGAGATTGACAGAGAGAGAGAGAGAAAGAGAGAGAGATACAGAGCGATTTGGAGAGAGAGAGTCAGAGAGAGAGATACAAAAAATACAGAGCGAGAGAGAGAGATCGAAAGACAGATAGAGAGAGATAGAGAGAGAGACTAAGAGAGAAGGGGACAGAGGGAGAGAGAGAGAGAACGACAAACTGATAGAGAGATACAGAGAGACAGAGAGATAGAGAGAGAAATAGAGAGAGAGTGATGGAGAGAATGAGAGACACATAGGCAGACAGAGAGAGCTAGAGAGAGATACTCTGAGAGAAAGAGATAGAGAGAGAGAGACAGAGAGGGAGAGAGTGACAGATAGAGAGAGAGAGACAGAGGGTAAGAGAGCGTGGCAGAGACAGAGAGAGTGGGAGAGTGAGAGACAGGGCGAGTGAGACAGAGAGAGAGAGAGACAGAGGGAAAGACAGATATAGAGGCAGAGAGAGAGAGAGAGAGAGAGAAAAAGAGACAGATAGACAAAGAGAGAGAGAGTGATAGACACAGGGAGCGAGAGAGACAGATAGAGGGAGAGCGAGAGAGAGAGAGAGAGACAGAGAGACAGGCAGAAAGAGAGAGACAGACAGACAGACAGACAGAGAGAGAGATAGATATATAGAGAGCGAGACAGAGAGTGAGAGACAGAGAGAGAGAGAGGTCGAGAGTCACAGTAATGGAGAGCGAGAGACAGAAAGAAACAGGGAGATAGAGAGTGACAGAGTGAGTGTGCGTGTGTCTCACTCTCTCTCTGTATAGATTCTGGGTTTGACACAGGGCGATGAGGAGAGAGCAGGGCAGTGAGATTAGTTTGGGGATTGATACAGGGCCACGGGGAGAGAGCGGGGCAGTGGGATTAGTTTTGGGATTGATACAGGGCCATGGGGAGAGAGCGGGGCAGTGGGATTAGTTTGGGGATTGATACAAGACTATGGGGAGAGAACGGGGCAGTGGGATTAGTTTGGGGATTGATATCGGGCTATGGGGAGAGAGCGGGCCAGTGGGATTAGTTTGTGGATTGATACAGGGCTATGGGGAGAGAGCAGGGCAGTGGGATTAGTTTGGATGAGATTGAGCACCCATTTTACATGAGATGCGTGGTGACCATTTTACACCAGGACACGTGTTACAGAGAACGGGAGAGAGTGGGAGAGAGAGAGAGAGAAGAGAGAGAGAGACAAGAGAGTGAGAGTGACATAAATCGAGGGGGAGAGAGGCACAGAGAGAGAGAAAGAAAGAGACATAGAGAGAGAGACACAGGGAGTGAGACAGATAGAGAGAGAGAGAGAGAGTGAGAGAGAGAGAGAGAGAGAGAGAGAGAGAGAGAGAGTGTGAGTCAAAGAGAGAGAAAAAAAGAGAGACTGATAGATAGAGAGATAGAGAGATAGAGCAAGGCAGAAACTGGGAGTGAGACACAGAGAAACAAAGAGAGAGAGAGATTGACAGAGAGAGAGAGAGAAAGAGAGAGAGATACAGAGCGATTTGGAGAGAGAGTCAGAGAGAGAGATACAAAAAATACAGAGCGAGAGAGAGAGATCGAAAGACAGATAGAGAGAGATAGAGAGAGAGACTAAGAGAGAAGGGGACAGAGGGAGAGAGAGAGAGAACAACAAACTGATAGAGAGATACAGAGAGACAGAGAGATAGAGAGAGAAATAGAGAGAGAGTGATGGAGAGAAAGAGAGACACATAGGCAGACAGAGAGAGCTAGAGAGAGATACTCTGAGAGAAAGAGATAGAGAGAGAGAGACAGAGAGGGAGAGAGTGACAGATAGAGAGAGAGAGACAGAGGGTAAGAGAGCGTGGCAGAGACAGAGAGAGTGGGAGAGTGAGAGACAGGGCGAGTGAGACAGAGAGAGAGAGAGACAGAGGGAAAGACAGATATAGAGGCAGAGAGAGAGAGAGAGAGAGAGAGAGAAAAAGAGACAGATAGACAAAGAGAGAGAGAGTGATAGACACAGGGAGCGAGAGAGACAGATAGAGGGAGAGCGAGAGAGAGAGAGAGAGAAAGAGAGAAAGGCAGAAAGAGAGAGACAGACAGACAGACAGACAGAGAGAGAGATAGATATATAGAGAGCGAGACAGAGAGTGAGAGACAGAGAGAGAGAGAGGTCGAGAGTCACAGTAATGGAGAGCGAGAGACATAAAGAAACAGGGAGATAGAGAGTGACAGAGTGAGTGTGCGTGTGTCTCACTCTCTCTCTGTATAGATTCTGGGTTTGACACAGGGCGATGAGGAGAGAGCAGGGCAGTGAGATTAGTTTGGGGATTGATACAGGGCCACGGGGAGAGAGCGGGGCAGTGGGATTAGTTTGGGGATTGATACAGGGCCATGGGGAGAGAGCGGGGCAGTGGGATTAGTTTGGGGATTGATACAAGACTATGGGGAGAGAGCGGGGCAGTGGGATTAGTTTGGGGATTGATACAGGACTATGAGGAGAGAGTGGGGCAATGGGATTAGTTTGTGTGAGATTGATACAGGACTATGGGGAGACAGCGGGGCAGTGGGATTAGTTTGGGGATTGATACAGGTCTATGGGGAGAGAGAGGGACAGTGGGATTAGTTTGGGGATTGATACAGGACTATGTGGACAGAGTGGGGCAGTGGGATTAGTTTGGGAATTGATACAGGGCTATGGGGAGAGATCGGGGCAGTGGGATTAGTTTGGGAATTGATACAGGGCTATGGGGAGAGAGCGGGGCAGTGGGATTAGTTTGGGGATTGATACAGGACTATGGGGAGAGAGCGGGGCAGTGGGATTAGTTTGGGGATTAATGCATGGCTATGGGGAGAGAGCGGGGCAGTGGGATTAGTTTGGGAATTGATACAGGGCTGTGGAGAGAGAGCGGGGCAGTGGGATTAGTTTGGGGATTGATACAGGGCTATGGGGAGAGAGCGGGGCAGTGGGATTAGTTTGGAGATTGATACAGGGCTATGGGGAGAGAGCGGGGTAGTGGGATTAGTTTGGGGATTGATACAGGGCTATGGGGAGAGAGCGGGGAAGTGGGATTAGTTTGGGGATTGATACAGGACTCTGGGGAGAGAGCGGGCAGTGGGATTAGTTTGGGGATTGATACAGGGCTATGGGGAGAGAGCGGGACAGTGGAATTAGTTTGGGAATTGATACAGGGCTACGGGGAGAGAGCGGGGCAGTGGGATTAGTTTGGGGATTGATACAGGACTATGGGGAGAGAGCGGGGAGTGGGATTAGTTTGGGGATTGATACAGGGCTATGGGGAGAGAGCAGGGCAGTGGGATTAGTTTGGATGAGATTGAGCACCCATTTTACATGAGATGCGTGGTGACCATTTTACACCAGGACACGTGTTACAGAGAACGGGAGAGAGTGGGAGAGAGAGAGAGAGAAGAGAGAGAGAGACAAGAGAGTGAGAGTGACATAAATCGAGGGGGAGAGAGGCACAGAGAGAGAGAAAGAAAGAGACATAGAGAGAGAGACACAGGGAGTGAGACAGATAGAGAGAGAGAGAGAGAGTGAGAGAGAGAGAGAGAGAGAGAGAGAGAGAGAGTGTGTGAGTCAAAGAGAGAGAAAAAAAGAGAGACTGATAGATAGAGAGATAGAGAGATAGAGCAAGGCAGAAACTGGGAGTGAGACACAGAGAAACAAAGAGAGAGAGAGATTGACAGAGAGAGAGAGAGAAAGAGAGAGAGATACAGAGCGATTTGGAGAGAGAGAGTCAGAGAGAGAGATACAAAAAATACAGAGCGAGAGAGAGAGATCGAAAGACAGATAGAGAGAGATAGAGAGAGAGACTAAGAGAGAAGGGGACAGAGGGAGAGAGAGAGAGAACGACAAACTGATAGAGAGATACAGAGAGACAGAGAGATAGAGAGAGAAATAGAGAGAGAGTGATGGAGAGAATGAGAGACACATAGGCAGACAGAGAGAGCTAGAGAGAGATACTCTGAGAGAAAGAGATAGAGAGAGAGAGACAGAGAGGGAGAGAGTGACAGATAGAGAGAGAGAGACAGAGGGTAAGAGAGCGTGGCAGAGACAGAGAGAGTGGGAGAGTGAGAGACAGGGCGAGTGAGACAGAGAGAGAGAGAGACAGAGGGAAAGACAGATATAGAGGCAGAGAGAGAGAGAGAGAGAGAGAAAAAGAGACAGATAGACAAAGAGAGAGAGAGTGATAGACACAGGGAGCGAGAGAGACAGATAGAGGGAGAGCGAGAGAGAGAGAGAGAGACAGAGAGACAGGCAGAAAGAGAAAGACAGACAGACAGACAGACAGAGAGAGAGATAGATATATAGAGAGCGAGACAGAGAGTGAGAGACAGAGAGAGAGAGAGGTCGAGAGTCACAGTAATGGAGAGCGAGAGACAGAAAGAAACAGGGAGATAGAGAGTGACAGAGTGAGTGTGCGTGTGTCTCACTCTCTCTCTGTATAGATTCTGGGTTTGACACAGGGCGATGAGGAGAGAGCAGGGCAGTGAGATTAGTTTGGGGATTGATACAGGGCCACGGGGAGAGAGCGGGGCAGTGGGATTAGTTTTGGGATTGATACAGGGCCATGGGGAGAGAGCGGGGCAGTGGGATTAGTTTGGGGATTGATACAAGACTATGGGGAGAGAACGGGGCAGTGGGATTAGTTTGGGGATTGATACAGGACTATGAGGAGAGAGTGGGGCAATGGGATTAGTTTGTGTGAGATGGATACAGGACTATGGGGAGAGAGCGGGGCAGTGGGATTAGTTTGGGGATTGATACAGGTCTATGGGGAGAGAGAGGGACAGTGGGATTAGTTTGGGGATTGATACAGGACTATGTGGACAGAGTGGGGCAGTGGGATTAGTTTGGGGATTGATACAGGACTATGGGGAGAGAGCGGGGAGTGGGATTAGTTTGCGGATTGATACAGGGCTATGGGGAGAGAGCAGGGCAGTGGGATTAGTTTGGATGAGATTGAGCACCCATTTTACATGAGATGCGTGGTGACCATTTTACACCAGGACACGTGTTACAGAGAACGGGAGAGAGTGGGAGAGAGAGAGAGAGAAGAGAGAGAGAGACAAGAGAGTGAGAGTGACATAAATCGAGGGGGAGAGAGGCACAGAGAGAGAGAAAGAAAGAGACATAGAGAGAGAGACACAGGGAGTGAGACAGATAGAGAGAGAGAGAGAGAGTGAGAGAGAGAGAGAGAGAGAGAGAGAGAGAGAGAGTGTGAGTCAAAGAGAGAGAAAAAAAGAGAGACTGATAGATAGAGAGATAGAGAGATAGAGCAAGGCAGAAACTGGGAGTGAGACACAGAGAAACAAAGAGAGAGAGAGATTGACAGAGAGAGAGAGAGAAAGAGAGAGAGATACAGAGCGATTTGGAGAGAGAGAGTCAGAGAGAGAGATACAAAAAATACAGAGCGAGAGAGAGAGATCGAAAGACAGATAGAGAGAGATAGAGAGAGAGACTAAGAGAGAAGGGGACAGAGGGAGAGAGAGAGAGAACGACAAACTGATAGAGAGATACAGAGAGACAGAGAGATAGAGAGAGAAATAGAGAGAGAGTGATGGAGAGAAAGAGAGACACATAGGCAGACAGAGAGAGCTAGAGAGAGATACTCTGAGAGAAAGAGATAGAGAGAGAGAGACAGAGAGGGAGAGAGTGACAGATAGAGAGAGAGAGACAGAGGGTAAGAGAGCGTGGCAGAGACAGAGAGAGTGGGAGAGTGAGAGACAGGGCGAGTGAGACAGAGAGAGAGAGAGACAGAGGGAAAGACAGATATAGAGGCAGAGAGAGAGAGAGAGAGAGAGAGAAAAAGAGACAGATAGACAAAGAGAGAGAGAGTGATAGACACAGGGAGCGAGAGAGACAGATAGAGGGAGAGCGAGAGAGAGAGAGAGAGAGACAGAGAGACAGGCAGAAAGAGAGAGACAGACAGACAGACAGACAGAGAGAGAGATAGATATATAGAGAGCGAGACAGAGAGTGAGAGACAGAGAGAGAGAGAGGTCGAGAGTCACAGTAATGGAGAGCGAGAGACAGAAAGAAACAGGGAGATAGAGAGTGACAGAGTGAGTGTGCGTGTGTCTCACTCTCTCTCTGTATAGATTCTGGGTTTGACACAGGGCGATGAGGAGAGAGCAGGGCAGTGAGATTAGTTTGGGGATTGGTACAGGGCCACGGGGAGAGAGCGGGGCAGTGGGATTAGTTTGGGGATTGATACAGGGCCATGGGGAGAGAGCGGGGCAGTGGGATTAGTTTGGGGATTGATACAAGACTATGGGGAGAGAGCGGGGCAGTGGGATTAGTTTGGGGATTGATACAGGACTATGAGGAGAGAGTGGGGCAATGGGATTAGTTTATGTGAGATTGATACAGGACTATGGGGAGAGAGCGGGGCAGTGGGATTAGTTTGGGGATTGATACAGGTCTATGGGGAGAGAGAGGGACAGTGGGATTAGTTTGGGGATTGATACAGGACTCTGGGGAGAGAGCTGGCAGTGGGATTAGTTTGGGGATTGATACAGGGCTATGGGGAGAAAGCTGGGCAGTGGGATTAGTTTGGGAATTGATACAGGGCTACGGGGAGAGAGCAGGGCAGTGGGATTAGTTTGGGGATTGATACAGGGCTATGGGGAGAGAGCGGGGCAGTGGGATTAGTTTGGGGATTGATATCGGGCTATGGGGAGAGAGCGGGCCAGTGGGATTAGTTTGTGGATTGATACAGGGCTATGGGGAGAGAGCGGGGCAGTGGGATTAGTTTGGGGATTGATACAGGGCTATGGGGAGAGAGCGGGACAGTGGAATTAGTTTGGGAATTGATACAGGGCTACGGGGAGAGAGCGGGGCAGTGGGATTAGTTTGGGGATTGATACAGGACTATGGGGAGAGAGCGGGGAGTGGGATTAGTTTGGGGATTGATACAGGGCTATGGGGAGAGAGCAGGGCAGTGGGATTAGTTTGGATGAGATTGAGCACCCATTTTACATGAGATGCGTGGTGACCATTTTACACCAGGACACGTGTTACAGAGAACGGGAGAGAGTGGGAGAGAGAGAGAGAGAAGAGAGAGAGAGACAAGAGAGTGAGAGTGACATAAATCGAGGGGGAGAGAGGCACAGAGAGAGAGAAAGAAAGAGACATAGAGAGAGAGACACAGGGAGTGAGACAGATAGAGAGAGAGAGAGAGAGTGAGAGAGAGAGAGAGAGAGAGAGAGAGAGAGAGAGTGTGAGTCAAAGAGAGAGAAAAAAAGAGAGACTGATAGATAGAGAGATAGAGAGATAGAGCAAGGCAGAAACTGGGAGTGAGACACAGAGAAACAAAGAGAGAGAGAGATTGACAGAGAGAGAGAGAGAAAGAGAGCGAGATACAGAGCGATTTGGAGAGAGAGTGTCAGAGAGAGAGATACAAAAAATACAGAGCGAGAGAGAGAGATCGAAAGACAGATAGAGAGAGATAGAGAGAGAGACTAAGAGAGAAGGGGAAAGAGGGAGAGAGAGAGAGAACGACAAACTGATAGAGAGATACAGAGAGACAGAGAGATAGAGAGAGAAATAGAGAGAGAGTGATGGAGAGAAAGAGAGACACATAGGCAGACAGAGAGAGCTAGAGAGAGATACTCTGAGAGAAAGAGATAGAGAGAGAGAGACAGAGAGGGAGAGAGTGACAGATAGAGAGAGAGAGACAGAGGGTAAGAGAGCGTGGCAGAGACAGAGAGAGTGGGAGAGTGAGAGACAGGGCGAGTGAGACAGAGAGAGAGAGAGACAGAGGGAAAGACAGATATAGAGGCAGAGAGAGAGAGAGAGAGAGAGAGAGAAAGAGACAGATAGACAAAGAGAGAGAGAGTGATAGACACAGGGAGCGAGAGAGACAGATAGAGGGAGAGCGAGAGAGAGAGAGAGACAGAGAGACAGGCAGAAAGAGAGAGACAGACAGACAGACAGACAGAGAGAGAGATAGATATATAGAGAGCGAGACAGAGAGTGAGAGACAGAGAGAGAGAGAGGTCGAGAGTCACAGTAATGGAGAGCGAGAGACAGAAAGAAACAGGGAGATAGAGAGTGACAGAGTGAGTGTGCGTGTGTCTCACTCTCTCTCTGTATAGATTCTGGGTTTGACACAGGGCGATGAGGAGAGAGCAGGGCAGTGAGATTAGTTTGGGGATTGATACAGGGCCACGGGGAGAGAGCGGGGCAGTGGGATTAGTTTGGGGATTGATACAGGGCCATGGGGAGAGAGCGGGGCAGTGGGATTAGTTTGGGGATTGATACAAGACTATGGGGAGAGAGCGGGGCAGTGGGATTAGTTTGGGGATTGATACAGGGCTATGGGGAGAGAGTGGGGCAGTGGGATTAGTTTGAGGATTGATACAGGGCTATGGGGAGAGAGTGCGGCAGTGGAATTAGTTTGGGGATTGATACAGGACTACGGGGAGAGAGCGGGGCAGTGGGATTAGTTTTGGGATGGATACAGGACTATGGGGAGAGAGCGGGGCAGTGGGATTAGTTTGGGGATTGATACAGCACCATGGGGAGAGAGCGGGGCAATGGGATTAGTTTGGGGATTGATACAGGAGTATGGGGAGAAAGCGGGGCAGTGGGATTAGTTTGGGGATTGATACAGGACTATGGGGAGAGAGCGGGGCAGTGGGATTAGTTTGGGTGAGATTGATACAGAACAATGGGGAGAGAGCGGGGCAGTGGGATTAGTTTGGGGATTGATACAGGACTATGTGGACAGAGTGGGGCAGTGGGATTAGTTTGGGAATTGATACAGGGCTATGGGGAGAGAGTGGGGCAGTGGGATTAGCTTGGGGATTGACACAGGACTATGGGGAGAGAGCGGGGCAGTGGGATTCGTTTGGGGATTGATACAGGGCTATGGGGAGAAAGCGGGGCAGTGGGATTAGTTTGGGGATTGATACAGGGCTATGGGGAGAGGGGGGGCAGCCGGATTAGTTTGGGGATTGACACAGGACTATGGGGAGAGAGCGGGGCAGTGGGATTAGTTTGGTGATTGATACAGGGCAATGGGGAGAGAGTGGGGCAGTGGGATAAGTTTGGGGAATGATACAGGACTATGGGGAGTGAGCGGGGCAGTGGGATTAGTTTGGGAATTGATACAGGGCTATGGGGAGAGAGCGGGGTAGTGGGATTAGTTTGGGGATTGATACAGGGCTATGGGGAGAGATCGGGGCAGTGGGATTAGTTTGGGAATTGATACAGGGCTATGGGGAGAGAGCGGGGCAGTGGGATTAGTTTGGGGATTGATACAGGACTATGGGGAGAGAGCGGGGCAGTGGGATTAGTTTGGGGATTAATGCATGGCTATGGGGAGAGAGCGGGGCAGTGGGATTAGTTTGGGAATTGATACAGGGCTGTGGAGAGAGAGCGGGGCAGTGGGATTAGTTTGGGGATTGATACAGGGCTATGGGGAGAGAGCGGGGCAGTGGGATTAGTTTGGAGATTGATACAGGGCTATGGGGAGAGAGCGGGGCAGTGGGATTAGTTTGGGGATTGATACAGGGCTATGGGGAGAGAGCGGGGAAGTGGGATTAGTTTGGGGATTGATACAGGACTCTGGGGAGAGAGCGGGCAGTGGGATTAGTTTGGGGATTGATACAGGGCTATGGGGAGAAAGCTGGGCAGTGGGATTAGTTTGGGGATTGATACAGGGCTATGAGGAGAGAGCGGGGCAAGGGGATTAGTTTGGGAATTGATACATGACTATGGGGAGAGAGCGGGGCAGTGGGATTAGTTTGGGGATTGATACAGGGCTATGGGGAGAGAGCGGGGCAGTGGGATTAGTTTGGGGATTGATGCAGGGCTCTGGGGAGAGAGCAGGGCAGTGGGATTAGTTTGGGGATTGATACAGGGCTATGGGGAGAGAGCGGGGCAGTGGGATTAGTTTGGGGATTGATACAGGGCTATGGGGAGAGAGCGGGACAGTGGGATTAGTTTGGGGATTGATATCGGGCTATGGGGAGAGAGCGGGCAAGTGGGATTAGTTTGTGGATTGATACAGGGCTATGGGGAGAGAGCGGGGCAGTGGGATTAGTTTGGGGATTGATACAGGGCTATGGGGAGAGAGCGGGACAGTGGAATTAGTTTGGGAATTGATACAGGGCTACGGGGAGAGAGCGGGGCAGTGGGATTAGTTTGGGGATTGATACAGGACTATGGGGAGAGAGCGGGGAGTGGGATTAGTTTGGGGATTGATACAGGGCTATGGGGAGAGAGCAGGGCAGTGGGATTAGTTTGGATGAGATTGAGCACCCATTTTACATGAGATGCGTGGTGACCATTTTACACCAGGACACGTGTTACAGAGAACGGGAGAGAGTGGGAGAGAGAGAGAGAGAAGAGAGAGAGAGACAAGAGAGTGAGAGTGACATAAATCGAGGGGGAGAGAGGCACAGAGAGAGAGAAAGAAAGAGACATAGAGAGAGAGACACAGGGAGTGAGACAGATAGAGAGAGAGAGAGAGAGTGAGAGAGAGAGAGAGAGAGAGAGAGAGAGAGAGAGAGAGAGAGAGAGAGAGAGAGAGAAAGAAAGACAGGGATAGACTGAGAGTGTGAGTGAAAGAGAGAGAAAAAAAGAGAGGCTGATAGATAGAGAGATAGAGAGATAGAGCAAGGCAGAAACTGGGAGTGAGACACAGAGAAACAAAGAGAGAGAGAGATTGACAGAGAGAGAGAGAGAAAGAGAGAGAGATACAGAGCGATTTGGAGAGAGAGAGTCAGAGAGAGAGATACAAAAAATACAGAGCGAGAGAGAGAGATCGAAAGACAGATAGAGAGAGATAGAGAGAGAGACTAAGAGAGAAGGGGACAGAGGGAGAGAGAGAGAGAACGACAAACTGATAGAGAGATACAGAGAGACAGAGAGATAGAGAGAGAAATAGAGAGAGAGTGATGGAGAGAAAGAGAGACACATAGGCAGACAGAGAGAGCTACAGAGAGATACTCTGAGAGAAAGAGATAGAGAGAGAGAGACAGAGAGGGAGAGAGTGACAGATAGAGAGAGAGAGACAGAGGGTAAGAGAGCGTGGCAGAGACAGAGAGAGTGGGAGAGTGAGAGACAGGGCGAGTGAGACAGAGAGAGAGAGAGACAGAGGGAAAGACAGATATAGAGGCAGAGAGAGAGAGAGAGAGAGAGAGAGAAAGAGACAGATAGACAAAGAGAGAGAGAGTGATAGACACAGGGAGCGAGAGAGACAGATAGAGGGAGAGCGAGAGAGAGAGAGAGAGACAGAGAGACAGGCAGAAAGAGAGAGACAGACAGACAGACAGACAGAGAGAGAGATAGATATATAGAGAGCGAGACAGAGAGTGAGAGACAGAGAGAGAGAGAGGTCGAGAGTCACAGTAATGGAGAGCGAGAGACAGAAAGAAACAGGGAGATAGAGAGTGACAGAGTGAGTGTGCGTGTGTCTCACTCTCTCTCTGTATAGATTCTGGGTTTGACACAGGGCGATGAGGAGAGAGCAGGGCAGTGAGATTAGTTTGGGGATTGATACAGGGCCACGGGGAGAGAGCGGGGCAGTGGGATTAGTTTGGGGATTGATACAGGGCCATGGGGAGAGAGCGGGGCAGTGGGATTAGTTTGGGGATTGATACAAGACTATGGGGAGAGAGCGGGGCAGTGGGATTAGTTTGGGGATTGATACAGGGCTATGGGGAGAGAGTGGGGCAGTGGGATTAGTTTGGGGATTGATACAGGGCTATGGGGAGAAAGCGGGGCAGTGGGATTAGTTTGGGGATTGATACAGGGCTATGGGGAGAGGGGGGGCAGCCGGATTAGTTTGGGGATTGACACAGGACTATGGGGAGAGAGCGGGGCAGTGGGATTAGTTTGGTGATTGATACAGGGCTATGAGGAGAGAGTGCGGCAGTGGAATTAGTTTGGGGATTGATACAGGACTACGGGGAGAGAGCGGGGCAGTGGGATTAGTTTTGGGATGGATACAGGACTATGGGGAGAGAGCGGGGCAGTGGGATTAGTTTGGGGATTGATACAGCACCATGGGGAGAGAGCGGGGCAATGGGATTAGTTTGGGGATTGATACAGGAGTATGGGGAGAAAGCGGGGCAGTGGGATTAGTTTGGGGATTGATACAGGACTATGGGGAGAGAGCGGGGCAGTGCGATTAGTTTGGGTGAGATTGATACGGAACAATGGGGAGAGAGCGGGGCAGTGGGATTAGTTTGGGGATTGATACAGGACTATGCGGAGAAAGCGGGGCAGTGGGATTAGTTTGGGGATTGATGCAGGGCTCTGGGGAGAGAGCAGGGCAGTGGGATTAGTTTGGGGATTGATACAGGACTATGGGGAGAGAGCGGGCAGTGGGATTAGTTTGGGGATTGATAAAGGTCTATGGGGAGAGAGTGGAGCAGTGGGATTCGTTTGGGGATTGATGCAGGATTTTGGGGAGAGAGTGGGGCAGTGGGATTAGTTTGTGTGAGATTGATACAGGACTATGGGGAGAGAGTGGGGCAGTGGGCTTAGTTTGTGTGAGATTGATACAGGGCTATGGGGAGAGAGCGGGGCAGTGGGATTAGTTTGTGTGAGATTGATACAGGACTATGGAGAGAGATCGGGGCAGTGGGATTAGTTTGGGGATTGATACAGGACTATGGGGAGAGAGTGGGGCGTTGGGATTAGTTTGGGGATTGATACAGGACTATGGGGATAGAGCGGGGCAGTGGGATTAGTTTGGGGATTGATACAGGACTATGGGGAGAGAGCGGGGCACTGGGAATAGTTTGGGGTTTGATAGAGGTATATGGGGAGAGAGCGGGGCAGTGGGATTAGTTTGGAGATTGATACAGGACTATGGGGAGAGAGCGGGGCAGTGGGATGAGTTTGTGTGAGATTGATACAGGACTATGAGGAGAGAGCGGGGCAGTGGGATTAGTTTGGGGGTTGATACAAGACTATGGGGAAGAGCGGGGCAATGGGATTAGTTTGGGGATTGATACAGGACTATGCGGAGAAAGCGGGGCAGTGGGATTAGTTTGGGGATTGATACAGGGCTATGGGGAGAAAGCGAGGCAGTGGGATTAGTTTGGGGATTGATGCAGGGCTCTGGGGAGAGAGCAGGGCAGTGGGATTAGTTTGGGGATTGATACAGGACTATGGGGAGAGAGCGGGCAGTGGGATTAGTTTGGGGATTGATAAAGGTCTATGGGGAGAGAGCGGTTGTGGGATTAGTTTGGGGATTGATAAAGGTCTATGGGGAGAGAGTGGAGCAGTGGGATTCGTTTGGGGATTGATGCAGGATTTTGGGGAGAGAGTGGGGCAGTGGGATTAGTTTGTGTGAGATTGATACAGGACTATGGGGAGAGAGTGGGGCAGTGGGCTTAGTTTGTGTGAGATTGATACAGGGCTATGGGGAGAGAGCGGGGCAGTGGGATTAGTTTGTGTGAGATTGATACAGGACTATGGAGAGAGATCGGGGCAGTGGGATTAGTTTGGGGATTGATACAGGACTATGGGGAGAGAGTGGGGCGTTGGGATTAGTTTGGGGATTGATACAGGACTATGGGGATAGAGCGGGGCAGTGGGATTAGTTTGGGGATTGATACAGGACTATGGGGAGAGAGCGGGGCACTGGGAATAGTTTGGGGTTTGATAGAGGTATATGGGGAGAGAGCGGGGCAGTGGGATTAGTTTGGAGATTGATACAGGACTATGGGGAGAGAGCGGGGCAGTGGGATGAGTTTGTGTGAGATTGATATAGGACTATGAGGAGAGAGCGGGGCAGTGGGATTAGTTTGGGGGTTGATACAAGACTATGGGGAGAGAGCGGGGCAGTGGGATTAGTTTGGGGATTGATACAGGGCTATGGGGAGAGAGTGGAGCAGTGGGATTAGTTTGGGGATTGATACAGGGCTATGGGGAGAGAGGGGGGCAGTGGAATTAGTTTGGGGATTGATACAGGACTATGGGGAGAGAGCGGGGCAGTGGGATTAGTTTTGGGATGGATACAGGACTATGGGGAGAGAGCGGGGCAGTGGGATTAGTTTGGGGATTGATACATCACCATGGGGAGAGAGCGGGGCAATGGGATTAGTTTGGGGATTGATACAGGAGTATGGGGAGAAAGCGGGGCAGTGGGATTAGTTTGGGGATTGATACAGGACTATGGGGAGAGAGCGGGGCAGTGGGATTAGTTTGGGTGAGATTGATACAGAACAATGGGGAGAGAGCGGGGCAGTGGGATTAGTTTGGGGATTGATACAGGACTATGCGGAGAAAACGGGGCAGTGGGATTAGTTTGGGGATTGATACAGGGCTATGGGGAGAAAGCGAGGCAGTGGGATTAGTTTGGGGATTGATACAGGACTATGGGGAGAGAGTGGGGCAGTGGGATTAGTTTGGGGATTGATACAGGGCTATGGGGAGAAATCGGTGCAGTGGGATTAGTTTGGGGATTGATAAAGGTCTATGGGGAGAGAGTGGAGCAGTGGGATTCGTTTGGGGATTGATACAGGATTTTGGGGAGAGAGTGGGGCAGTGGGATTTGATTGTGTGAGATTGATACAGGACTATGGGGAGAGAGTGGGGCAGTGGGCTTAGTTTGTGTGAGATTGATACAGGGCTTTGGGTAGAGAGCGGGGCAATGGGATTAGTTTGTGTGAGATTGATACAGGACTATGGAGAGAGATCGGGGCAGTGGGATTAGTTTGGGGATTGATACAGGACTATGGGGAGAGAGTGGGGCGTTGGGATTAGTTTGGGGATTGATACAGGACTATGGGGATAGAGCGGGGCAGTGGGATTAGTTTGGGGATTGATACAGGACTATGGGGAGAGAGCGGGGCACTGGGATTAGTTTGGGGTTTGATAGAGGTATATGGGGAGAGAGCGGGGCAGTGGGAATAGTTTGGAGATTGATACAGGACTATGGGGAGAGAGCGGGGCAGTGGGATGAGTTTGTGTGAGATTGATACAGGACTATGAGGAGAGAGCGGGGCAGTGGGATTAGTTTGGGGGTTGATACAGGACTATGTGGAGAGCGCGGGGCAGTGGGATTAGTTTGGGGATTTATACAGGACTATGGGGAGAGAGCGGGCCAGTGGGATTAGTTTGTGTGGGATTGACACAGGACTATGAGGAGAGAGAGTGGCAGTGGAATTAGTTAGTGTGAGATTGATACAGGACTATGGGGAGAGAGCGGGGCAGTGGGATTAGTTTGTGTGGGATTGACACAGGACTATGAGGAGAGAGACTGGAAGTGGAATTAGTTAGTGTGAGATTGATACAGGACTATGGGGAGAGAGCGGGGCAGTGGGATTAGTTTGTGGATTGATACAGGACTATGAGGAGAGAGTGGGGCAATGGGATTAGTTTGTGTGAGATTGATACAGGACTATGGGGAGAGAGCGGGGCAGTGGGATTAGTTTGGGGATTGATACAGGACTATGGGGAGAGAGAGGGACAGTGGGATTAGTTTGGGGATTGATACAGGACTATGGGGAGAAAGCGGGGCAGTGGAATTAGTTTCTGTGAGATTGATACAGGACTATGAGGAGAGAGCGGGCCTGTGGGATTAGTTTGGGGATTGATACAGGTCTATGGGGAGAGAGCGGGGCAGTGGGATTAGTTTGGGGATTGATACAGGGCTATGGGGAGAGAGTGGGGCAGTGGGATTAGTTTGGGGATTGATACAGGGCTATGGGGAGAGAGTGCGGCAGTGGAATTAGTTTGGGGATTGATACAGGACTACGGGGAGAGAGCGGGGCAGTGGGATTAGTTTTGGGATGGATACAGGACTATGGGGAGAGAGCGGGGCAGTGGGATTAGTTTGGGTGAGATTGATACAGAACAATGGGGAGAGAGCGGGGCAGTGGGATTAGTTTGGGGATTGATACAGGACTATGTGGACAGAGTGGGGCAGTGGGATTAGTTTGGGAATTTGTACAGGGCTATGGGGAGAGAGTGGGGCAGTGGGATTAGCTTGGGGATTGATACAGGACTATGGGGAGAGAGCGGGGCAGTGGGATTCGTTTGGGGATTGATACAGGGCTATGGGGAGAAAGCGGGGCAGTGGGATTAGTTTGGGGATTGATACAGGGCTATGGGGAGAGGGGGGGCAGCCGGATTAGTTTGGGGATTGACACAGGACTATGGGGAGAGAGCGGGGCAGTGGGATTAGTTTGGTGATTGATACAGGGCAATGGGGAGAGAGTGGGCCAGTGGGATTAGTTTGGGGAATGATACAGGACTATGGGGAGTGAGCGGGGCAGTGGGATTAGTTTGGGAATTGATACAGGGCTATGGGGAGAGAGCGGGGCAGTGGGATTAGTTTGGGGATTGATACAGGGCTATGGGGAGAGAGCGGGGCAGTGGGATTAGTTTGGGGATTGATACAGGACTATGGGGAGAGAGCGGGGCAGTGGGATTAGTTTGGGGATTAATGCAAGGCTATGGGGAGAGAGCGGGGCAGTGGGATTAGTTTGGAGATTGATACAGGGCTATGGGGAGAGAGCGGGGCAGTGGGATTAGTTTGGGGATTGATACAGGGCTATGGGGAGAGAGCGGGGAAGTTGGATTAGTTTGGGGATTGATACAGGACTCTGGGGAGAGAGCGAGCAGTGGGATTAGTTTGGGGATTGATACAGGGCTATGGGGAGAAAGCTGGGCAGTGGGATTAGTTTTGGGATTGATACAGGGCTATGAGGAGAGAGCGGGGCAATGGGATTAGTTTGGGAATTGATACAGGACTATGGGGAGAGAGCGGGGCAGTGGGATTAGTTTGGGGATTGATACAGGGCTATGGGGAGAGAGCGGGGCAGTGGGATTAGTTTGGGGATTGATGCAGGGCTCTGGGGAGAGAGCAGGGCAGTGGGATTAGTTTGGGGATTGATACAGGGCTATGGGGAGAGAGCGGGGCAGTGGGATTAGTTTGGGGATTGATACAGGGCTATGGGGAGAGAGCGGGACAGTGGGATTAGTTTGGGGATTGATATCGGGCTATGGGGAGAGAGCGGGCCAGTGGGATTAGTTTGTGGATTGATACAGGGCTATGGGGAGAGAGCGGGGCAGTGGGATTAGTTTGGGGATTGATACAGGGCTATGGGGAGAGAGCGGGACAGTGGAATTAGTTTGGGAATTGATACAGGGCTACGGGGAGAGAGCGGGGCAGTGGGATTAGTTTGGGGATTGATACAGGACTATGGGGAGAGAGCGGGGAGTGGTATTAGTTTGGGGATTGATACAGGGCTTTGGGGAGAGAGCAGGGCAGTGGGATTAGTTTGGATGAGATTGAGCACCCATTTTACATGAGATGCGTGGTGACCATTTTACACCAGGACACGTGTTACAGAGAACGGGAGAGAGTGGGAGAGAGAGAGAGAGAAGAGAGAGAGAGACAAGAGAGTGAGAGTGACATAAATCGAGGGGGAGAGAGGCACAGAGAGAGAGAAAGAAAGAGACATAGAGAGAGAGACACAGGGAGTGAGACAGATAGAGAGAGAGAGTGAGAGTGAGAGAGAGAGAGAGAGAGAGAGAGAGAGAGAGAGAGAGAGAGAGAGAGAGAGAAAGAAAGACAGGGAGAGACTGAGAGTGTGAGTCAAAGAGAGAGAAAAAAAGAGAGACTGATAGATAGAGAGATAGAGAGATAGAGCAAGGCAGAAACTGGGAGTGAGACACAGAGAAACAAAGAGAGAGAGAGATTGACAGAGAGAGAGAGAAAGAGAGAGAGATACAGAGCGATTTGGAGAGAGAGAGTCAGAGAGAGAGATACAAAAAATACAGAGCGAGAGAGAGAGATCGAAAGACAGATAGAGAGAGATAGAGAGAGAGACTAAGAGAGAAGGGGACAGAGGGAGAGAGAGAGAGAACGACAAACTGATAGAGAGATACAGAGAGACAGAGAGATAGAGAGAGAAATAGAGAGAGAGTGATGGAGAGAAAGAGAGACACATAGGCAGACAGAGAGAGCTAGAGAGAGATACTCTGAGAGAAAGAGATAGAGAGAGAGAGACAGAGAGGGAGAGAGTGACAGATAGAGAGAGAGAGACAGAGGGTAAGAGAGCGTGGCAGAGACAGAGAGAGTGGGAGAGTGAGAGACAGGGCGAGTGAGACAGAGAGAGAGAGAGACAGAGGGAAAGACAGATATAGAGGCAGAGAGAGAGAGAGAGAGAGAGAGAAAAAGAGACAGATAGACAAAGAGAGAGAGAGTGATAGACACAGGGAGCGAGAGAGACAGATAGAGGGAGAGCGAGAGAGAGAGAGAGAGACAGAGAGACAGGCAGAAAGAGAGAGACAGACAGACAGACAGACAGAGAGAGAGATAGATATGTAGAGAGCGAGACAGAGAGTGAGAGACAGAGAGAGAGAGAGGTCGAGAGTCACAGTAATGGAGAGCGAGAGACAGAAAGAAACAGGGAGATAGAGAGTGACAGAGTGAGTGTGCGTGTGTCTCACTCTCTCTCTGTATAGATTCTGGGTTTGACACAGGGCGATGAGGAGAGAGCAGGGCAGTGAGATTAGTTTGGGGATTGATACAGGGCCACGGGGAGAGAGCGGGGCAGTGGGATTAGTTTGGGGATTGATACAAGACTATGGGGAGAGAGCGGGGCAGTGGGATTAGTTTGGGGATTGATACAGGGCTATGGGGAGAGAGTGGGGCAGTAGGATTAGTTTGGGGATTGATACAGGGCTGTGGGGAGAGAGTGCGGCAGTGGAATTAGTTTGGGGATTGATACAGAACTACAGGGAGAGAGCGGGGCAGTGGGATTAGTTTTGGGATGGATACAGGACTATGGGGAGAGAGCGGGGCAGTGGGATTAGTTTGGGGATTGATACAGCACCATGGGGAGAGAGCGGGGCAATGGGATATGTTTGGGGATTGATACAGGAGTATGGGGAGAAAGCGGGGCAGTGGGATTAGTTTGGGGATTGATACAGGACTATGGGGAGAGAGCGGGGCAGTGGGATTAGTTTGGGTGAGATTGATACAGAACAATGGGGAGAGAGCGGGGCAGTGGGATTAGTTTGGGGATTGATACAGGACTATGCGGAGAAAGCGGGGCAGTGGGATTAGTTTGGGGATTGATACAGGGCTCTGGGGAGAGAGCAGGGCAGTGGGATTAGTTTGGGGATTGATAAAGGTCTATGGGGAGAGAGTGGAGCAGTGGGATTCGTTTGGGGATTGATGCAGGATTTTGGGGAGAGAGTGGGGCAGTGGGATTAGTTTGTGTGAGATTGATACATGACTATGGGGAGAGAGTGGGGCAGTGGGCTTAGTTTGTGTGAGATTGATACAGGGCTATGGGGAGAGAGCGGGGCAGTGGGATTAGTTTGTGTGAGATTGATACAGGACTATGGAGAGAGATCGGGGCAGTGGGATTAGTTTGCGGATTGATACAGGACTATGGGGAGAGAGTGGGGCGTTGGGATTAGTTTGGGGATTGATACAGGACTATGGGGATAGAGCGGGGCAGTGGGATTAGTTTGGGGATTGATACAGGACTATGGGGAGAGAGCGGGGCACTGGGAATAGTTTGGAATTTGATAGAGGTATATGGGGAGAGAGCGGGGCAGTGGGATTAGTTTGGAGATTGATACAGGACTATGGGGAGAGAGCGGGGCAGTGGGATGAGTTTGTGTGAGATTGATAAAGGACTATGAGGAGAGAGCGGGGCAGTGGGATTAGTTTGGGGGTTGATACAAGACTATGGGGAGAGAGCGGGGCAGTGGGATTAGTTTGGGGATTGATACAGGGCTATGGGGAGAGAGTGGGGCAGTGGGATTAGTTTGGGGATTGATACAGGGCTATGGGGAGAGAGTGGGGCAGTGGAATTAGTTTGGGGATTGATACAGGACTATGGGGAGAGAGCGGGGCAGTGGGATTAGTTTTGGGATGGATACAGGACTATGGGGAGAGAGCGGGGCAGTGGGATTAGTTTGGGGATTGATACATCACCATGGGGAGAGAGCGGGGCAATGGGATTAGTTTGGGGATTGATACAGGAGTATGGGGAGAAAGCGGGGCAGTGGGATTAGTTTGGGGATTGATACAGGACTATGGGGAGAGAGCGGGGCAGTGGGATTAGTTTGGGTGAGATTGATACAGAACAATGGTAGAGAGCGGGGCAGTGGGATTAGTTTGGGGATTGATACAGGACTATGCGGAGAAAACGGGGCAGTGGGATTAGTTTGGGGATTGATACAGGGCTATGGGGAGAAAGCGAGGCAGTGGGATTAGTTTGGGGATTGATACAGGACTATGGGGAGAGAGTGGGGCAGTGGGATTAGTTTGGGGATTGATACAGGGCTATGGGGAGAAATCGGGGCAGTGGGATTAGTTTGGGGATTGATAAAGGTCTATGGGGAGAGAGTGGAGCAGTGGGATTCGTTTGGGGATTGATACAGGATTTTGGGGAGAGAGTGGGGCAGTGGGATTTGTTTGTGTGAGATTGATACAGGACTATGGGGAGAGAGTGGGGCAGTGGGCTTAGTTTGTGTGAGATTGATACAGGGCGTTGGGGAGAGAGCGGGGCAGTGGGATTAGTTTGTGTGAGATTGATACAGGACTATGGAGAGAGATCGGGGCAGTGGGATTAGTTTGGGGATTGATACAGGACTATGGGGAGAGAGTGGGGCGTTGGGATTAGTTTGGGGATTGATACAGGACTATGGGGATAGAGCGGGGCAGTGGGATTAGTTTGGGGATTGATACAGGACTATGGGGAGAGAGCGGGGCACTGGGATTAGTTTGGGGTTTGATAGAGGTATATGGGGAGAGAGCGGGCCAGTGGGATTAGTTTGTGTGGGATTGACACAGGACTATGAGGAGAGAGAGTGGCAGTGGAATTAGTTAGTGTGAGATTGATACAGGACTATGGGGAGAGAGCGGGGCAGTGGGATTAGTTTGTGTGGGATTGACACAGGACTATGAGGAGAGAGAGTGGAAGTGGAATTAGTTAGTGTGAGATTGATACAGGACTATGGGGAGAGAGCGGGGCAGTGGGATTAGTTTGGGGATTGATACAGGACTATGAGGAGAGAGTGGGGCAATGGGATTAGTTTGTGTGAGATTGATACAGGACTATGGGGAGAGAGCGGGGCAGTGGGATTAGTTTGGGGATTGATACAGGACTATGGGGAGAGAGAGGGACAGTGGGATTAGTTTGGGGATTGATACAGGACTATGGGGAGAAAGCGGGGCAGTGGAATTAGTTTCTGTGAGATTGATACAGGACTATGAGGAGAGAGCGGGCCTGTGGGATTAGTTTGGGGATTGATACAGGACTATGGGGAGAGAGTGGAGCAGTGGGTTTAGTTTGGGGATTGATACAGGACTATGGGAAGAGAGCGGGGCAGTGGGATTAGTTTGTACGAGATTGATACAGGGCTATGGGGAGAGGCTGGGGCAGTGGGATTAGTTTGGGGATTGATACAGGACTATGTGGAGAGAGTGGGGCAGTGGGATTAGTTTGGGAATTGATACAGGGCTATGGGGAGAGAGTGGGGCAGTGGGATTAGCTTGGGGATTGACACAGGACTATGGGGAGAGAGCGGGGCAGTGGGATTCGTTTAGGGATTGATACAGGGCTATGGGGAGAAAGCGGGGCAGTGGGATTAGTTTGGGGAATGATACAGGGCTATGGGGAGAGGGGGGCAGCCGGATTAGTTTGGGGATTGACACAGGACTATGGGGAGAGAGCGGGGCAGTGGGATTAGTTTGGTGATTGATACAGGGCAATGGGGAGAGAGTGGGGCAGTGGGATTAGTTTGGGGAATGATACAGGACTATGGGGAGTGAGCGGGGCAGTGGGATTAGTTTGGGAATTGATACAGGCCTATGGGGAGAGAGCGGGGCAGTGGGATTAGTTTGGGGATTGATACAGGGCTATGGGGAGAGATCGGGGCAGTGGGATTAGTTTGGGAATTGATACAGGGCTATGCGGAGAGAGCGGGGCAGTGGGATTAGATTGGGGATTGATACAGGACTATGGGGAGAGAGCGGGGCAGTGGGATTAGTTTGGGGATTGATACAGGGCTATGCGGAGAAAGCTGGGCAGTGGGATTAGTTTGGGGATTGATACAGGGCTATGAGGAGAGAGCGGGGCAATGGGATTAGTTTGGGAATTGATACAGGACTATGGGGATAGAGCGGGGCAGTGGGATTAGTTTGGGGATTGATACAGGGCTATGGGGAGAGAGCAGGGCAGTGGGATTAGTTTGGGGATTGATGCAGGGCTCTGGGGAGAGAGCAGGGCAGTGGGATTAGTTTGGGGATTGATACAGGACTATGGGGAGAGAGCGGGCAGTGGGATTAGTTTGGGGATTGATACAGGGCTATGGGGAGAAAGCTGGGCAGTGGGATTAGTTTGGGGATTGATACAGGGCTATGAGGAGAGAGCGGGGCAATGGGATTAGTTTGGGAATTGATACAGGACTATGGGGATAGAGCGGGGCAGTGGGATTAGTTTGGGGATTGATACAGGGCCAAGGGGAGAGAGCGGGGCAGTGGGATTAGTTTGGGGATTGATGCAGGGCTCTGGGGAGAGAGCAGGGCAGTGGGATTAGTTTGGGGATTGATACAGGGCTATGGGGAGAGAGCGGGGAAGTGGGATTTGTTTGGGGATTGATACAGGGCTATGGGGAGAGAGCGGGACAGTGGGATTAGTTTGGGGATTGATACAGGGCTATGGGGAGAGAGCGGGCCAGTGGGATTAGTTTGTGGATTGATACAGGGCTATGGGGAGAGGCTGGGGCAGTGGGATTAGTTTGGGGATTGATACAGGACTATGTGGAGAGAGTGGGGCAGTGGGATTAGTTTGGGAATTGATACAGGGCTATGGGGAGAGAGTGGGGCAGTGGGATTAGCTTGGGGATTGACACAGGACTATGGGGAGAGAGCGGTGCAGTGGGATTCGTTTGGGGATTGATACAGGGCTATGGGGAGAAAGCGGGGCAGTGGGATTAGTTTGGGGATTGATACAGGGCTATGGGGAGAGGGGGGGCAGCCGGATTAGTTTGGGGATTGACACAGGACTATGGGGAGAGAGCGGGGCAGTGGGATTAGTTTGGTGATTGATACAGGGCAATGGGGAGAGAGTGGGGCAGTGGGATTAGTTTGGGGAATGATACAGGACTATGGGGAGTGAGCGGGGCAGTGAGATTAGTTTGGGAATTGATACAGGGCTATGGGGAGAGAGCGGGGCAGTGGGATTAGTTTGGGGATTGATACAGGGCTATGGGGAGAGATCGGGGCAGTGGGATTAGTTTGGGAATTGATACAGGGCTATGGGGAGAGAGCGGGGCAGTGGGATTAGTTTGGGGATTGATACAGGACTATGGGGAGAGAGCGGGCAGTGGGATTAGTTTGGGGATTAATGCATGGCTATGGGGAGAGAGCGGGGCACTGGGATTAGTTTGGGAATTGATACAGGGCTGTGGAGAGAGAGCGGGGCAGTGGGATTAGTTTGGGGATTGATACAGGGCTATGGGGAGAGAGCGGGGCAGTGGGATTAGTTTGGAGATTGATACAGTGCTATGGGGAGAGAGCGGGGCAGTGGGATTAGTTTGGGGATTGATACAGGGCTATGGGGAGAGAGTATGGAAGTGGGATTAGTTTGGGGATTGATACAGGACTCTGGGGAGAGAGCGGGCAGTGGGATTAGTTTGGGGATTGATACAGGGCTATGGGGAGAAAGCTGGGCAGTGGGATTAGTTTGGGGATTGATACAGGGCTATGAGGAGAGAGCGGGGCAATGGGATTAGTTTGGGAATTGATACAGGACTATGGGGAGAGAGCGGGGCAGTGGGATTAGTTTGGGGATTGATACAGGGCTATGGGGAGAGAGCGGGGCAGTGGGATTAGTTTGGGGATTGATACAGGGCTATGGGGAGAGAGCGGGGCAGTGGGATTAGTTTGGGGATTGATACAGGGCTATGGGGAGAGAGCGGGACAGTGGGATTAGTTTGGGGATTGATACAGGGCTATGGGGAGAGAGCGGGCCAGTGGGATTAGTTTGTGGATTGATACAGGGCTATGGGGAGAGAGCGGGGCAGTGGGATTAGTTTGGGGATTGATACAGGGCTATGGGGAGGGAGCGGGACAGTGGAATTAGTTTGGGAATTGATACAGGGCTACGGGGAGAGAGCGGGGCAGTGGGATTAGTTTGGGGGTTGATACAGGACTATGGGGAGAGCGCGGGGCAGTGGGATTAGTTTGGGGATTTATACAGGACTATGGGGAGAGAGCGGGCCAGTGGGATTAGTTTGTGTGGGATTGACACAGGACTATGAGGAGAGAGAGTGGCAGTGGAATTAGTTAGTGTGAGATTGATACAGGACTATGGGGAGAGAGCGGGGCAGTGGGATTAGTTTGGGGATTGATACAGGACTATGAGGAGAGAGTGGGGCAATGGGATTAGTTTGTGTGAGATTGATACAGGACTATGGGGAGAGAGCGGGGCAGTGGGATTAGTTTGGGGATTGATACAGGACTATGGGGAGAGAGAGGGACAGTGGGATTAGTTTGGGGATTGATACAGGACTATGGGGAGAAAGCGGGGCAGTGGGATTAGTTTCTGTGAGATTGATACAGGACTATGAGGAGAGAGCGGGCCTGTGGGATTAGTTTGGGGATTGATACAGGACAATGGGGAGAGAGTGGGGCAGTGGGTTTAGTTTGGGGATTGATACAGGACTATGGGAAGAGAGCGGGGCAGTGGGATTAGTTTGTATGAGATTGATACAGGGCTATGGGGAGAGGCTGGGGCAGTGGGATTAGTTTGGGGATTGATACAGGACTATGTGGAGAGAGTGGGGCAGTGGGATTAGTTTGGGAATTGATACAGGGCTATGGGGAGAGAGTGGGGCAGTGGGATTAGCTTGGGGATTGACACAGGACTATGAGGAGAGAGCGGGGCAGTGGGATTCGTTTGGGGATTGATACAGGGCTATGGGGAGAAAGCGGGGCAGTGGGATTAGTTTGGGGATTGATACAGGGCTATGGGGAGAGCGGGGGCAGCCGGATTAGTTTGGGGATTGACACAGGACTATGGGGAGAGAGCGGGGCAGTCGGATTAGTTTGGTGATTGATACAGGGCAATGGGGAGAGAGTGGGGCAGTGGGATTAGTTTCGGGAATGATACAGGACTATGGGGAGTGAGCGGGGCAGTGGGATTAGTTTGGGAATTGATACAGGCCTATGGGGAGAGAGCGGGGCAGTGGGATTAGTTTGGGGATTGATACAGGGCTATGGGGAGAGATCGGGGCAGTGGGATTAGTTTGGGAATTGATACAGGGCTATGGGGAGAGAGCGGGGCAGTGGGATTAGTTTGGGGATTGATACAGGACTATGGGGAGAGAGCGGGCAGTGGGATTAGTTTGGGGATTGATACAGGGCTATGGGGAGAAAGCTGGGCAGTGGGATTAGTTTGGGGATTGATACAGGGCTATGAGGAGAGAGCGGGGCAATGGGATTAGTTTGGGAATTGATACAGGACTATGGGGATAGAGCGGGGCAGTGGGATTAGTTTGGGGATTGATACAGGGTTATGGGGAGAGAGCGGGGCAGTGGGATTAGTTTGGGGATTGATGCAGGGCTCTGGGGAGAGAGCAGGGCAGTGGGATTAGTTTGGGGATTGATACAGGGCTATGGGGAGAGAGCGGGGCAGTGGGATTAGTTTGGGGATTGATACAGGGCTATGGGGAGAGAGCGGGACAGTGGGATTAGTTTGGCGATTGATACAGGCCTATGGGGAGAGAGCGGGCCAGTGGGATTAGTTTGTGGATTGATACAGGGCTATGGGGAGAGAGCGGGGCAGTGGGATTAGTTTGGGGATTGATACAGGGCTATGGGGAGAGAGCGGGACAGTGGAATTAGTTTGGGAATTGATAAAGGGCTATGGGGAGAGAGCGGGGCAGTGGGATTAGTTTGGGGATTGATACAGGACTATGGGGAGAGAGCGGGGAGTGGGATTAGTTTGGGGATTGATACAGGGCTATGGGGAGAGAGCAGGGCAGTGGGATTAGTTTGGATGAGATTGAGCACCCATTTTACATGAGATGCGTGGTGACCATTTTACACCAGGACACGTGTTACAGAGAACGGGAGAGAGTGGGAGAGAGAGAGAGAGAAGAGAGAGAGAGACAAGAGAGTGAGAGTGACAGAAATCGAGGGGGAGAGAGGCAAGAGAGAGAGAAAGAAAGAGACATAGAGAGAGAGACACAGGGAGTGAGACAGATAGAGAGAGAGAGAGAGAGTGAGAGAGAGAGAGAGAGAGAGAGAGAGAGAGAGAGAGAGAGAGAGAGAGAGAGAGAGAAAGACAGGGAGAGACTGAGAGTGTGAGTCAAAGAGAGAGAAAAAAAGAGAGACTGATAGATAGAGAGATAGAGAGATAGAGCAAGGCAGAAACTGGGAGTGAGACACAGAGAAACAAAGAGAGAGAGAGATTGACAGAGAGAGAGAGAGAAAGAGAGAGAGAGATACAGAGCGATTTGGAGAGAGAGAGTCAGAGAGAGAGATACAAAAAATACAGAGCGAGAGAGAGAGATCGAAAGACAGATAGAGAGAGATAGAGAGAGAGACTAAGAGAGAAGGGGACAGAGGGAGAGAGAGAGAGAACGACAAACTGATAGAGAGATACAGAGAGACAGAGAGATAGAGAGAGAAATAGAGAGAGAGTGATGGAGAGAAAGAGAGACACATAGGCAGACAGAGAGAGCTAGAGAGAGATACTCTGAGAGAAAGAGATAGAGAGAGACAGACAGAGAGGGAGAGAGTGACAGATAGAGAGAGAGAGACAGAGGGTAAGAGAGCGTGGCAGAGACAGAGAGAGTGGGAGAGTGAGAGACAGGGCGAGTGAGACAGAGAGAGAGAGAGACAGAGGGAAAGACAAATATAGAGGCAGAGAGAGAGAGAGAGAGAGAGAAAGAGACAGATAGACAAAGAGAGAGAGAGTGATAGACACAGGGAGCGAGAGAGACAGATAGAGGGAGAGCGAGAGAGAGAGAGAGAGACAGAGAGACAGGCAGAAAGAGAGAGACAGACAGACAGACAGACAGAGAGAGAGATAGATATATAGAGAGCGAGACAGAGAGTGAGAGACAGAGAGAGAGAGAGGTCGAGAGTCACAGTAATGGAGAGCGAGAGACAGAAAGAAACAGGGAGATAGAGAGTGACAGAGTGAGTGTGCGTGTGTCTCACTCTCTCTCTGTATAGATTCTGGGTTTGACACAGGGCGATGAGGAGAGAGCAGGGCAGTGAGATTAGTTTGGGGATTGATACAGGACTATGGGGAGAGAGAGGGACAGTGGGATTAGTTTGGGGATTGATACAGGACTATGGGGAGAAAGCGGGGCAGTGGGATTAGTTTCTGTGAGATTGATACAGGACTATGAGGAGAGAGCGGGCCTGTGGGATTAGTTTGGGGATTGATACAGGACAATGGGGAGAGAGTGGGGCAGTGGGTTTAGTTTGGGGATTGATACAGGACTATGGGAAGAGAGCGGGGCAGTGGGATTAGTTTGTATGAGATTGATACAGGGCTATGGGGAGAGGCTGGGGCAGTGGGATTAGTTTGGGGATTGATACAGGACTATGTGGAGAGAGTGGGGCAGTGGGATTAGTTTGGGAATTGATACAGGGCTATGGGGAGAGAGTGGGGCAGTGGGATTAGCTTGGGGATTGACACAGGACTATGGGGAGAGAGCGGGGCAGTGGGATTCGTTTGGGGATTGATACAGGGCTATGGGGAGAAAGCGGGGCAGTGGGATTAGTTTGGGGATTGATACAGGGCTATGGGGAGAGCGGGGGCAGCCGGATTAGTTTGGGGATTGACACAGGACTATGGGGAGAGAGCGGGGCAGTGGGATTAGTTTGGTGATTGATACAGGGCAATGGGGAGAGAGTGGGGCAGTGGGATTAGTTTCGGGAATGATACAGGACTATGGGGAGTGAGCGGGGCAGTGGGATTAGTTTGGGAATTGATACAGGCCTATGGGGAGAGAGCGGGGCAGTGGGATTAGTTTGGGGATTGATACAGGGCTATGGGGAGAGATCGGGGCAGTGGGATTAGTTTGGGAATTGATACAGGGCTATGGGGAGAGAGCGGGGCAGTGGGATTAGTTTGGGGATTGATACAGGACTATGGGGAGAGAGCGGGCAGTGGGATTAGTTTGGGGATTGATACAGGGCTATGGGGAGAAAGCTGGGCAGTGGGATTAGTTTGGGGATTGATACAGGGCTATGAGGAGAGAGCGGGGCAATGGGATTAGTTTGGGAATTGATACAGGACTATGGGGATAGAGCGGGGGAGTGGGATTAGTTTGGGGATTGATACAGGGTTATGGGGAGAGAGCGGGGCAGTGGGATTAGTTTGGGGATTGATGCAGGGCTCTGGGGAGAGAGCAGGGCAGTGGGATTAGTTTGGGGATTGATACAGGGCTATGGGGAGAGAGCGGGGCAGTGGGATTAGTTTGGGGATTGATACAGGGCTATGGGGAGAGAGCGGGACAGTGGGATTAGTTTGGCGATTGATACAGGCCTATGGGGAGAGAGCGGGCCAGTGGGATTAGTTTGTGGATTGATACAGGGCTATGGGGAGAGAGCGGGGCAGTGGGATTAGTTTGGGGATTGATACAGGGCTATGGGGAGAGAGCGGGACAGTGGAATTAGTTTGGGAATTGATACAGGGCTATGGGGAGAGAGCGGGGCAGTGGGATTAGTTTGGGGATTGATACAGGACTATGGGGAGAGAGCGGGGAGTGGGATTAGTTTGGGGATTGATACAGGGCTATGGGGAGAGAGCAGGGCAGTGGGATTAGTTTGGATGAGATTGAGCACCCATTTTACATGAGATGCGTGGTGACCATTGTACACCAGGACACGTGTTACAGAGAACGGGAGAGAGTGGGAGAGAGAGAGAGAGAAGAGAGAGAGAGACAAGAGAGTGAGAGTGACAGAAATCGAGGGGGAGAGAGGCAAGAGAGAGAGAAAGAAAGAGACATAGAGAGAGAGACACAGGGAGTGAGACAGATAGAGAGAGAGAGAGAGAGTGAGAGAGAGAGAGAGAGAGAGAGAGAGAGAGAGAGAGAGAGAGAGAGAGAGAGAAAGACAGGGAGAGACTGAGAGTGTGAGTCAAAGAGAGAGAAAAAAAGAGAGACTGATAGATAGAGAGATAGAGAGATAGAGCAAGGCAGAAACTGGGAGTTAGACACAGAGAAACAAAGAGAGAGAGAGATTGACAGAGAGAGAGAGAGAAAGAGAGAGAGAGATACAGAGCGATTTGGAGAGAGAGAGTCAGAGAGAGAGATACAAAAAATACAGAGCGAGAGAGAGAGATCGAAAGACAGATAGAGAGAGATAGAGAGAGAGACTATGAGAGAAGGGGACAGAAGGAGAGAGAGAGAGAACGACAAACTGATAGAGAGATACAGAGAGACAGAGAGATAGAGAGAGAAATAGAGAGAGAGTGATGGAGAGAAAGAGAGACACATAGGCAGACAGAGAGAGCTAGAGAGAGATACTCTGAGAGAAAGAGATAGAGAGAGACAGACAGAGAGGGAGAGAGTGACAGATAGAGAGAGAGAGACAGAGGGTAAGAGAGCGTGGCAGAGACAGAGAGAGTGGGAGAGTGAGAGACAGGGCGAGTGAGACAGAGAGAGAGAGAGACAGAGGGAAAGACAGATATAGAGGCAGAGAGAGAGAGAGAGAGAGAGAAAGAGACAGATAGACAAAGAGAGAGAGAGTGATAGACACAGGGAGCGAGAGAGACAGATAGAGGGAGAGCGAGAGAGAGAGAGAGAGACAGAGAGACAGGCAGAAAGAGAGAGACAGACAGACAGACAGACAGAGAGAGAGATAGATATATAGAGAGCGAGACAGAGAGTGAGAGACAGAGAGAGAGAGAGGTCGAGAGTCACAGTAATGGAGAGCGAGAGACAGAAAGAAACAGGGAGATAGAGAGTGACAGAGTGAGTGTGCGTGTGTCTCACTCTCTCTCTGTATAGATTCTGGGTTTGACACAGGGCGATGAGGAGAGAGCAGGGCAGTGAGATTAGTTTGGGGATTGATACAGGGCCACGGGGAGAGAGCGGGGCAGTGGGATTAGTTTGGGGATTGATACAGGGCCATGGGGAGAGAGCGGGGCAGTGGGATTAGTTTCGGGATTGATACAAGACTATGGGGAGAGAGCGGGGCAGTGGGATTAGTTTGGGGATTGATACAGGGCTATGGGGAGAGAGTGGGGCAGTGGGATTAGTTTGGGGATTGATACAGGACTATGGGGAGAGAGCGGGGCAGTGGGATTAGTTTTGGGATGGATACAGGACTATGGGGAGAGAGCGGGGCAGTGGGATTAGTTTGGGGATTGATACAGCACCATGGGGAGAGAGCGGGGCAATGGGATTAGTTTGGGGATTGATACAGGAGTATGGGGAGAAAGCGGGGCAGTGGGATTAGTTTGGGGATTGATACAGGACTATGGGGAGAGAGCGGGGCAGTGGGATTAGTTTGGGGATTGATACAGGACTATGCGGAGAAAGCGGGGCAGTGGGATTAGTTTGGGGATTGATACAGGGCTATCGGGAGAAAGCGAGGCAGTGGGATTAGTTTGGGGATTGATACAGGACAATGGGCAGAGAGTGGAGCAGTGGGATTCGTTTGGGGATTGATACAGGGCTATGGGGAGAAAGCGGGGCAGTGGGATTAGTTTGGAGTTGATACAGGACTATGGGGAGAGAGCGGGGCAGTGGGATTAGTTTGTGGATTGATACAGGACTATGGGGAGAGGGCGGGGCAGTGGGATTAGTTTGGGGATGGATACAGGACTATGGGGAGAGAGCGGGGCAGTGGGATTAGTTTGGGGATTGATACAGGACTATGGGGAGAGAGCGGGGCAGTGGGATTAAATTTGGGGATTGATATAGGACTATGGGGAGAGAGCGGGGCAGTGGGATTAGTTTGGCGATTGATACAGGAATATGGGGAGAAAGCGGGGCAGTGGGATTAGTTTGGGGATTGATACAGGACTATGGGGAGAGAGCGGAGCAGTGAGATTAGTTTGGGGATTGATACAGGACTATGGGGAGAGAGCGGAGCAGTGAGATTAGTTTGGGGATTGATACAGGGCTATGGAGAGAGCGGGGAAGTGGGATTAGTTTTGGGATTGATACACGGCTATGGGGAGAGGGCGGGACAGTGAGATTAGTTTGGGGATTGATTCAGGGCTATGGAGAGAGCGGGGAAGTGGGATTAGTTTTGGGATTGATACAGGGCTATGGGGAGAGGGCGGGACAGTGAGATTAGTTTGGGGATTGATTCAGGGCGATGGGGAGAGAGCGGGGCAGTGGGATTAGTTTGGGGATTGATACAGGAATATGGGGAGAGAGCGGGGCAGTGTGATTAGTTTGGGATTGATACAGGACTATGGGGAGAGAGCGGGGCAGTGGGATTAGTTTGGGGATTGATACAGGACTATGGGGAGAGAGCGGGCCAGTGGGATTAGTTTGGGGATTGATACAGGACTATGGGGAGAGAGCGTGGCAGTGGGTTTAGTTTGGGATTGATACAGGACTATGGGGAGAGAGCGGGGCAGTGGGATTAGTTTGGAATTGATACAGGACTATGGAGAGAGAGCGGGGCAGTGGGATTAGTTTGGGATTGATACAGGACTATGGAGAGAGAGCGGGGCAGTGGGATTAGTTTGGGGATTGATACAGGAATATGGGGAGAGAGCGTGGCAGTGGGATTAGTTTGGGATTGATACAGGACTATGGAGAGAGAGCAGGGCAGTGGGATTAGTTTGGGATTGATACAGGACGATGGAGAGAGAGCAGGGCAGTGGGATTAGTTTGGGATTGATACAGGACTATGGAGAGAGAGCGTGGCATGGGGATTATTTTGGGATTGATACAGGACTATGGAGAGAGAGCAGGGCAGTGGATTTGTTTGGGATTGATACAGGACTATGGAGAGAGAGCGGCGCAGTGGAATTAGTTTGGTATTGATACAGGACTATGGGGAGAGAGCGGGGCAGTGAAATTAGTTTGGGATTGATACAGGACTATGGGTAGAGAGCGTGGCAGTGGGATTAGTTTGGAGATTGATACAGGACTATGGGTAGAGAGTGGGGCAGTGGGATTAGTTTGCGATTGATACAGGACTATTGGGAGAGAGCAGGGCAGTGGGATTAGTTTGGGGATTGATACAGGACTATGGGGAGAGAGCAGGGCAGTGGGATTAGTTTGGGGATTGATAGAGGACTATGGGGAGGGAGCGGGGCAGTGGGATTAGTTTGGGGATTGATACAGGACTATGGGAAGAGAGCAGGGCAGTGGGATTAGTTTGGGGATTGATACAGGACTATGGGGAGAGAGCGGGGCACTGGGATTAGTTTGGTGATGGATACAGGATTATGGGGAGAGAGCAGGGCAGTGGGATTAGTTTGGGATTGATACAGGACTATGGAGAGAGAGCGGGGCAGAGGGATTAGTTTGGGATTGATACAGGACTATGGAGAGAGAGCGGGGCAGTGGGATTAGTTTGGGTATCGATACAGGACTATGGGAAGAGAGCGGGGCAGTGGGATTAGTTTGGAGATTGATACTGGATTATGGGGAGAGAGCAGGGCAGCGGGATTAGTTTGGGATTGATACAGGACTATGGAGAGAGAGCAGGGCAGTGGGATTAGTTTGGGATTGATACAGGACTGTGGAGAGAGAGCGGGGCAGTGGGATTAGTTTGGGATTGATACAGGACTATGGAGAGAGAGCAGTGCAGTGGGATTAGTTTGGGATTGATACAGGACTATGGAGAGAGAGCGGCGCAGTGGAATTAGTTTGGGATTGATACAGGACTATGGGGAGAGAGCGGGGCAGTGGGATTAGTTTGGGATTGATACTGGACTATGGGGGGAGAGCGTGGCAGTGGGATTAGTTTGGAGATTGATACAGGACTATGGGGAGAGAGCGGGGCAGTGGGATTAGTTTGGGGATTGAAACAGGACTATGGGGAGAGAGTGGGGCAGTGGGATTAGTTTGGGGATTGATATAGGGCTATGAGGAGAGAGCGGGGCAGTGGGATTAGTTTGGGGATTGAAACAGGACCATGAGGAGAAAGTGGGAAAGTGGGATTATTTTTGGTATTGAAACAGGACTATGGGGAGAGCGGGGCAGTGGGATTAGTTTGGGGATTTATACAGGGCTATGGGGAGAGAGTGGGGCAGTGGGATTCGTTTGGGGATTGATACAGGGCTATGGGGAGAAAGCGGGGCAGTGGGATTAGTTTGGAGTTGATACAGGACTCTGGGGAGAGAGCGGGGCAGTGGGATTAGTTTGTGGATTGATACAGGACTATGGGGAGAGGGCGGGGCAGTGCGATTAGTTTGGGGATGGATACAGGGCTATGGGGAGAGAGCGGGGCAGTGGGATTAGTTTGGGGATTGATACAGGACTATGGGGAGAGAGCGGGGCAGTGGGATTAAGTTTGGGGATTGATACAGGTCTATGGGGAGAGAGCGGGGCAGTGGGATTAGTTTGGGGATCGATACAGGGCTATGGGGAGAGAGTGGGGCTGTGGGATTAGTTTGGAGATTGATACAGGGCTATGGGAGAGAGCGGGGCAGTGGGATTAGTTTGGGATTGATACAGGACTATGGGGAGAAAGTGGGGCAGTGGGATTAGTTTGGCGATTGATACAGGAATATGGGGAGAAAGCGGGGCAGTGGGATTAGTTTGGGGATTGATACAGGACTATGGGGAGAGAGCGGAGCAGTGAGATTAGTTTGGGGATTGATACAGGGCTATGGAGAGAGCGGGGAAGTGGGATTAGTTTTGGGATTGATACCGGGCTATGGGGAGAGGGCGGGACAGTGAGATTAGTTTGGGGATTGATTCAGGGCGATGGGGAGAGAGCGGGGCAGTGGGATTAGTTTGGGGATTGATACAGGGCTATGGGGAGAGAGTGGGGCAGTGGTATTAGTTTCGAGATTGATACAGGGCGATGGGGAGAGAGCTGGGCAGTGGGATTAGTTTGGGGATTGATACAGGGCTATGGGGAGAGAGCGGGGCAGTGGGATTAGTTTGTGGATTGATACAGGACTATGGGGAGAGAGCGGGGCAGTGGGTTTAGTTTGGGGATTGATACAGGGCTATGGGGAGAGAGCGGGGCAGTGGGATTAGTTTGGGAATTGATACAGGGCTATGGAGAGAGAGCGGGGCAGTGGGATTAGTTTGGGGATTGACACAGGGCTATGGGGAGAGAGCGAGGCAGTGGGAATAGTTTGAGAATGGATACAGGACTATGGGGAGAGAGCGGGGCAGTGGTATTAGTTTCGGGAATGAAACAGGGCTATGGAGAGAGAGTGGGGCAGTGGTATTAGTTTGGGGATTGATACAGGGCTATGGGGAGATAGCGGGGCAGTGGGATTAGTTTGGGGATTGATACAGGGCTATGGGGAGAGAGAGGGGCAGTGGGATTAGTTTGGGGATTGATGCAGGACTATGGGGAGAGAGCGGGGCAGTGAGATTAGTTTGGGGATTGACACAGGACTATGGGGAGAGAGTGGGGCAGTGGTATTAGTTTGGGGATTGATACAGGAATATGGGGAGAGAGCGGGGCAGTGTGATTAGTTTGGGATTGATACAGGACTATGGGGAGAGAGCGGGGCAGTGGGATTAGTTTGGGGATTGATACAGGACTATGGGGAGAGAGCGGGCCAGTGGGATTAATTTGAGTTTTGATACAGGACTATGGGGAGAGAGCGTGGCAGTGGGTTTAGTTTGGGATTGATACAGGACTATGGGGAGAGAGCGGGGCAGTGGGATTTGTTTGCAATTGATACAGGACTATGGAGAGAGATTGGGGCAGTGGGATTAGTTTGGGATTGATACAGGACTATGGAGAGAGAGCAGGGCAGTGGGATTAGTTTGGGGATTGATACAGGACTATGGGGAGAGAGCGTGGCAGTGGGATTAGTTTGGGATTGATACAGGACTATGGGGAGAGAGCGGGGCAGTGGGATTAGTTTGGGGATTGAAACAGGGCTATGGGGAGAGAGCAGGGCAGTGGGATTAGTTTGGGATTGATACAGGACTATGGGGAGAGAGCGGGGCAGTGGGATTAGTTTAGGGATCGATACAGGACTATGGGGAGAGAGCAGGGCAGTGGGATTAGTTTGGGATTGATACAGGACTATGGAGAGAGAGCGGGGCAGTTGGATTAGTTTGGGATTGATACAGGACTATGGAGAAAGAGCGGGGCAGTGGGATTAGTTTGGGATTGATACAGGACTATGAAGAGAGAGCAGGGCATTGGGATTAGTTTGGGATTGATACAGGACGATGGAGAGAGAGCAGGGCAGTGGGATTAGTTTGGGATTGATACAGGACTATGGAGAGAGAGAGGGGAAGTGGGATTATTTTGGGATTGATACAGGACTATGGAGAGAGAGCGGGGCAGTGAAATTAGTTTGGGATTGGTACAGGACTATGGGTAGAGAGCGTGGCAGTGGGATTAGTATGGAGATTGATAAAGGACTATGGGTAGAGAGTGGGGCAGTGGGATTAGTTTGCGATTGATGCAGGACTATGGGGAGAGAGCAGGGCAGTGGGATTAGTTTGGGGATTGATACAGGACTATGGGGAGAGAGCAGGGCAGTGGGATTAGTTTGGGGATTGATACAGGACTATGGGGAGAGAGCGGGGCAGTGGGATTAGTTTGGGGATTGATACAGGACTATGGAGAGAGAGCGGGGCAGTGGGATTAGTTTGGGGATTGATACAGGACTATGGGGAGAGAGCGGGGCAGTGGGATTAGTTTGGGATTGATACAGGACTATGGAGAGAGAGCGGGGCAGTGGGATTAGTTTGGGGATCGATACAGGACTATGGGAAGAGAGCGGGGCAGTGGGATTAGTTTGGAGATTGATACTGGATTATGGGGAGAGAGCAGGGCAGAGGGATTAGTTTGGGATTGATACAGGACTATGGAGAGAGAGCAGGGCAGTGCGATTAGTTTGGGATTGATACAGGACTATGGAGAGAGAGCGGGGCAGTGGGATTAGTTTGGGATTGATACAGGACTATGGAGAGAGAGCAGTGCAGTGGGATTAGTTTGGGATTGATACAGGACTATGGAGAGAGAGCGGCGCAGTGGAATTAGTTTGGGATTGATACAGGACTATGGGGAGAGAGCGGGGCAGTGGGATTAGTTTGGGATTGATACAGGACTATGGGGGGAGAGCGTGGCAGTGGGATTAGTTTGGAGATTGATACAGGACTATGAGGAGAGAGAAGGGCAGTGGGATTAGTTTGGGATTGATACAGGACTATGGGGAGAGAGCGGCGCAGTGGGATTAGTTTGGGGATTGATACAGGACTATGGGGAGAGAGCAGGGCAATGGGATTAGTTTGGGATCCATACAGGACTATGGGGAGAGAGGGGGCAGTGGGATTAGTTTGGGATTGATACAGGACTATGGGGAGAGAGCGTGGCAGTGGGATTAGTTTGGGATTGATACAGGACTATGGGGAGAGAGCGGGGCAGTGGGATTAGTTTGGGATTGATACAGGACTATGGAGAGAGAGCGGGGCAGTGGGATTAGTTTGGGATTGATACAGGACTATGCAGAAAGAGCGGGGCAGTGGGATTAGTTTGGGGATTGATACAGGATTATGGGGAGAGAACGTGCCAGTGGGATTAGTTTGGGATTGATACAGGACTATGGAGAGAGAGCAGGGCAGTGGGATTAGTTTGGGATTGATACAGGACTATGGAGAGAGAGCGGCGCAGTGGAATTATTTTGGGATTGATACAGGACTATGGAGAGAGAGCAGGGCAGTGGATTTGTTTGGGATTCATACAGGACTATGGAGAGAGAGCGGCGCAGTGGAATTAGTTTGGGATTGATACAGGACTATGGGGAGAGAGCGGGGCAGTGTGATTAGTTTGGGATTGATGCAGGACTATGGGGAGAGAGCGGGGCAGTGGGATTAGTTTGGGGTTGATACAGGACTATGGGGAGAGAGCGTGGCAGTGGGATTAGTTTGGGATTGATACAGGACTATGGAGAGAGAGCGGGGCAGTGGGATTAGTTTGGGATTGATACAGGACGATGGAGAGAGAGCAGGGCAGTGGGATTAGTTTGGGATTGATACAGGACTATGGAGAGAGAGCGGGGCAGTGGGATTATTTTGGGATTGATACAGGACTATGGAGAGAGAGCAGGGCAGTGGATTTGTTTGGGATTCATACAGGACTATGGAGAGAGAGCGGCGCAGTGGAATTAGTTTGGTATTGATACAGGACTATGGGGAGAGAGCGGGGCAGTGAAATTAGTTTGGGATTGATACAGGACTATGGGTAGAGAGCGTGGCAGTGGGATTAGTTTGGAGATTGATACAGGACTATGGGTAGAGAGTGGGGCAGTGGGATTAGTTTGCGATTGATACAGGACTATGGGGAGAGAGCAGGGCAGTGGGATTAGTTTGGGTATCGATACAGGACTATGGGAAGAGAGCGGTCAGTGGGATTAGTTTGGAGATTGATACTGGATTATGGGGAGAGAGCAGGGCAGCGGGATTAGTTTGGGATTGATACAGGACTATGGAGAGAGAGCAGGGCAGTGGGATTAGTTTGGGATTGA